>NW_024870862.1:432500-745000 GCF_019054845.1 Dipodomys spectabilis | reverse complement strand
CTCAGTCTACAACATTCCTTCATCATTCTGTCCCTGATATTTTTACACACACAAGACATAAGATAACCAGTTTGATTTACAGCGTGAGAAGTTATCCACCTGGCTTCCTTGGAAGCAGAGCATGGTCAATAGATAACATTACTTCTGATTGCTCACTACATGTAATGGTTTCTGTAATACTTATCGCATTCTTTTTAGTATCTTAAAAACTTCTGGCTAAACTCAAACTCATTCATAGACGTTTGTGTTAAGTATTTCACAAGTTTTATTTCCCTTAATGCTTAAGATAACATTTTCTATAAAGCTAATGTTATTACCATTTTAGTGTTTGGAAAAATTGTAATTAAAGGCAGTAAGTGCATGGCTCAAACACACACTTTGAGCAAAGAAATGAGTCAAAGTTTCCAAAAGTCTTTCAGCAATACACAAAAGGTAGGTAAAATCTCTCTATTCTCTTACACTCTCAATTCAATATTCATATTTCCAAGAAATAATAGCATAGCAATTATTGCCCATGGTGATAGTTTTCTGTTACATTTGGTCTTCAACACAGATTGTGTTGGTGACATTGGGTTATCATGCACAGAGCTGAGCTTATAAGAGAAAAATTTCTTCAGTCCCATAGTTCTTGTTTCCTTTTTAAAAAGTACTAAAACTTTTAAATATTTTCACTTATTGTGTTAAGAATCCAAAGAAACGAAAAAAAATTGCATATAATCACTCCAAAATGCTTTAAAAATAAATGATAAAACAGGACCCCGTGAAGTAAACTTTCTTCTACTTTTAAAATTATTCTAAAAGACTTGCGCTGGTTGGTCACATCTGTAAACCTAACTATTCGCCATATCAACACTGAAGCTAGAGATCTGTGGATAACAGTTGGAAACCAATGAGGGAAAAATAAATTCATAGGATTATTTTTCAAAAATTTCAATGAATTAGCAACAGGCCAGGAATGGAGATGTAGCTCATATAGTAGCTCACCAATCTAGAGAGGAAAGGCCTAGCAAGACTTTGAAGCCCTGATTTCAAACTCTGAGCACACCAACATACATGCAATTGGATGAGAACACACGCTCTTGCACACACACACACACATTCAAAATACCTTCATATTAGTGTTTTGCATTAATTTCTTTGTTAACAATATTATATGAGTAAAATAAAGGAAATAAACTCTTCCATCTCAGAACATGTTATATGTTTTCTATTGTAAAATTCTGTACACAGGGGTCACATTTACATGAGCAAGGTAATGAGTACATTTCCTAACATGCATTGTTACCTCCTCCTTTATGTTCCCCTACCATCCCTTCCCTCCCACCTCTACAAGCACACTCCCCTCCCTAAGTACACTTCCCCTGCCTAAATTGTAAAGTTCATTTTTCATCATAGTGTCTTGTGCATCTCATTGTTATAATGGGTCAACCTGTATCCCTATTTAAGCATCTTGTTTTTTTTCCTTTCCCTCCCCAAATTAGAGGAACGTATATACAAGATGTGGGCGCACCAACTTCAAATACAGTGTAAACGGGTTATAGCATGGGGGAGGAACATATAAAGAAACAAAAAAAAACACCTTCCAAGCACCTGACAGAATGTTTTTTAAAAAATCAATTATCCAACATTTGCTTTCTGCTTTGGGTTATGTTATTAAATATATGAATACCTTTTTATATCATTGTGAATTGTCATACTTCTGAATTTATACTAACTTCAACCACTTTATCCTTTTCAAAGTCATGAAATAGCTCAGTTTGCTTCCATGAAGATTGTTTTTACATTTAAAATTTCTCCTGAGACATTTTTATTTTTAACAAAATAACTTTATATTTCATTTTGATGGGTTATCATACATCAAATACCTTCAAATGTATATGTAGAGTCTAAAGACAGCAGTATGAATATTCTCATACTGCTCTTGTTTATCTGTTATACACTTTCAGTATTGTGATATTTCTCTTTCTCTTTCACTCTTCCATTTCCTCTCTTTCTCTTTCAAGCTCCATGTCTGCTGCTCTTCTATGGTGAAAACTTTAAAAACTTGAAAAAGGAAATCAAAACAGAACTTAGAAAATGGGAAAAACTTCCATGCTCCTGGATGGAAAGATTAACATCGTGAAAATGGCAATATTTCCCAAGGCTATCTACAAATTTAATGCGATACCTATCAAAATTCCAACCTCATTCTTCAAGGAAATAGAAGAGGCAATCCAAAAATTCATATGGAATAATAAAAGACCCCGAATAACAAAAACGCTTCTCAATGGAAAGAACACTGCTGGAGGAATATCAATACCAAATTTCAAACTCTACTATAAAGTCATAGTAATCAAAATAGCTTGGTACTGGCACAAGAACAGACTTCAGGACCAATGGCATAGAATTGAAAACCCAGAAATGAACCTAAAGACCTATAGTCATCTAATCTTTGATAAGGGAGCTAAAAAAATAGAATGGAAGAAAGACAGCCTCTTCAGTAAATGGTGCTGTCAAAATTGCTTAACTACTTGTAGAAAACTAAAGCTAGATCCTTATATATCACCCTGCACCAGAATCAACTCCAAATGGATCAAAGACCTCGGAGTCAAAGCAGACACTCTGAAAACATTACAGGATGGAATAGGAGAAACCTTAGGTCTCCTTGGCTCTGGCCGAAATTTTCTGAATAGAGACCCGGAAACACAACAAATCAATGAAAGGTTGGACAAATGGGATTGCATGAAGTTGCAGAGCTTCTGCATGGCAAAGGACATAGCTAGCAAGATCAATAGAAAGCCCACAGATTGGGAGAAGATCTTCACTAGCCATAAAACGGACAAGGGTCTCATATCTAAAATATACTTGGAACTCAAAAAATTAAATCCCCCAACAATAAATCCTCAAAGAAACAACTGCCCAATAAATAAGTAGGCTAATGACTTAAAGAGAAACTTCTCTGAAGAAGAAAGAAGGATGGCCAATAGACACATGAAAAAATGCTCAACCTCCCTAGCCATAAAAAAATGCAAATCAAAACAACATTGTCATACCACCTCACCCTAATATGTCCCTCCCCTACAGTATAACCCCTGCTTTCACTATATTTGATGTCGGTATAATTTGTGGAGGGGAAGTGGAAAAACAAGTCGTTTAAATAAGGATACAGGTGGACCTGTTGCAACAATGAGAAGTACAAGTTGTCATGTCAAAATCGAACTTTACAACTTGGGGGGGGGGAGGAGGGGTGGGAGGAAAGATGGGAAGAGATAGGAAGGGTAAACAAAGGAGGAGGCTACAATGCTTGATAAGAAATGTACTCACCGTCTTGCCCATGTAATTATAAACCCTCTGTACAGTATTTTCACAATAAGAAAAAAAAGAATTTCTGCTGGTCTACTATTATCCATCAGAATCCAATGGTTTTGTGGGAACATGATAACGACCATCAGTTACCCTTGCATTCTTTAAGAGTTATAACAGTGACGTGATGTTATTCATTTCTATTCTAAATAGCAAAACAACAGATCTAGGAATTCCTTTTCACTTTTACTACTGTTATAAATTTTATCTCATAGGAATCATTGAAACGGATAGGATACTTTTAACCTCTGACCTAAAAGTTCGTTTTCTTTTTTCTTTTACAAACGAACTTTTTCTTTTATTATAAGTAAATACATGTAATGAAAACAATGCTTTCCTGTGGAAAGTAGACCGAATATATTCAGGGATGAAAAACTAGGTAATGGGGGAAGTGATTACAAAGGATGCCCATCACAGAGCACGGAACCTCAGAGCAGTTTATCATGTACACTTTGTGAGAATGACAATGTGCTGGGAACTATAGATTAAATCATTGAACAACTGATATAAATATATGCACATATATTTATATATGTATATTTATTTTTAAATGCATATATGTGTGTATGTGTCCTTATATATGTATACATGCATGTTACTATACACAAAAATACATACATACACACATGTACACATGCACACATGGAGAAAGACACATAGTTACAGACAACACAAGTTTCACTACTTGTTGAATATGCCTTAGACATAATGTTTGGAATCAAATATGTTGAAGATGTATTTGTCTCTAAAAATTCTTTTACCACTCCTATCTCTTTTTTTAAAGTAATTTATTAATTTATATGATAGTCCTATTCTTACGGCACACTGGAGACAGTTAACTTGCCAAATACATGAAGCAGTTTGTTATGTACTCAATACAAGCTCCACCCCAGTGTAAACCTTGAACTCTGGGCTTAGGCGCTGTCCCTCAGCTCTTCATCTCAAGGCTAGTGCTCTACCACTGGAGCCACAGCACCACTTCCAGCTTTTTCTGTTTATGTGGTGCTGAAGAATTGAACCCAGGCCTCATGCATGCAAAGCAAGAACTCTACCACTGAGCCATCTTCCCAGCATCTCCTCTTATCCCTTCAAATGGGTAGGTTTTGACACATTCGACTTTCAAAATGCAGTACAAGTGATAGCAAGTCAATCGGAAATCTCAGTAAGTAAACGTCATATGGCGTCTCCTTGTTCCCCAGGGAATGCTAGTTCTTGTAGACACTCTCAAAACCAAAGTAGCAGGAAAATACCCTGGTACAGAATAAAGTTATAAGGCTTTAAATGGCATTCTTCCTTGAGTTCTTTTCCAACAGCCAGCATCAATTCTTAAGCAGATGAGTGAGTCCTCAGAAGATTGGAGCTCAGGTCAACATTTAACAAACTCATGTGAAAATTCCTATGTGAGAAATGCTGACTGAGGTCTTGCTGATTTCATGGTCAAGAAAATAAGACAAAAAGAAAGTATTTTAATGTATTAAAATTTGAGAATAATTTGTAACCTGTCAATAAATGTGTAGAACACAATTATACCAAAATGACAAAAAATGATGTGCATGTGAATTACGTGCTCTTGGACTTGGCGAGTGATCTTAGGTGTGTCTACACAAGTAGAATCAGCACAAATCAATCAGCATTTCTTCATTTAAGATACAAGGAAAGGATACAGGTTGACCCATTGCAATGAGATGTACAAGACACTCTATCGGGGGAGGGGTTTGGAGGGAAGAGTTGGTAGGCGTGAAGGGAAGGGATGGTAGGGGAAAAACCAAGGAGGGGGTAAAAATGCTCAATAAGAAATGTACTCATTACCTTACATATGTAACTGTAAACACTCTGCACAGGACATTTACAATAAAAATATGTATTAAAAACATACAAGGAAAACTTCTGTACTTATCGGAAGTTGTATTTGTCACTCAATATCAGTAAGGTATCAGTTTTATGATCACAGGCATATTAAAATTCTGGATGCTCAAATTCTCTACATAAGCACAGTCTATTATTTACATTAGAATCTGCCCACATCCTAGTGCAGTGTAATTGCAATGAAAATTTTTACTACATTCTATGTTTGTAATAAAAATAAAATCATATGCACTATCAACTGATGCAAATTTTTTCAGATAATTTTTTAGTGTGAAAATACTGTAAACAGAGGATTCAATTACATGGGCAAGGAAATGAGTATATTTCTTACCAAGCATTTTTGCCACCTCCTTTGTTTCCCCTTCCCATCCCTTCCCTTCTCACCACCCGGTCCCTCTCCTCTTTAATCCCCGCCCCCCAGCCAAAGTTGTAATGGTCGTTTTTCCATATAAAGTCTTGTACATCTCATTGTTGCAACACGTCCACCTGTATCCATATATAAACAATTTGTTATTCCCTTTCACCTCCACAAATTATATTAACATAAACTACAGTGAAAGCAGGGGTTATACCTTGGGGAAGGGACATAAAATGCAAGGAACAAATCATCTTATAAATATGTTAGAAACAATAAGAAAAAAAAAAAACCATTTGAATCCTTACCTTAGGGTTCATTTCATCAAACTTCTACTTATCTGAACGTTTCTGCTGTCTCAGACATATACTAGGGATTGCAAGTAAGGGAAACCATGAAAACTATGTTTCTTTGGGGCTGTCTTGCTTTACTTAATATATTTTTTCCAATTCTTCCCATTTCCTAACAAATGGAGCAATGTCATTCTTTCTGATGGAGGCATAGAATTCCATTGTGTATATATACCACATTTTCTTGATCCATTCATCTACTGAGGGGCATCTGTGTTGGTTCCATATCTTAGCCATGGTAAATAATGCTGCAGTAAACATGGTTGTACTGGTAGCTTTAGTAAGGTCTTATTTGTGATCATTTGGGTAAAAGCCCAAAAGTGGGATTGCTGGGTCATTGGACAGCTCTATGTGGCGTCTTTGAGGAACCTCCATACTAATTTCGAAAGTGGTTGAACAAGTTTACACTCCTACCAACAATGCAGTAAGGTTCCCTTCTGTCCACATCCCCTCCAGCATCTTTTGCAATTATATTTCTTGATTTAGCCATTGGAACTGGGGTGAGGTGATATCACAATGTTGTTTTGATTTATATTTCTCTTATGGCTAGGGAGGTTGAGCATTTCCTCATGTATCTATTGCCCTTCCTTCTTTCCTCTTCAGTGGGCCTTTAGCCCACTTATTTATTGCCCAGTTGTTTCATTGAAAATTTGTTGTTGGGGAATTTAATTTTTTGAGTTCCAGGTATATTTTAGATATGAGACCCTTGATCTTGCTAGCTATGTGTTAGCCATGCAGAAGTTCTGCAATTCCATGCAATCCCATTTTTCCAACCTTTCTTTGATTTGTTGTGTTTCCAGGTCTCTATTAAGAAAATATTGACCTGTGAAAAGGAGACCTAGGGTTTCTCTAATTCCATCCTTTAAAGATTTCAGAGTGTCTGCTTTGACTCTGAGGTATCTGATCAATGTGGAGATGATTCTGGTGCAGGGTGATATATAAGGATCCATCTTTAGTTTTCTACAAATGATTAACCAATTTTTCCAGCACTATTTACTGAAGAGGGTGTCTTTCTTCCATTCTAGTTTTTAGCTCCCTTATTGAAGATTACAGTGCTATAGGTCTGTGGGTTCATTTCTGGGTTTTCAATTCTATTCTAGGTATATTTTAGATATGAGACCCTTGTCCATTGTATGGCTAGTGAAGATCTCCCAATGCGTGGTCTTTCTGTTGATCTTGTTAGCTATACCCTTTGCCATGAAGAAGCTCAGCAATTTCATGCAATCCCATTTGTCCAACCTCTCTTTGATTTGTTGTGTTTCTAGGTTTCTATTAAGAAATTTTAGGCCTGTACCAAGGAGACCTATGATTTCTGCTATTCCATCCTGTAATGTTTTCAGAATGTCTGCTTTGACTCTGAGGTCTTTGATCCATTTGGAGTTGATTCTGGTACAGGGTGTTATATAAGGATCGAGCTTTAGTTTTCTACAAGTAGTTAACCAGTTTTGCCAGCACCATTTACTGAAGAGGCTGTCTTTCCTCTATTCTAATTTTTTACTCCCTTATCAAAGATTAGATGGCTTATATGTCTGTAGGTTCCTTTCTGGGTTTTCAGCTCTATTCCATTGGTGCTGAGGTCTGTTCTTGTGCACGTACCAAGCTGTTTTGATTACTATGGATTTATAATAGAGTTTGAAATTTGGTATTGACATTCCTCCAGCACTGTTCTTTCTGTTAAGGATTGTTTTTGCTATTTGGGGCCTTTAATAGTTCGATGTAAATTTTTGGATTGCCTCTTCTTTTTCCTTGAAGAATGCCGTGGGAACATTGAAAGACATCACATTGAATTAGTAGATAGCCTTGGGGATTATTGCCATTATCACGATGTAAATCCTTCCAATCCAGGAACATGAGAGGTTTTTCCACTTTCTAATTTCTGTTTGATTTCCCTTTTCACGTTTTTAAATTTTTCTTTTTTCCACGTTTTAAAAATTTTTCATTATAGAGGTCCTTCACTTCTTTGGTTAAGTTAATTCCTAGGTATTATTGATTGTGGGACTATTACAAATGGAGTTGCTTTCCTGATTTCAGACACACTTTTCTCATTGCTGCCATACAGAAAAGCCATTGATTTTTGAGGGTTAATTTTATACCCCATTACTTTGCCAAAATTTAGAATCAGCTTGAGTCATTTGGGTGTGGAGTCCCTGGGATTCATTAAACACAAGCTAATGTCATCTGAAAAGAGGGAGAGTTTTATTTAATCTTTCCCTGTTTGGATCCCTTTATTGCCTCTTTTCTTATTGCTGTAGCTAGTCATTCTATTACTAAATTGAAGTGGAGAGAGTGGACATCCTTGTCTCGTTCCTGAGTTAAGATGAAATGGCTTTAGTTTTTCACCATTAAGTAAAATTCTGGCTGTTTGTCATATACAGCCTTTATTGTATTGAGGAATGTTCCCTGGATTCCTAATTTTTCCAGAACCCTCATCACAAAGGATTGTTGGATCTTGTCAAATGCTTTTTTCTGCATCTATTGAGATAATCATGTGGTTCTTATCCTTGCTCCTGTTGATGTGATGAATTATGTTAATTGATTTGTGTATATTGAACCAGCTTTGCAGCCCTGAAATGAATCTTGTTTGATGGTGGTGTATGAGTTTTTGGATGAATTGTTGAAATTGATTGGCCAGAATTTTGTTGAGAAGTTTTGCATTAATGTTCATCAAAGAAATGGGTCTATAGTTCTCTTTCTTTGATGAGTCCCTGCCTGGTATTGGGATGAGGGTTATGATGGCTTCATAGAATGAGTTCGGTAGTGAACTTTCTATTTCAATTCCATTGAAGAGTTGGAAAAGTATTGGTGTGAGCTCTGCCATGAAGGCCTTATAGAATTCCGCTGTAAAGCTGCTTTTCTGAGATGGGAGGTCTCTTATTACTGTTTCTATTTCAGTGTTTGATATGAGCCAGTTAAGATGGTTTAACTCACCTTGGTTTGTTTCATCATTTCGATATTGGCTTGGAAAACGTCTATTTCTGCCAGGCACTCTAACTTATTAGCATAATATTTTGAGAAGTATTCTCTTATAATGTTCTGAATCTTGGTTGTTACTGTGGTGATGTTTCCATTCTCATACCTGAGTTTATTTATTTGAGTGTGTTCTCTTCTTTTTCTCATAAGATTTGCTAAGGATCTGTCAATTTTTTTAATTTTTCAAAGTATCAACTCTTTGGTTTTTGGTTCTTACAATTTTTATTTTTGGATTCTAATTCGTTTAATTCTGGTGTAATTTTAATGATTTCTTTCCATTTACTGTATTGTAGCTAGGCGCCAGTGGCTCATGATTGTAACTCTAGCTACTAAAGTGGCTGAGAGCTGAGAATCATGGTTCAAGCTAGCCTAGGCAGGAAAGTCCATGAGACTCTTACCTCAAATGAGACAAAAGAAAACTGTTAGTTGCTCAAGTGGTAGAGCACTAATCTTGAGCTGAAGAGCTGAGGGGCAGTGTCCAGGTCCAGATTTCAAGTCCCACGACTGACAACAATTAAAAATAAACATTTACAAATAAACAATATTTTGACATAAATGTTAAATATATATACTAAAAATTTTTAAATCCTCACTGGATATATTAGTTTATATAAATATATAGAAGTGTTTTCTGGTTTTAGTTGTTTTTGAGTCAATTGTGTAAATCAAACATTTCTCATTCAATTCATATGTGTAGTTTTATAAACTTATAGGCCATAGTATAAAATTAGCAGATATGTGATAGACAGTGCTGTTTTAGGTATCTACCTTGGCATTCTAAAATTAAGACTTCTCCCCCAAAATCGATATGCCCTCTAAACTTGTCAGAGGTTTCATCTTATTGGAGCAGAAAAGTATCATCGTTTGGAACAACTGTAACATTTTACATGTATTCCACTTAGTTTAACAACCAAAACATTCAAGTCATCTGAACCATGCAAGTAATAACAAAATGTCTTCTTACCTTTTTATTCTCGTAAGAGATGAAAATCTTTAATTATACATTTATTTTTTTCTGCCTAAGATCCTATATCTTAGGAAGATCTTTTTGTGTAACCCTGTGTTCCTGATAAGAAAACCAGAACAAAGGCAATAATGAAAATAGCCAATGAAAATACTTGAAAGCAGTATTGCCATTTTCACTATATTAAGTCTGCCTATCCAAGAGCATGGGAGGTCTTTCCATTTCCTAGTATCTTGTGTAATTTCTTTCTTTAACTTTTTATAGTTTTATTTATTTTTTTTATTGTGAAAATACTGTAAAGAGGGTTTATAATTACATGGGCAACATAATGAGTACATTTCTTATCAATCATTGTAGACTCCTCCTTTGTTTCCCCTTCCCATCTCTTCCCATGCTCCTCCCGCCCCCCCAACCCAATCCTTCTTCCCCCCACCAAAGTTGTAAAGTTTGTATTCGACATAATGACTTGTATATCTCATTGTTACAATAGATCCACCTGTATCCCTATTTAAATAATTTGTTTTTTTCTCTTCCCCTCCACAAATTATATCAACATCAAATACAGTGAAAGCAGGGGTTACACCATGGGGCAGGAACATACAAAGCAACAAAGAACTAATCTTATAAATGTGTTAGAAACAATCACCTGAAAGAAAAAATACATTTGAATGCTTATCTTAGGGTTCATTTCTCTAACATCAACTTATCTGACCTTTCTGCTTGACTCAGAATATACTAGTTTTAGCAAATAAGGGAAATCATGGGACCTAAGTTTCTTTGGGCCTGGGTTACTTCACTTAATATAATTTTTCCAAGTCTTTCCATTTCCTAACAAATGGGGCAATGTCATTCTTTCTGATGGAGGCACAGAATTCCATTGTGTATATATACCACATTTTTATAGTTTTCATTAAATAGTTCTTTTACATCTTTGGTTAGGTTAATTCTTTAATATTTTATTTTGGGGGAGGTTATTGTGAATGGGGTTGCTCCCTTTCTGCTTGTACATTGTCAGTGTACAGGAAGGCAACTGATTTTATGGGTTGATTTTGTATCCTGCTACTTTGCTGAAGTGATTTATGATTTCTAAGAGTTTGGGAATGGAGTTTTTGTGATCGTGAAGGTATAGTATTTTGTCATCTGTAAAAAGGGATAGTTTAACTTCTTCTTTTCCTATGCGGATCCCTTTAATGTCTTTTTCTTACCTTATTTACCTGGGTAAGGGTTCCAGGACTATTTTGAAGAGGAGTGGAGACAGTGGGCATCCTTGCCTTGTTCCTGATTTTAAGAGAATTGGTTTTAGCATTTCCCCATTAAGTATAATATTGGCTATTGGTCTGTCATAAATGGCTTTTATTGTTTTAAGAAATGTTCCTTCTATTCTTATTTTCTCCAGAGCTTTTACCATGAATGAATGTTGAATTTTATCAAAGGCCTTTCCAGTATCTGTGGAGATAATCATGTGGTTCTTGACCTTGGCTCTGTTGATGTGTAGGATTACATTTATTGACTTATGTATGTTAAACCATCCCTGCATCTCTGGGATGAAGCCTATCTGATCATAGTGTATGATTTTTTTTTATGTTTCTGGATTCTGTTAGCTAGAATCCTGTTAAGGATCTTTGCATCTGTGTTCATCAAGGAAATTGGCCTGTAATTCTCTTTTTTGGTTGGGTCTTTGCCTGGTTTGAGGATGAGTGTGATATTGGCTTCGTAGAATGAGTTTGGGATAGCTCCCTCCTTCTCTGTTTCTCTGAAGAGCTTGAGGATTATGGTCATTAGTTCTTCTTTAAAGGTCTTATAGAATTCTGCTGTGAATCCATCTGGTCTTGGGCTTTTTTTGTTGGAAGACTTCTGATTGTTTCTGTATCTCGTTGTAGGATATTGGCTTATTTAATGATTTACTTCTTCTTTGCTCAGTTTGGGGAACTTGTATTTCTCTAAAAATGCATCCATTTCTGCCAGGTTTTCTTACTTTAGAGAGTATAACTTTTGAAATTAGTCCGTTAAGATTGTTTTAGATATTTTGTGTATGTATTGTGAATTTCCCTATGGCATCCCTAATCCTGTTAATATGGGTTTCCTCTCTTCTTTTTAATTAATCTTGCCAACGGTCCATCAATTTTATTTATTTTTTCAAAGAACCGGTTTTTTCTTTGGGTAATTCTGGCTATGGTTCTACAATTTTCTAATTCATTAATCTCCAGTCTTAGTTTGGTTATCTGGCTCCTTCTAGTAAATTTAGGTTGCATTTTTTTTATGTTTTTCTAGCTATTTTAATTGCAACATGAGATAATTTACTTGGTCTGTCTCTATTTTCTTGATGTGGGCACTGAGGGCAATAAATTTTCCCCTCAGGACTGCTTTTGATGTGTCCTACAAGTTTCTTTGTGCGGTGTTTTCATTTTCATTGAGTTGTAGGAAATTATTTCTTCTTTGTTCTCTTCTGTTACCTAGCCATTGCTTAGAAGTGTGCTGTTCAATTTCCATGTATTAGAATAATTTCTGCTGTATGCTTTGTTATTGAGAACTAGCTTGATTCCACTGTGGTCAGATAGGATAGAGGGGAGTAAATCGATCCCCTTGTATTTGCTTAAGTTCCTTGCATGAACTATGATATGGTCTATTTTGGAGAAAGTTCCATGAGCTACTAAGAAGAATGTGTACTCTGTTGTTTTAGGGTGAAATACTCGGTAGATGTCAGTTAATTCCGTTGAAGTATGGCCTCACTTAATTCAGTAGCTTCTTTTCCAATCCTCTGTTTGGTAGACCTGTCCTTTGGCGAGAGTGGGGTGTTAAAGTCTACTAGTATTATCATATTGGGATCTATTTTATTCTGTAAGTTTGAGAGTATTTGCTTACCATATCTGGGTGCACCAATGTTTGGGGAATATTAGTTGGTAATATAAGAGGGAACTGTCCTCCTCTTGGGTTGTTCCCTGTATTAATATGTAGTGTCCAGCCTTGTCTTTTTGTATTGATTATAATGAAAAGTTTATCTTCTGAGATATCAGGCTTGCTACACTTGCTTTCTTACTGGGGGCATTTGATTGGTAGATCCTTTTCCAACTCTTTACTCTGAGTTTGTTTGTATGTTTGGCTGAGAGGTGTGTCTCCTGAAGGCAACAGATGGATGGGTCATGTTTTCTAATCCAATCCGCAGTTCTTTTTCTTTTGATTGGCAAATTAAGCCCGTTAATATTAAGAGATAGTATAGAGAGATGCATTTTGATCCCTGTCATTCCCAATTTCCCTCAGTTTTTCTTCTTTCCTTTCCTCCTGTGCTTGCTCAGTTAGATTTCTATTAATGACTGTCTGGGTACATGTCCCTGTTCCTGGTTGCTTTCTTCAGGTTGTGTTCCCACTCTTAGTATTCTTTGTAATGCTGGCTTAATGTTTATGTATTCATTTAGTTTTTATTTGCTATTAAAAATTTTCAGCTCTCCATCGAATGTGAATGCTAGCTTTTCCGAGTATATCAGTCTGGGTTGACAGTTATTGGCTCTCAGGGCTCGTATGGTACTTTCCCAGGCCTTTCTTGCATTCAGTATTTGTGTGGAGAGATCTGCAGTGATTCTAATTTTTTCCCGTTTATTATAGCTCCTTCTTCATTTTTGCTGCATGCAAGATGGTTTCCTTATTATTCAGGTCTATCATTTTTGCTATAATGTGTCTAGAAGTGTTTCTCCTGGTGTCTTGCTTTTTAGGTGTTCTATATGCTTCTGTTATGTAGGTAAGATGTTCTTTTTTGAGATGGGGATAATTTCACTGATTATCTTGTTGAATAGGTGTTGCATTCCCTTGCTTTGATATTCCTCACCTTCGTCCACTCCAATTATACAAAGGTTAAATTTCTTGGCACTATCTGCTTGCTCTTGAATTTCCCTTGGGCATAATTTAAGTGATGTTTCCATATCTGTCATTGTTTGGTCCAGTTGGTGTATTCTGTCTTCTGTATCTGACACTCTACATTCCATTTCGTTCACTCTGTTAACTGTGGCTTCCATTGTGGTTTGCAAGGAAGAAATGGACTCATTTATGGATTTGGTGTTGGTTCTCAAAGTACTGATCTCACCTCTTAATAAGGTATGTATTGCCTATTTTGGCATTTTTCTCACTTCTGAGTGAGGTATGTATTTCCTCTACTTTTGTGTGTACCTCGTGTTTGAGATCCTGCATCTCTTTCGATAGTTTGTCCCCATGTTCTTTAATTTCTGGTCTATTTCTCGCTTTATTTTTTGAGTCATTGTCTCCAGCATCCCTTGGATGTAGCTTTTGTCTTTCATTCCTGCTTTGCTCCCACTGGGGCTCTCCCCTGTGTGGCTGCTGGCTATTGGGGATACCTTGCTATCCTGGCTATTAATAAATCTTGTAATTTTTCTCTGTGATTTTCCCATGTGGGTCCAGGATTATTGGAGACTAATCTGAAATTTTGTTTTGGTCAATATGTGTCTGATTTTGCTTGGTTGTTGTTTCTGTGTTGGTAGAGAGAGTTTGTACCTGATTTCGGTTCTGTTGGGGGCCGACCTCCAGCTGCTGGTCTGACCCACATAGGGTTCTCAGCTCTTTGCTGTAGATCACTGGCAGCTCTCGTCATTGGAAGGGTTGAGCGGCCTAGACTGCTCCTGTTTGCTCCTACGGGTGCTCTTGGCAAGATTGGATGTGCTGGATGAACTCTCTCAGATGCTGGAGTCTGCTATGGGCTCCTGATGTTTTTTTTTTTTGTGGAGGAAAGGCTGGTTTTGGGCTTGAACTCTGGGCTTGGGCACTGTCCCTCAGATCTTAAGCTCAAGGATGGCATCCTACCATTTGAACCACAGCACCACTTCTGACCCTTTGTGCTTATGTGGTGCTGAGGAATCAGATCCAAGACCTCATGCACCCAACACAAGCACTCTACTGCTGAGCCACCTTACCAGCCTGAGCTCCTGCCTATTATCAGGTCCTGGTGGCCTGTGTTGTCTAATAACCTAGAATATATGGATCGGGTTCTGGTGGGGTTTGGGCTTCTCTTGTCCTGAGCCCCCCTGGTCTTTTGCTCTCACAGGCGTGCTTCCCAGTGGGTGCAGTTCCTTGTTTTCTCCCCTCTGCTGAGGCTTATGCTCAGCTTCTGACTTCAGTTGGGAAAGGTTGGTTGTGTTGCTCAGGCACTGGATCCCCAGGCCTGGTCCCGGCCCAAGGCCTGGGGAACGCGGGTTGGAGATGTGCTGCTGTGTATCCCACCTAGGTTACACAGCCTGGGGTACACAGTTCAAATTTCTTCCACTGTTGGGTATCTTGACCAAGGGGTGCTGTTCCTGGCTTGGGCGTTTAAGCTCCCTTCCAGGGGCGCTCTTGCTGTAGCCTGGTCAGCTGAGTGTGCTACACGGTTTGGTGGAGCTCTCCAACAGTTCCCAGTTTTAGTGGGTCCTGTGGTACAGGTGTTGGGGTAGGAGGTCTGGCTCATGGTCTGGGGATTCCCACCAGCCCTGGTCTCTCTTGAGGGATACAGAGTCCCCTGCGGGGTACTCACCCTGGAGCTAGTTGTTTCTGTGTGATGTAGGTCATTGGTTTCCTTTCCAATCAGAGTTCAGTTGAGGTGTATGTGGGCTGGGCTGGGTGGTAGTAGCTCTGTGTGATTCTCTTCTGTCTCTGCCTAATTTGATGCTGTTTGGGTCTGCACCATGAGATGGGCCTCTAACCTCTGCCCGAGGGGTGGGGGAGGGGCCTCCGTGCAGGTTCTGAGCACTGGGGTTTGTCTGCATTTGCACTCTCCGGATCAGCACCAGTTCCTTGCATGTCTTCTGCTCTGGTGTTCGGTGGGAGTCCCATGTAGTTCTGGGGTTCCTGCCATGGGGTTGAGGGGCTTTGGTGGGATGGAGCCTCTCTGCTCAGATGGAGAGTGAGGGGTGGGATCTTTGTTCAAGCTCCCGGCTAGGAGGTTTCTCCGTTCATCACGATCAGTGGGTCTGACACTAGTACCTCAGGCTGTTTCTGCTCAGGTTATCTGCAGACAAACTCCTGTATCTCTGGGACTTGGACAGCCCCTGCTGGGTGGTCTGGCCATGGCTTGGTGTGCTGCTGCGCGGCCAGTAAAGGATGAGGGAGGAGTCTTCCTGCTCCTCTGTTCTGAAATTCTTCTTTTTCTCTCTTTCTTTTTTGTTATTTTCCACCTTCTGTTTTTCTCTGGGTGTTCATCTTTTTGTTGTTGTCAGTCTCTTGGGGAGATTAAGCATCGGAACTTGAACTCTCTTTTGGGTTGGGGAGAGCTATGGCGTTTCCGTACTGCCCCTGTCACCATCTTGGTACCCCTTCTCATCTATTTTTTTATTGTGAAAATACTGTACAGAGGGATTACAATTACATGGGCAAGATAATGAGTACATTTCTTATCAAGCATTGTAGCTCCTCCTTTTTTTCTCCTTCCCATCCCTTCCCATCCTCCTCCAGGAAAGCATGAAATTCTTGATTTGAAGCCTTTTTCTTGATATCCACAACATGTCATTCTTCCTTTATTAATAGGAGAATTTGGAGAAAGGATTAGAATTCACACTACAAAAAGGAGAAGAGGAAAAGAGAAGGAGAAATCTAGATATTTTGTTCTTCCTCACCTCAATCACAAGGTCTGGATAATGATTATGGATATTAGATACAATGATCTAAAATTATTAAACCCATCTATAGAAAATAGATAACCCCATAAATGATCACATGGAGAATGTTTATTTATAAAAAAATTGTAATAATGTCCAACAGGAAATCTTATCTATTTGTTTAGTTCTTGTTTGGTATTTATTAAATTCTAGTATGCTATAGTCAACTAACATAAAGGTATAAAATATAAGAAACTAACATCTTAATATCATATTCTAACATTAGCCTAATTCGGCTTTTGTTATATGGTGAGGCTGTATTTGAGTTTTGCCTCAATTTCACATGATATATTCTTCCAGTATATAAGTTGAAAGAAGACTCATTTTGAAACTATGCTATTTTTATAGCTAAGGGAAAACAATTCAGCTATTAGACACAGACAATGAGACAGAAATCTTCCCCTAGAAATAGCCTTTCACTACTTCTGGTTCATTTTTGTAAGCTGATGTAAGTCACATGAACCAGCTTGACATTGCAAAGTACAGGTAAATCTCACCAACAGGACGCTGATGCAGGACATAGAGTAATATGACCATATATACAACACTTGAGATAAAGAGGGGGGAAAAAGAGAACTATAATACAATCAATCATACTCGCTATCACAAATCTCTACAAGAAGGAAGCTATTATGTACCTTTATTTTTAAAACTACTGAGATCTTCAAATCATGTCTTTTATGCTTGGATGTTACAGGAATTAGAGAACATTTTGATACTGAGACAGCATAAAATTTCCAAGAAAGCTGGAGTAAGCATTTCAATACTACCGTTTATTCTCCAAGAAAAGAAACCATTTCATAGACAATACTTTATACTTTCTTACCTAGTATCTTTTTTTCCAGAAATGGATTTTGTTAATATATGTTACTATCCACCAGAATAAATGTTTCATTTCTCTGCATCTTGTGCAGACAGTATAGTCAATTACATGTAAGAGGGAGTTCATCAATAGCACTTTTTAAAAATGCAAAAAATGTGGACAGAGAGCTAATATACATATTTTTCCACCATCACCTTCCACATCCTCCTTCTTCTTTCCTAGGAAACACACTCTATCAATTAAAAAGGCTTAGATATTTGCCTCTTTATCTTGAAAGTGGAAGCAGAATGTTATGGATGTCGGAGATGATGACCAATAGTGTTTTACATAATAATGTCACATGCATCAGCCCTATGCGTCCTGCTGGCCTTAACACTGTACTTACTTAGTGATGTGATAGGAATGTCAGCCTTACTGGACTTAGTATTGTTTTCCACTTCTTTTTCTACCACCTGGCCTAAATTATAATACATAGTAACGAAATGAAAAAGTAATGCCATCTTAATCAAGTCTAATTGCGACAATGAGATGTATAAGAGGTTATGTTGAAAAACAAACTTTACAACTTTGGCGGGGGTGGGAGGGGGAGAATCGATGGCAGGGATGGTAAGGGGAAGAGAGGGGCAACAATGATTGCTATGAAATGTACTCATTACCTTGCTCATAAAATTGTAACCCCTCTGTGCGGTATTTTCACAATAAAAAAACTTATTAATATAAAAACGAAAAGAATTTTTTTAGGGCTCTGGGAATGTGGCTTAATGGAACAGTTATTGCTTAGCATGCATCAAACCCTAGGTTTGATTCCTCAGTACCACATAAATAGAAAAAGAAACACTGAAAGTGGAGTTGTGCCTCAAGTGGTAAAGTGCTATCCTGGAGCCAAAACAAACAAACAAACAAACAAAAAAACAGTTCCCTGTCCCTGAGTTCAAGTCCCAAGATTGGCAAAAAGTCATTTAGCTAGTAAATGCAAAATAAATAACCCATACTTGGAATATACAATTGATCATTCCAACTGATGCCTAACAATAGTCCGTAATTTATTTTACCTATATTAGATTGCTATTATTTAACAAAAGGGCTGGGAAGGTGGCTCAGTGGTATAGATTGCCTTGCACTCATGAGGCCCTGTGTTCGATTCCTCAGGACCACATAAGCAAAAAGAAAAAAGCCAGAAGTGACGCTGTGGCTCAAGTGGTAGAGCGCTAGACTTGAGCTGAAGAGCTGATGGACAGCGCCCAAGCCCAGAGTTCAGGCTCTGCGTCCAGACACCCCCCCACCAAAAAACAAAAAAAAAGCCAAAAAACAATGTTCTGTTAATAGGTCATGGCAATTTAATGCCAAGAATGTGCTTAGATATCAGGTGGAGATTAATCCTGGAAATTCAAAGATTCCAGGTTTTGAGCCGTCATTTCTAATCACAATGAGAAGGGTAGTCTATGTGAGATTTGGAAATCTTTTTGGTATGTTATAGCATCAAAAAGGAATAGACTAATTAATAGTTTTGAGAAAAGAGAAGGAATAACTTCACATGGAAGGAATAAATGATAATAACTAAGTTATACCACAATCTGTTCTAGGGAACCATTTTTGGTTATTGAAGAACTAGTTATCAACTATGCTTATTCCTCATTGTCTTTAGCATTCTAATTCCTTAGGCTAGTTCTTAATCTCTGTGTGATAAATGGTATATCCTTCTATGCTGTTCTTTCATTCCTGAACTCCTTTGCTTTCTAAAATCTTCCGTCATTTCTGATACTAAGTCCACATACGCAGACAACAGAGGATGCTAATGTAAGAGTCCCATAACATGAGTCATTAATGTAACAACATGGAAAAGGAGGATATTTTTATTGCTACCTCAATTTTTCTGAAAAGCTGCAATGCCATCATTGATTCAAATTTCCATTGTTTGTCTACATAGTGTCATTAAGTGCACATAAATGCAAATATAAGCCGGATGCTGGTCACTCATGCCTATAATCCTACCTACTGAAGAAGTTGAGACTAGAGGATTGTGGTTCAAAGCCAGACTGGCCAGGAAAATCCATGAGACTCTTATCTTTAATTAACCACCAGAAATCCAGAAGTGGTGCTGTACCTAAAGTGGCAGAGCACTCAACTTGAGCGGAAGAGCTGAGGGACAGGGCCCAGCATCAGAGTTAAAGCCCCATGACCACCAAAAACTGCAAATATGACTTCAAGTTTCCCCAAAAGGAGCAACGAAGTCAATTGTAATCTTCCCAAACAGAAAAAATAATTCCAAAATGATTCAGTGCACCTACTTTTGCTGAGTTATTTAAGTTATGGCTTCTTTGCTTGACATATTCTCTTCTTTTAAAAATTGTCAAATATTAACTTTATTATAAACTTCATCTAATAATTCTTGTTTCAAAAGAGAAGTCCATACAGTTGATGTCACTTGGCTTTCTTACTATCTCAGTTCAAAGTCAACCCAGGCAGGACAGCCTGTTAAACTCTTATCTGTAATTAAGCACTAAAACAGGCAGAATTTGAGTTTTAGCTCAAGCAGTAGAGTAGTAGTTTAGGGGGTAGGTGGGCAGGAAAGACAACTGTATAGGGACAGGGTCCACCTTCTGGTTCAAGCCCCAGAACCAGCACAAAGTAAACAAACAAACAAGAAAATGAAAAACCCACATATTTCTTTAGGACCATCCTTAAAGCACTGGTTTGAGAAGAGGCTCCTTTTGCTGATTATACTCACTGGATCCTGCTTTTTGGAATCCTTATTGCTGTGGAGGACCCAGGACCAGAATAAAGAAATGGATAACTGACTTCTACAATAGGAGAATCATCTCAGGAGAGAAATATCCGTGCATAAGACACTTTAAAACCTCCATGTCTTTGTTTCTTTGCACTAGAACACTTTTAAAACAAAGTTATTTCCTTTTATTCTATGCTGGCATTGAAATGGAATATTGTTTCCTTTTGTAATACTCCCAACTGGAAGCTTACAGACAAGTTTTATATGAGTAAAGGACACACTCGAAAAGGTAAGGGACAGAGTTTCCTTCAGGCCTTGGATTCTTTTCTTGTACCATAAAAAGGACAGCACAAATTAACTTGAACTTTTTCATTTCTCTATGTTCAATTCCTCTCTTGGGATCAGTTTCCACTTCCAGTAACAGTTCCTTCCACTTACCTCCAGTAACAATCTATGATGCTGCTCCAAGTAAAATTAATATTTTCTGGTTTCATTTAAATAGCACAAGTACATCTTTGGACACGAGGTAACTTGTGTTTCAGAAATAACTTTTTAAAGAGAAAATATGGAATTTAAATCGCTTATAAAACATTATCCATGTACACATGGCCATATAAGATGATGTTAAGTGAAATGTACCCCAAGATAGTGACACAACTTGATTTTTCTCTCTTGCTATTGTTTTTAATGTATTTAACATGTAGTATGTATTTTTTTTGTTTCTCTTCTATGTTCTTCCTCCATGATATAACCCCTGTTTTCACTATATTTGTTGTCGGCAACCTGTATCTTGCATATACATTTTATTAATGTGGGGAAGGGAAGGGAAATAACAAAATGCTGAAACAAGGATACAATATGACCCATTGTAACAATGAGTTGTACAAGGCACTAAGTCGAAAATGAACTTTACTACTTGAAGAGGGGAGAAGGGAGTTGGGGCGGTGGGGAGGAAAGGGATGGCAGGAGAAAAACAAAAGAGGAGGTAACAGTGCTTGATAGATTGTGTACTCATTTACTTATTTATGTAACTCTAACCACTATTTACACCATTTTTACAACAAAAAAAACATGAAAAAAACTTCCTGGAGTAGTTTAAGTTTAAATTTCCTAATTGCACTGTAATTAAGATCAATTTTAAGTGGGAAGAAGGTTCTCAGAAACATTTCTTTGTGAGTGTGTGTGTTGTGCATTATTTCCCAAGTGTACATAAGTTAACAGTAGGAGAAACAATAGGAATAATACAAGAAAAAGAAGTTTTGTGCTTAAGTTTAATAGTTCAATGGACTACAGAAGACTCTACAAATAAGACAACATTGAAACAATAAATTCAAAGCCAGTAAGTAGATCTATGGGAGTGATATAGAGAAAGCATTACTACTAAGTGGAACATGAAGGATGAGGCCACTCTTGTTTTCTACTAGATCTAAATCATGGTAGCTAATCATGAAAATTTGTAATAACATAGTATGGAAGAATAATTCTGTTCACAAAGCAAGTCAGATATAAAAGCATGGACTTAACTGGAAAAAAAAGGCCATGTTGAGAGAGCAGGAATTATACTAGCAATGAACTGGTGGCTAAGATCACATTTCTTTTTCTTTCTTTGTTTTTTTGATGGTTGTGGGTCTTAAACCCAAGGCTAGAGTTCTACCACTTGAGCCACAGTGTCAATTCCAGTTTTCTGGTGGTTAATTTGAGATAAGTGACTCAGAAAACGTTCCTACTGGTGCTGGATTTGAACTGCAATACTCAGATCTCAACCTCCTGAGTAGCTAGGATTATAGGCATGAGCCACCAGTACCCGGCTCAAGATCACATTTCTAGCAGTGTACACTCAGGATATATAATGTGTATGTTCATCTACCTTTGTATGAATTCTTGAGTTAAAAATCTGGGCTACAGGTTAGACTTTACATTCATGAAAGTGTTTCTAGTTTAAAACATGATACTCCTGGAAAAAATAAAAACTAAGAATGTAAAAGAGTCTGGGAAGTTAAGTTTGAATCCAGCCTGGGCAGAACAGTCTTTGCAACACTACCTGTAATTAACCAGCCAAAAGTTACACTAGAAGAATGGCTCAAGTGATGTAATACTAGTCAAGAGCAAGATTGCTGAATAAGAGCTTGAGGATTTTGCATACATACATACAAACATTCACATACACACAGAAGCACTTACATGTGCAAACACACATATGAAACAACTCTCAGAATGTGTAGAAAAGTTAGAAAATAATAGAAAATATGTCCTGAGTAAGACTATAATCAAGTCAGAATTTTCAATATTAGAAACTCCTCAAGTGAACTTTCCCCCAAAAAGCTTGAGAATGTTACATAGGTAGGGACCAGACACAGTAAGAGAGGCAAGTAATCATCATGGAGGATCCATGGAGGAATGAATCAGAGACCCCTGCAGGTGCATCTGAAAATGTTCATACCCTGTGTCAAATATTAGAACATCTTTGAAAATTGTACAGAAACACTTTGAGCAGTCAGTCTAGTGGATAAGATCATCGGAGAAGTTCAGAATTACTAGTATGCTTCTAGGTTAAATAAACCAACAAACTATGGTAGGACAATGTGATACAAGCCTGAAATTCTAGCATTCAGATTAAGACAGGAGATTAGAGAGTGGATTACATAGTGATACCTTCCCGTAACTAGTTAGTATAATTTTGCTTAATAAAACAAACCAAAAAACAAGACAGGAATTCACAGTTGGAAGTTAGGGCTAATTTTGTCATTATGTTTTGAGAAGTCAAGTTTCCTATTGAAATGCAACCCATATATCATCCTCAGTCATGTTTTAAATGCTCTCTTCATTACAAAACATTCCTAGATGCAAAATAGCTCATGATTCCAAACCAAAAATTTAAAAAAGTAAGCATCATTCTGTTGGTTTCCACAGAAATGATGAAGGATTACAAAAGCTTAATCCTGGAGAAATAGCAAAATTTTCTAATGTAGGACTTTGTAAACCTGGCTAAATGAGAATTTAAATTTAAAATAAACATGTTTTTTTGTAATTTTATATTCTATAGGATACTACAAAATTCTTTTTAAGTAGAAGTTTTAATTTACAAATTTACAAATTATTCTGGCATTCTATTTGTCTAGAATATTCGTTCAAGCGAGTTAAATGACTTAGTTAATAGATAATTCCAACAGTTCATGTATAACATGATAATGCTAGAAACAGTTGCCAACAAATGGATAATATTAATTTATAAATTTAGAAAAAGAGCAATGTTTTGAGGCTTTGGTGTAACATGGTATGAAGAGAGTTATTGTGCGACATCTTTTTTCTTCTACCTATACATAACACAGGAAGACATTTCCTTAATTACGTACCTCTGCATGCAATGAGAAAAATGCTAGGTTTGGGGTTTGTTTTCATTTTGTTTTTGTTTTGTTTTGTTTTGTTTTGTTTGTCCTAGGGCTTAACCGCTGGGCCTGGGCACTGTCCCTGAGCCTGTTTTTGGTCAAGGCTACTGATCTACCACTCGAAACTCAGTAACACTTGTGTCTGGCTTTTCCTGAGCAGTTTATTGGAGATAAGAATCTAAGGAACCTTCCTGCCTGGGTGGGTTTTGAACCATAATATTCAGATCTTAGCCTCCTGAATATCTATGATAGATAAAAAGATGAGTAGAAATAATATTTGCAAGTTTTCTGATCTCAAGAATACCACTTGAGGTAAAACGATGCAGCAAAGTTTAATGTAGTGTTTTTTCAGCAATCGAAAGGGCATTTCATTATCAGAAGTGTAGAATTTTTTCACTATAATGATAAGCTAGTCATGCTGTGAATTTAGGGAATTTTAAGGTGCACCTTACAATTTGGAAAGTGTTGGGCTAGAATGACTTCACTGCATAAAATGTTGGGATTGATTGTCATAAAAATAATAGCTTACTCTGATGAACAAATGTTTACTCTAGAGGAATTAATTATTATAGATACTTCATAGTTTTATCTTCTACCAGAATGTGGCTAGTTTTTCTGTTGACTTTTAACTATGTAACGCCCCATTGGAAACTGCATTTTTTGCGGAATTAAATAAAATGCATACAGGCACTGTTTTAAATATCTCTGGTATGGCATGTTCAGAATTTGAAAATGAGTCGTTAGTAGTCATAGGAATTTTGAAGATCACATATACTCTGTCCTATCAACAAATATTTAGTTTTAAAAGTTAGGAGTTTCCAGAGAATTGAACTATTTTCTATGTAGTATGAGACAATACTAAAATAATGTTTTTTTCAAAATAATGACAAGTATATTCTGAAAATTTTGTATAGTTTGATAACATTCAAGTTGATGACCCTCTGATAAAGAGAGGGACAATTAATTCAAATTAGAAGCCAAATATTGTTCATTTTTTTAAAAAGGTAATACACATAGAATAATATTTACTATGCCAATACAGTGAAATTATATTTTATGTAGCTTGTTTTTAAATTTAATTTTATTGTCCATTTAATATATAAAAGGGGTTGCAGTAATTGAAAGGTAGAGAATACATTACATGTCGAACTTTTTATCCCTTCCCTCTCATTTTAATCACAATTTTCATTCACAATATCCCTCATAAGTAGTAATGTAAATTTCCAAAATGTTGTCTTCTGAGTATTGCTATTGCATTGGTTTGCCCTTTGTCTTTTGTGTCGCCATTTTGTTGTTCCTCTTCCTTTGCAACATTAAGATAAATATGTATACAATACACAAGATACTGAAATTAAATACAGCAGGGGATAAACCATAGGGGAACACTAGGAGTTCATTTTGCTCATCATCCACTTATATGGTCACATATACATAGGTATTGAGCCATTCTGCTCATCTGCTAAGACTACCCTAGACACTTCCTACTCATTACACATGAGGGAAACCATGGAATCTTTTTCTTTATATCTTGCTTATTTTACTTAGTAGGATTTTTCCAAGTCTTTCCATTTCCTTATGAATTGGAAGCATAGAATTCCACCGTGTGTGTGTGTGTGTGTGTGTGTGTGTGTGTGTGTGTGTGTGCGTACCACATTTTAGTGATTCATTCTTCTGAGTGGTATATTGGTTTAAAACATGATTGCATGTAAGTATCAGTTAGGGTCATTCAAAAATTACAGATGCCACCTCCACAGGTATACTAAAATAATGATTTCTAAGTAACATAGTCTTTTATGTTGGTACAAGTTTTGAGATATCTGGATGAGTCTAATGTATATTTTGCACTGAATTAGGCAGGAAGATATCATATAGGATAAAAATGGTAGTGACAAAATATTCCCTTGAGATAGATTAAGGAGGCTGCCAGAAGTATGAAGAAATTCAGATAATTTAGGAGAATTTAGAAATGCAAGCTCAAGTTTGTCTCTTTAAATAAAAATTATGTAAGTAGATGGGCAAAAGAAGGGGAAGAGAAGAAATAACAGACAGCAGATCATTGAACCAAGTTAGAATATAAAAAGATATAATCTATAACTTCCAAGTTAAAAAAGAGAACAATATAATAAGTACCTCTTAATTTAGGAACATGCATAATATTTACTTGGCTTTTCTCTAATTTAATGCTCCAAAATAAATGTAGATTTTATAAGAAAATTTAGGTGATTTCCATTACTTCAACCTGAACACTAACTGTCATTAGCCCTCTTTTTCTCACTTTGCACTTGGAAAAATAGTCGCTAAATTGATGATGTTGTGGCTGATTAGAGTCAGAGTTAGGGGCTTCTATTGTACAATTATCCCAGAATAGTTTAAAGCAGTTTTTTCCCCAAGATATCCAACTAAATTCTCGAATCAATACTTTGAACACATCCTCACACCTGAGCACATAATTTGAAATTATACTTCAGCATTTCCTTGGCACATTCTACTTTGTGCCTTTCGCTTTTTTGCACATTCCTTTTGAGTTCATGGTTGCTCTATTTCCATTTCATCTTTGCAAATTGCTGAGAACATTGTTCACCTACTACTTCTTCTTTGCACATGACAGTCTATGTATGAAGGTACTGTGTCTATGTTAAGCAATAGGGTAGTACTCACTCTCTGAGGAGTAAAGTTCCACAGTATAACACTATGCCCACATTAGAGGGTGTAGAATTTAAATTTAAATCATTTTGAGACAAACAGTGATATTAAAAGTGTAATGTTCCCTAGGGACATTTGCTTGGAGCTCATTAGTTTTCCTAGGAGAAATATAAATATCCAGAAAATTTGGAGCTAATTGGTAAGTAACCAATTAACACTAGTTCCTAGATGTTGTGTTAATACAAGTCAAAATTGTATTATTGTTACATCAGAATCTTTCCCTACTTGCCAATGTGTATGAAAAAATGAAAGAAAGGCAGTAACACAAAATGTCTGATATTTTTAGGCTTTTAATCCTACTGGTGAGGGTAATGTCTGAACTCTTCCATTCAATAAAAGCTTGAAGTTTATAAGAGCACTTCCTATATATAAGAATTTGTGGCAGGTTGATTGACAGGGTTATTACAGCATGGAGATATCCCTAACAAAAATTATATTTAAATAGAATATATGTCAGTTACGATTTGTCAATGGTTAATGAGGCATTTTCTATTCTAAAGAAGAATCAATTCGAGTAGTCTTCAGTCACATCAGTAAAGATGTATGTTTAACCTAATACTTGGTGTTACTTGTCCTACATTTATAATGATTAGGCTGATAAGATATCCAAACATATCTAAAGATATTTCAATAAAGTTCCAAACTGATGTGGATACATGTGTCACTCATTGGAACTGAAGGATAAATTAGGCTTGTCTATGCTGTAGTTCAATCTTTAATCACCTGGCTAAAATAATCTTCAAAAATATTCATAGAATACTTCTAAGTAAAGTTCATGAGAGTTATATCTGTATAACTCTTCTAAGTTCAGGATAAAAGCATTTGTTCCCAGCATTTAAAATCAACAGGATCTGTTGAATTCATGGATCCAGAATTTCATGGCTTCACATTCATATCTCAAAATTTTATCAATATGAATTTCAACCACTAAGCCAACTTCTCAGCCTTTTTTCTTATAAATAAAATTATTAATTTCCACATTTTGATGGACTAAGCTATAGTTTTCAACCAAGTGTGATTAGTTCAATAACATTCTCATATCGATAGTATTCAATAACCAAAGTTTCCAATGATATATTAAGAGTATTTCTTCAGTACAGCTGTAAACACATGACCCAATTTACATAATTCTACTTACATATCTATAGTTACCTTAAAAGGACACAGATCGTAGAGCCAGTAGTTAAAATTTATTTTTATTTTTATTTCTGCATGAAACTATTTGTAAATTCATACCAACAAACTGAATTTGACTCCTTATTTATAAGCTAAGGTGGAAGATCCTATACAATTCTCTTTGAACATTTGAAAACTTGCTTGCTATAATGATTGCAGTATTATACAAATTGATTTGCTATGTGGAGTATATCAATTTCGCCACAAATGCATTACTATATTTTGTGTAATCTATTTATATTATGGTCATACTAGTGAGTTTTCTTTTGATTTTTTCTTAGATACTAAAGAGGAACTTATTTCACATGCTTCTCCTATTGACTATTAATTTGCATATGTTCTTTAAAGAAATAACCTATTCAGGAAAAAAGTTATTTAGAATTAGAAAATATAAAAATACTTACACTCAAAATCATTGTAGCTTTAACAGTGTAGCATTAACAAATACGTGCCCTCTATCTGTTGGATATTTTTTCACTTCTATTATATTGTCCTTTGAATTATGAAAAGTTTTCAGTTGATATTATCCAGTTTATTCTTGCTTTTCTTTACCCACTAATGCTCTCCTTATCATTTTTTACAAACCTTTACTGATCCAATGTCATGAATTTTTACACTTATGTTTTATAGGTTTTTACATCTCACATTTAGTTAGATAATCTTTTTTTTATCTTTGTATAAGGATTGAGGTAATAGTCTAAGATCTTATTTTAAATCTAGGGAGGCAATAGTGCCAGTACACCCATTTAAGATTTTGTTTTTATTTCATAAAGTCATGGAATCCTTTTCAAAATCTATTGACCATACAACTGAGAATATTTTTATTGTGAAAATACCTACAGAGTGGTTACAATTACATAATAGTATTAACCAAAGCATGCTATTTGCAGAAGAGTATTTAAAAGGAGTAATTTCTTATAAAATTGAACTTTTAATCCAACAAAATGAATACCAGGAAACTATCACTTGGAAGATGTGAATGGAAGTAAAAGGGAAGGAATAAAGAGAGTTATGGAGGAAGAGAGTGAAGGCATAATATTCAATGCAGATAGTGTGTAAGTAGAAAAAATGAAAGTGAGGTGAGGTTTAGAAGGTTGTGGAAAGTTATGTAAAGATCCATTGTACTTATAAACTGATTTGTGGAATGGAAATTCATTTGAGCAACTATTTAATAAAAATATAATTAAAAACAATGGAGACATCTAAACTTAAACTGCGTTCTCTTAAACCATGAGTCAATATAATAGTTTCCTCCTCAGAAATATTCTTTGCAGGTATTTTCCTCATAATAACAGAAAAGTGACCAGTGCAATGAATAGCAATACATCACATTGTATATTCTAAATAGACACAATATAAAAATCACAGTAAAAATGTTAGAATTCATCACATGATAAAATAACAGGTAGAAAGTATCAAATGCTGACTGATTGTTTTTCCAAGTACTTTACCTATGGTATCTAATTTAATCCTCACAATAATCCCATAAAGTGGAACTACTTCTATTTTTAATTCTCAGATGATGATATGGAAGTCTTCAGAGTTGGAATTACTAGTACCACATTGCACACATGGTAAGGGTTAGCCTGTGGCCCATCTCCCACTGTATCAAAATACCTCATTTTATTTTATGACTAATATACCAGCACTTAGTCTACTAATTCTAGGAAATTTTCCCAGAATTATTGTGTACACTCTAATAATATTTCACTTTATCTTTGTTAGAAAATAAGTAGCTTTAATATGAAAGCTCCAAGTTCATAATCAAATTATACCTCCCTGTTGAAAGGAACTGCAAAAGTATAACATTCTTGATTTTTAGCTCAAAATAGTAGAAATCATATTCTATCCCATGACTCAACACTGCACTGTTTGGGGACCCCATCTCTGTTTAACACAGTCTTACTGAAAAAATGACCTGCCTAATTCCGGATGGAAACAGACTGCATGTCTTATGAACCAATCATTTCCACATTGTAGCTCACGTAAGTTGTTTACTATGAGAAGTATTTTGATTGCTTTTTATGACCAAAATTTTGAGAGAAATGTACTACTTTAAAATACTATTAAAGCAAGAATGATATAAAAATCACCTTTGACTCCAGATAAATATTTTACCTTTCATATACCAAAAATGCAGTGTGACCTACAATTAATATTAGGAACAAGAGGTTAAAAATCATAGACACCAAGACCTAAGTATGAATTAAAGACTCTCCAACTTGTGAATACAATTGGTATAAAAAGTCATCAATACTACTGCATTTAAAAAAAATTCTTATGATACTGAAGATTCAATTATAAATTATTTACACGTGAAAATAACTCATTTTCTTTGGAGTAGGACACAAAACACAAGATTATTCCTAATCATTTTATTATTTTTTATTTTTTTCCTAATCATTTTAAAACCTTTATTTATACTACAAATTCACTCTTATAACTAAAGATTCTAAAAGTAACTGAAGTAAAGAGACACAACGGAAATAATTTATCTGCATCATCTTCATTCAAAAAACTGTGTTAATAGAAAACAAAGTTATATTAATAATTAATTAGCTTAACAAATTCACTTGCATTCTTTTATTCTATTTCATTTAGTTTTATAAAAACTTGATTTTCATAAAACAATGCATATAAAAGCCTATATACCCACTCACATTTTCAGACCTTAACAATATTTATTTCAGAAATGTCTTTAGCTCTATAGTCAATGAGCTGAAATAATACTAAAATATTCAAAGGCTTTTCAGAAATTGCAAGACTCACTCTTTGATGTTATTTACATTGGAAAAGATATTGAAAAAGCCTTATTTGTTAAGTTCCTGTAGTTACTCCCACAAAAGAACCATTAGTGAAGATCCCTTTGCATGTTCAAAACAACTTCTAATACATTCACACTCTGGAGACGAAATATGCTTTTTTTGTTTGTTTGTTTGTTTTTGAAAGTAATATCTAACAAGCATATCCAGAATACTTATTTGCAGTTATTAAAATGAGATATTCAAACGTAAAATTATTGGGTTGATTATTTCTTAGTGAGAATAGATATGATCTTACAAAGACAGTTATTTTCAACAGAAAGCAAGAAAGAGTTTATCCACCTTGTGTTTCATGGAATAACCAGAGAGTAATACCTGTTTGGTCAAGTCGGGCAAACTCACTCCATGAGCATATCTTAAAATTATAACCAATTTAAGAGATCAAATACATATTTTGTACTGACAGTCATCTTACAGCAATAACTTAGCACCTAATTATGTCTGTATCTCCTCACCTAACATATAAAAGAGCTGTAAGCAGTCTCTTTTATCTATCTTAATGTTGTAAATGCTTTGATTCTGATGATGTTATTATTTGACAAATAAAATGTACAGAAAGGTTGTCCAACTGAAATGACATGACAGAACAGTGATAAATAAAAACATTGCAACACAGTTAGCTCTTTTCAACCTCACCCTGTCGATAAGGGCAAGCAACATTGCAACAGCACATGCACACCTATACACATACACACATGTGCACACATGTACACACGCATATACATGCATGCTAAATTCAGGGTTTATTGTACAAAAACGTTCAAATTAAATATTAGTGATTAGTACAAATGATTATTTGCCTTACTACCAAATAATGCACAATCTATTCACCATGCCTATCAACATGTGACCACTTAATTTATTTTTAATTAATTAATTAACTAATTCATTCATTCATTTGTTTGGTGCTAATAATAGGGTTTGAACTCAGGGCCTGGCTCTGTCCCAGAATTTGTTATCTTTTTGTTTTAGTTTTCTGAAGGCTAGCATTTTTTTTTTTAATTTAATTTTATTTTATTTGAGAACATACTGTACAGAGGGGTTACAATTACATGGGCAGGATAATGCATACATTTCTTACCAAGCATTGCAGCCTCCTCCTTTGTTTACCCTTCACCTCCCTTCCCAGCCTCCCCCCGCCCTCCCACCCAATCATACCCCCCCACCCCCCCCCCACCGACATTGTAAAGCTGGTTTTGACATGACATTTTGTACTTCTCATTGTTGCAACAGGTCCACCTGAATCCTTAAACGACTTGTTTGTCCCCATCTCCTCCACATGTTATACTGACATCAAATATAGTGAAAGCGGGGGTTACACTGTGGGGGAGGGACATACAAAGCAACGAAGAAATAATCTTATAAATGCGTTAGAAACACATGCATGAAAGAAACAAAAACATTAAAATACATATTTGAGGTTTCGTTTTCCTAACATCACATTATCTGACTTTTTCCGCTTGACTCATACCTATACTAGATATTGCAAATAAGGGAAACCATGGGACCTATGTTTCTTTGGGCCTGGCTTACTTCACTTAATATAATTTTTTCCAAACCTTTCCATTTCCTAACAAATGCGGAAATGTCATTCTTTCTGATGGAGGCATAGAATTCCATTGTGTATATATACCACATCTTCTGGATCCAGCTCCATTTCTAGCTTTTGTTGTTTTCTTTCAAATCAGAATCTAATGGACTATTTTTGTTGTTTGGTTTGGTTTCAAACCACAATCCTCAGACTTCATCTTACTGATTAGCTAGGATTAATGACATGAGCCACCAGTGTGGCTTCTACTTCTTCCTCTATACTTATCTAATGCACATAATTAAATAGTAATTTAAAACTGAGAGTATAGTAACAAGTTGTACAGTGATGAAATTGTCTTGTCAAAACTTCAAGTTAGTAATTTAAATTTCTTCTTAAGACCATACACAAAACAATACCATGATATAGTATAAGAGAACTCACAATTGGACGTATGAGCTTCAAGAGCTTTTTAATAGATTCATTATTTATTGTTACCCAACATTAGGAAAAAAATGTACAATGCAGTAGTAAAACAGAGTCCTTTGCATGACTACTTAAATTCCTGTTTTTTTAAAGACACTTGTTTTCATCTACAAAAGTAGGCGTGTCTATTGGCTTCATGTGGTTTCTATGATTGAAAGTGCTTAATGAGAAGTCAACATGTATTAGTAGTCCTTTGCTATCATTAAATCTCACTTTGATAATAAAATTTAAAAAATAATCTGCATAAAATATAATTTCACTGTATTGGTATAGTAAATATTATTCTCTTTGTTGTAACTTTTTAAAAATCAATAGTATTTGGCATCTAATTTGAATTAATTACCCCTTCTTTATTAGAGGTTCATCAACTTGAATGTTACCCAACTAGACAATATTTTAACAATATATTGCCAATATTTTGAAAAAAGAATAAATTTATTAGTTTCTCATACTAAAACCGAAAATAGTTTAATTCTATGGAAACCCATAACTTTTAAAAGTAAATAAGTTTTTAAGAGGACAGAATATATGTGTTATTCAAAATTCCCATCACTAGTAACTACTCATTTTTAACTTCTCAACATTCTATACTTGAGAGATTCAAAACAGTACCTGTTTGCATGTTATGAAATTCTGCAATAGATGCAGTTTCCAATGGGGTGTTATAGATTGAGAAATCAGCAGAAAAATTGCCACATTCTGGTAGAGGATAAAACTATGAAGCATCTGGAGGGGATGTGGACAGAAAGGAACCTTACTTCATTGTTGGTGGGAATGTAAACTTGTTCAACCACTTTGGAAAGCAGTATGGAGGTTCCTCAAAAGACTTCACATAGAACTCCCCTATGACCCAGCAATCCCACTTTTGGGCATTTACCCAAATGTTTACAAACAAGACCACACTAAAGCGACCAGCACAACTATGTTTATTGCAGCATTATTTACCATAGCTAAGATATGGAACCAACCCAGATGCCCCTCAGTAGATGAATGGATCAAGAAAATGTGGTATATATACACAATGGAATTCTATGCCTCCATCAGAAGAATGACATTTCCCCATTTGTTAGGAATGGAAAGGCTTGGAAAAAATTATATTAAGTGAAGTAAGCCAGGCCCAAAGAAACATAGGTCCCATGGTTTCCCTTATTTGCAATACCTACTATATGTATGAGTCAAGCGGAAAAAGTCAGATAATGTGATGTTAGGAAAATGAAACCTTAAATATGTATTTTAATGTTTTTTTCTTTCATGCATGTGTTTCTAATGCATTTATAAGATTATTTCTTTGTTGCTTTGTATGTCCCTCCTCCACAGTGTAACCCCCGCTTTCACTATATTTGATGTCAGTTTAACTTGTGGAGGAGATGGGGAAAAACAAGTCGTTTAAGGATTCAGGTGGACCTGTTGCAACAATGAGAAGTACAAAATGTCATGTCAAAAACGAGCTTTACAATGTCGGTGTGGGGGGGGGAGGGGGGGAAGGATTGGGTGTGGGGGAGGGGGGAGGCTGGGAAGGGAGGTGAAGGGTAAACAAAGGAGGAGGCTGCAATGCTTGGTAAGAAATGTATGCATTATCCTGCCCATGTAATTGTAACCCCTCCGTACAGTATGTTCTCAAATAAAATAAAATAAAATTTAAATAAAAAGAAAAGAGAGGCAAGGGGTGACAGTGTCCAAAAAAAACAAAAACAAAAACAAAAAAACTATGCAGCATCTGTGATAATTACTTCTTCAAGCGTAGCCAATTGTTCATCAGAGTAAACTATTATTTCTATGACCATCAATCCCAAGATTTATGCCATAAAATCACCCTAAACCCTAGAACAGTTTCCGACTTGTAAGGTGCACCTTAAAATTCCTTAATTCACATCACGAATAGCTTACTCTATATGATCAAATAGTACACCACTGCTAATGATGCGCTCCTTGTTCTGGAAAGAACACCACAAAAAACCGCATGAATTTTTCCCCAACTGCTATTCTTGAGATCAGAATACGTGCAAATAGTATTTATATTTATACTTTAACTATCTTAGATATTCAGGATGCTAATATCGGAAGATTACAGTTCAAAGCCCACCCAGGAAGGTATCTTAGAATCTTATCTCCAATAAACTTTTCAGCAACAGCCAGACACAAATGCCACTGAGGTTGAAGTGTAGGGCTCGAGCCTTGAGCATAAACAGGCTCAGAGACAGTGTCCAGGCCTAGGGTTCAAACTCTAGGAAAAACCAATAAAAACAAAGAAAACAAACTCCAAACCTAGCTTTTCTCTCAATGTATACAGAGGCATGTAATTAAGGAAATCGCTTCCTGTGTTACATATAGATAGAAGAAAGAAGATGTCATACAATTACTCTCTTCATACCATTTTATACCAAACCCTCAAAAAATTGCTGTTTATCTAAATTTATAAATTTTTAGAAATTTATAAATTTGTTGGCAACTCCGTCTAGATTATTCACATTATCATGGTATACACCAACTGTTGGAATTATCTATTAAGTTCTAATTATAACTCTTTCAAAAGAATATTCAAGGGGAATAGAATGCCAAAATCATTTGTGAATTTGTCAATTAAACTCTCTACTTAAAAAGAATTTTGTAGTATCCTATAGAATATGGAATTACAAAGAAAACCAAAGAATTTATTTTAAATCTAAATTCTAATTTAGCAAGGTCTACAAAATTCTACATTAGACGAACTTTGCTATTTCTCCAGGCTTAAGCTTTTGTAATCCTTCATCATTTCTTTGGAATCCAACAAAATGATGCTCACTTACTTTTTCAAATTTTTCGATAAGAATCATGAGCCATTTTGCATCTATGAATGTTCTGTAATGAAGAAAACATTTAAAACACAACTGAGGATTATATATGAGTTGCATTTCAATAGGAAACTTGACTTCTCAAAACTAGTGACAAAATTAGCCCAAAATTCCATCTGTGTATTCCTTTCTTGTTGTTTGGTTTGTTTTATCAAAACAAAATTATACTATCGGGTCCGGGGAAGGTATCGCTATGTAATTCCACTCTCTAACCTGTCTTAGTCTGAGTGCTAGAATTCCAGGCTTGTATCACATTGTCCTGCCATAGTTTGTTGGTTTATTTAATCTAGAAACACAGTAGCAATTCAGAACTTCTCCGATGATCTTCTCCACTAAACTGACTGCTCAGATTGTTTATGTACTATTTTCAAAGATGTTCTAAAATTTGACACAGGATATGAACATTTTCAGATGCACGTGCAGGGGTCTCTTATTCATTCCTCCATGGATCCGATCCCATTAATAACGATTACTTGACTCTCTTACTATCTCTGGTCCCTACCTATGTAATATTCTCAACTTTTTTTAAGAAACTTCACTTGAGAGTTTTCTAATATTAAATATTATGACTTGATTCTAGTCTTACTCAGGAATATTTTCTATTGTTTTCTAACGTTTCTACATATTCTGAGAGTTGTTTCATTTGTGTATTTGTGTGCACATATAAGTGCCTCTATGTGTATGTATGTGTTTTTATGTGTGTATGCAAAGGCCTCAAGCTCTTATTCAGCAAACTTGCTCATGACAGGTATTCCAGCTTTTGGCTGGTTAATTATAGGTAGGGTCTCAAAGCCTGTTCTGCCCAAGCTGGATGCAAACTGAACTTCCCAGACTCCTTTACATTCTTAGGTTTTATTTTTCCAGGAGTATCAACTTTTAAACTACAAACATTTTTGTGAGTGTAAAGTCTAACCTGTAGCCCAGATTTTTAACTCAAGCATTCGTATAAAAATGGATGAACATACACATTACATATCCTGAGTGAACACTGTTAGAAATGTGATCGTAAGCCGAGTGGTTGTGAGATCTGAGAATTGAGGTTCAAAGCCAGCCCGGGTAGGAAAATCCTGGAGACTCTTTTCTCCAACAACTAACAGAATACTGGAATTAGCATTGTGGCTCAAGTGGTAGAGCACTAGCCTTGAGCTGAGTAGCAGAGGGACAGCATCCAGTCTGAGTTCAAGTGCCAAAACAACAAAAAAGAACATAAGGAAAGGAAAGAAAAAGAAATGTGGTCTTAGCCACCAGGTTCATTGATAGTATAATCCCTGTTCTCTCAAGATGGACTATTTTTTCCATTTAAGTCCATGCTCTATATCACTCCCATACATCTCCATATTGGACTTGGCTTTATTGTTTCAATGTTGTCTTATTTGTAAAGTCTTCTATATTGTATTGAAACCTTATACTTAAATACAGAACTTCTCTATCTCCTATTATGACAATTGTTTCTCTTCCTGTTAACTCATGTACACTTGGGAAGTAGTGCACAGCAGATTCACTCACAAAAAAATGATCTGAGAACCTTCTTCCCATTTAACATTCACCTTAATTTACAGAGCACTTAAGAAGTTTGAATTCAATGTACTCATGGATAATGTATTTATAAGCAATTTAAATTTCATATTTTCTCTTTCCTAAGTTGTCTCTGAAACACGTGTTACCTCATGTACAAAGGTGTCCTTATGCTATTTCAATGAAACCAGAAAACATTCATTTTATCTGGAGCAGCACCATAGATTGTTACTGGAAGTAAGTGGAAGTAACTATTACTGGATGTGGAAACTGAAACCAGGAGAGGAATTGAACATAGAGGAATGACAAAGTTCAAGTTAACTTTTGTTTTCCTTCTTACCGTACAAGAAAATAATCTAAGGCTTGAAGGAAACTCTGTCCCTGACTTTTTTGAGTGTATTCTTTACTCCTGTAAAACTTGTCTGTAAACTTGTAGTTGAGAGTATTACAAAAGAAAACAACATGCCATTTCAAGGCCAGCATAGAACAAAAGGAAATAACTTTGTTTTAACAGTGTTCTACTGCAAAGAAACAAAGACATGGAGATTTTTATGTGTCTATTGCATCTCTCCTGAGATGATTTTCCTATTGCAGAAGTCTGTTATCCATTTCTTTGTTCTGGTCCTGAGTTTTCCATAGCAATAAGGATTCCAAAAACAGAGGAGTATGAGTATGATCAGACAAGTGCTCCTTTTAGGAGGGTCCGAAGAAATTCCTGGAATTTGATTTGTTTGCTTGTTTGTTTAGTTTGTGCTGGTTCTGGGGCTTGAACTCAGAGGCTGGACCCTGTCCCCGTACAGTTGTCTTTCCTGCCCACCTGCTAAAATCTAAATACTCTACTGCTTGAGCCAAAAATCCACTTCTGGTTTTTTGGTGTTTAATTACACATAAGAGTTTGACAGACTCTCCTGCCTGAGTTTGCTTTGAACTAAGATAGTAATAAATCCCAATGCCATCAATTGTATGGAATTCTCTTTTGAACCAAGAAATATTAGATGAAATTTATCATAAAACTAATATTTGACAATTTTTAAAAGAAGAGAATATGTCCAGCAAAGAAGCCATAAATTAACACAGCAAAAGTAGGTGCACTGAATCAGTTTGGAATTATTTTCTCTGCTTTCGAAGATTACTAGTCACTTCATCATTCCTTTTTGGAAATGAAGTCATGTTTACACTTTTTTGTTGGTTGTGGGGCTTGAACTCTGATCCTGGGCACTGTCCCTCAGCTCTTCAGCTCAAGTTGAGTACTCTACCACTTTAGCTATGGCACCACTTCTGGGTTTCTGGTGGCTAATTGAAGATAAGGGTGTCATGGACTTTCCTGACCAGGCTGGCTTTGAACCACAATCCTCTGGTCTCAACCTCCTGAGTAGCTATGATTACAGGCATGAGCCACCAATACTTGGCTCATATTTGCATTTAGTGCAGTTTTTGACACGAAGTAGACAAAGAATGGAAATCTATATCAAATGATGTGACATTGAAGCTTTTCAGAATAATTGAGGTAGTAATATGTCCTCCTTTTCCATTTTGTTACATTAATGACTCATGAGCTATGGGACCCTTACATTATCATCCTTTTCTATCTGTGTAGGTGTATTTAGTATCAGGAAATGTTCATAGAGAAATAGAGAAAGACAGATTTTTAGAAAGCAACGAAGATCAGGTATGAAAGAACCGCATAGAAGGCGACACATTTCTCACACAGAGATTAAGAACTAGCTTAAGAGATTTAGAATACTAAAGGCAATGAGGAATAATCATAGTTGATAACTAGTTCTTCAATAACCAAAAATAGTTCCCTAGAATGGTTTCTGATATACATAACAGGACAAAATAGCAAGCCCACCTTTTTAAAACATAAGATCTCTCTTTACCTACAGTTGTGTTATGCATCTTGCATTCAGTATAGTTATTCTTTTTATTTTGTATCTTATTCATGGATATATTGTGTATTTTATTGAATATGGTGATTGCTATAACTGTGCTGACATGAATGACAACTTATTCCCATGGCTATAGAGTTGCCTATGTAGAATTCTCCATCCTCGTTGATACCCAGGACTTTCACAAGACAGGAAAACAGGTGGATTGATTGGCTTCTCACATCAAGGTGAATCTTTTGGCAGTTCTTGGATTGGAACTCAAGGCCTAGCAGACCCAATTGGTAAATGAATCATGGGGAACACACCAGCCTGTAAGACACTAAGGAGCTAGGCCATTCCCAGGACCTGAGACAGAGCCCTGGTTGGGGCCAATATAGTCATAAATTCATCATTTAAACAGATGATCTATGTTTATATACATGGGTGGGCAGCATCTTGTGTTCTGTGTAGTCATTCTCTTTATTTTGTGTCTTATTCATTGATGTGTTGTGTATTTTCTTGAGTATAGGATAACAGATATAACTATGGTGACCTAGATGACAACCTATTCCCATGAGCATACAGTTGCCTATGCATTCTCCATCCTAGCTGAGACCCAGTACTTGTATAGCACAGGAAAACAGGTGCAACAACTGGCTTCTCACATCCGGGTGAATTTTTGGCAGTGCTGGGATTCAAACTTTGGGCCTAGGAGGCCCAACTACCCAATGAGTACATATGAGCACACCAGCCTGTTAGCCACTAACGAGCTGGGTCATTCCCAGGAACAGAGATTGAGCCCCAGGGAGATCAAAATAGTCCTGAATGCATCATTTAAACATAGGATGTACATTCATCTGTGTGTGGACTGCATTGTGCATTTAGTGTAGTTATTCTGTTTTGTATGGCATTCATGAAAGTTTTATATATTTTCTTGAGTATATGATGACAGGTATAACTGGGCTGACATGGATAACAATCTATTCCCATGGCCACAGGGTGGCCCATGCATTCTCCATCCTAGCTGACACCCAGGACTTGCACTGGAAAACAGATGTAACGATTGGCTTCTGACATCAGGATGATTTTTTTGGCAGGGCTGGGATCTGAACTCGGGACCTACCAGGCCCCATTGACGTATAGGTCCATGTGAGCACACCAGCCTGTGAGCCACTAAGGAGCAAGGCCTTTCCCAGTACCTGAGATGGAGCCCCCAAGTGTGGCGCCAGGGGTGGGCACACAGCAGTCATCCATTCATAAGTTGAAGGTAGTAAGCAAATAAGTACATATTTGTATAGATTAGGAGAGATGGTAACCTGTGATAAAATCCAATCTCCAATGTGTTTACTGATTCTTGGATCTTTCCAGATGCCTCCGTTTCATGACTGTGATGATTATTGCCACACTTAATCAACACTTCTTTACAAATAAGCGATACCACATGAGTCTTGCCTATCATTTCCTACTTATATCATGCACGAACTACTCATTCAAGGATGAGATCAATGCCATTCTATGACTTTTCCTGGTCCAGAAACCAGTATCTCAGGATTTCCAGCCATTGCCTTCTCATAGAGGGTCTGAATTCAAGCCTCAGGCATGGAAAACATACTCCTTAAATACATTTTAAAGATAAGATTTATACTTCCATACAGATGTTCAGGACATATCGTGTTTGGTGTGGTAGGATTTATACTTCCATACAGATGTTCAGTACATAGTATGCTTGGTGTGGTTGTTCATTTTATTTCATGTTTTATTTTTATTTACCAATTATTTTATTGATTCTGATGACACCTATACCATTTACTACATTGTTTACCTCCTGTCACATAGCATCTAGATTTGTAGATGTGTTCTCCATCATGCCTGACACCCAGGACTCTCCCAGAAAAGGAAAACATGTGTCACACTAGGCTTCTTAATCCAAGATTAAATTTTTTGGCAGTGATGGGATCTGAACTCAGGGTCTAGCAGGCCCAATTCATGAATGGGTGAGTAGGAGCACAACAGCCTCTAGCCAATGAAGCTGTCAGGTGGCTCCCAGGCACTGAGATCAAGTCCCAAGTTTGGCCAAAACAGCAATACATGGATAGGCAAATGGTGGTATAGAAATAAATATATATATTGGTAAAGAATGCCAGTGCCGTCTATCTATGATTGAATGGCATCTGCTACGTTCCTTCCAACTCTTAGGTATTTATTATATCGACATTGAAATAACATTATTCTTTTCATGCTCAATAAACTATTAATTAAGATCAATCAGCATCCTAGGATTATTGCATCCAATTTTAGAGTAGACAAATGCATGAACTACTCTTTCAATCGGTATTCTTATGCATAGGAACAAGTCTTTTGTGATCTCCTGCAATTGGTAGGTGTAAGGATCAGGATTTGAACCCAGGGCCTATGTTGACATGTTGGTTTATGGCTTCCCTAACAGCCTGCCAGCCATCAGCAATGGCAGGTCAGGTCCACTTTGCAACCGTGTCATTCAGATCCAGATGGTCACCGCAAAAAGAAAAAAATTGTAAAAGCCTCCAACCCTCTGCAGTTCACCACTTTTTGTGCTGTCCCACTTTTTTTCTTCCTGCAAGCCCTCTGGGCCTAGGGTCCCAGGATTCGCTATGGGTCCTGAGGCTGAACTCCAGCCTAGGGAGATCGAAGCTGAGGCAGAGTTGCCATGACCTGAGATCAAGCCCTGTGGTTGGCAAAATTAATTAATTAATTAACTAAATAAAAAAATAAAGCTCCTTGGATTGGAATTTCTACCAGTTTTCTTTCCTAGACTGGGATTTGAACTCAATGTCTTGGTAAAACTATACCAATATGAGGGAAGGTGCAGAGTTGCCACTTCTTGATTTCAAACCCCATGCCAAGGCAGAAATAAATATAGTCACTGACCTTGACAGGGAAAGGTTGTCGTGGATATGGGAAGGAAGGGGGGGAAAAAAGGAGGAGGCAACAATGCTCAGGAAATGTACTCATTACTGTGCTCATGTAACTGTGACCCCTCTGTACAATATTTTTACAATAAAAAATGTACAAGAAATAATATATTGCTCAGATAAGCACTGTGGGGGTAAGGGAAGGATGTCTGAATAGCTGTAAAAAATTCTACACTGATGTTTTTTATAATGGTCAGTATGGAACTGAATAAACATAACAATTTCCAAAACAAATATTAAATCACTGACTTGGAACTGGGGCCAGTATTTTTGCCATTGATGGAATTTGAGCACACTGTTCGGGCAACTCTTTTACCATTTGTGAACGTGAAGCTCACTGTCCTTAAGGAAAATAAATTCAAGTTAGAGTTCCCAGAGCCTGCAATGGAAAAATATGTATATACATGTGTAATATATGATATATATGTACGTCTGTACATTTATTTCATATTATTATTATTATTGATTTTGTATTCAGTTTATTTTTATTTTATTCATTTTATTGTTTATTGTATTTATTATTATACACATAATATTTATTATGTTTTGTACATCTATTATATAATTATACACAATAATTTAGGACATTGACTCATTTTTCATTAATACTTTATTAAGTGCTGAAACATGGTACTTAATTAAGTAGAGGCATTTGTCACAGACATCACATGTTTAGAGTCTGTCCACAGTATGTGCTTTGTCTTATTTACCTTTGGACAACTTCCTATAGGGATTTCTTTAGATGATTTATACACAGAAACCTTTTCTTGAGGATAAGCAAGTTGAGGAATAAAATTGTGAGGTTGGGGCTAGGAATGTAGCTTACTGGTAGAGATCATGCTCGGCATGCATGAATGCCAGGATTTGAAACCTCAGTGCCACATACTCAGAAAAAGCCAGAAGATGTGGAGAGGCTCAAGTGGTAGAGCACTAGGCTTGAGAAAAAGGAACTCAGAGACAGTACCAAGGCCCTAAGTTTAAGCCCCAGGTCTGTCAAAAACAATAGGCCAGATGCAGATGCCGGTGGGTCACACGAGGTAACCTAGCTTCTCAGGAGGCTGAGATCTGAAGACCACAGTTTGAAGACAGCCTAGGAGAGGAAAGCCTGTTAGACTCTTACCTCCAATGAACCACCAAAAGACCACATGTGGCATTGTGGCTCAAGTGGTAAAGTGTTTGCCTTGAAGTGAAGGGCTCAGGGACAATGCCCAGGCTTCGGTTTGAGACACACAACTGTTAAAAGAGTGAAGGCTAATCAAAGTACTTTTCCTATATGCTAATTATGAGAACATTTTCTGGAAAATGAACGCTGGTGTACCCCAGAGTTGGAATCAGAGCTCAAAGTTCAAGTGTATCACATCCATATGCCCAGCCTCTCAGACTCTAACATTATAACTTTGTGTCCTACAGGGTTCTGAAAGGTCCACTGTTGAAAGGCTTAATATGCTCCCCAAGCCCTTTATGATAAGTAGTTGACTTGTATTGTCAATGTCATTACAGTTCTGAACCTAGTAGAGAACCAATAGCTCATGCCCATCACCCCTGCTCAGGAGGCTGAGGTGTCAGGATCACAGGGTGAAGCCAGCCAGGGAAGGAAAGTCTATCACACTCTGACTTCCACTTCTGAAAGGTCAGATGTTCAAGAGCTTCCTGTGTTTCTCTTGGTGATGAGATGTTACTTGCACTCTAAATGTTCATAGAGTTCTCAAGCTTTAGAAGAAGGAAAGAAATATTATTGACACATCCTGGGTTCAAATGAAGTTCTCAGGATCCAAGCCCTAGCCCTGTTAGCAGGAAGAACTCCAGTGTAACCCTGTATTTGAAGGAAAGAAAACAGTTTCAAAAGCCAGGCTAGGGGCAGAAACCTAGACCTGCAGGAGTAGGAGGCAGAACATACACTCTCATCAGGGAAGTGAGCTGCAAAACCACTTCATTCATTCCAGGCACAACCAGCAATGGAGGGAAACCTGAAACATTTATTAGAGTTACACCATGGTCAGGCTTTTCTCAGCCTCTTCAAACATTGACTAATTAACCTTCCTCCCTCAGGGGAAGGGAGCCTCAAGCTATCTTTAGGTTACCAATAGAGAGCCAGTTAAGTGGGGGAGAGAGGAGTAACAGAGTAGAAAAACCCTGCTCTGTGGTCTTAGGGAGTGGGGTTTTGACTCTCCATCTGTCAGGTTTGAAGGCCCTTCTTCTATCTCTACCAGTCCATTCTCCTTCCTTCATTCTCCACATCATTATTGCAAATCCCCAGTCCAAGGAGAAGCAGAGCCATTTCTGTTCTGTTTCCAAGCACCTGAGTTAGATCCTGGCTATGCCCTCTATACTCTGAAGCTCTTTGCTGCCTGAGAGTTGAGACAGACAGTCTTCCTGTTCTGTGGTTGTGTGAAGGCGATGCTGGTGTCCTTGCACAATGCAGAAGACCTCATGACTGGGAAGTATTCCCTTCTTTCCTTCTGATACCCAAGACCTGACTCGTCTATCATGTTTCTATCATCTATCTGTCTACCTACCTACCCCTACCTACCTACATACCTACTTACCTAGCTATATCTTTGCCAGTTGTTGGGTTGAACTCATACCCTGGGCACTGTTTCTAGCACTCTGCTACTTGAGCCACAGCACCAAATCTGGCTTTGTCTGTGTATGTGCTCCTCAGGAATCGAACCCAGGGCTTCCTGAATGCTAGGCAAGCACTCTGCCACTAATCCACATTCCCTGCCCCTTCATCTTACTCTTAAAGGTAGTTTTTGCATAAGTAATGCTACCATTTTATTTTCCCAAGTTTAAGTTTCTGAACACCGGTTACTTCTCCGAACCCTCATTTTCTCTTTCCTGCCTGATTTGTGACTGTTTCTGCTTTGGACTCATAATGAAATATAAATGAAGGCTGCTGAGAGCTTAAGTGTGCATCATTTAGGGACACAGGCCTGGAAACCTGGAAGAGAAAAGTGATGGGCCTGAAATGAAGAGAACGATGCAGTATGCCCAACTAGCAAATCTGAAAAATAAACCTGTAAATAAAAGCAGAAGCATTGCATACGTCTGTTTGCACTTGGGGAGATAATATACATAAACGCATAACTAGGTGTTGGGTCTTCGTCCGTCTTTGGATGGACAGGGTCCGAGGAGAGGTAAGTACAAAGTGTGGCTGGTCGCCCGTTCCCCACCCTTCCTTAGCCCAGGAGATAATCAGATGCAGCAGGGAGTCAAACCAAGCAGGAACTCTTTTATCAGCAGGGAGCATCCCCTTTTTAAAGCAAAAGACTGCATGGGAGGAGAGGAAATGGGATCAACCAATCACTGAAAGGCCACACCTTAACATGCACCTAAGCTTCCATGAGTTGTTTACACACTGAACCTGAACAATTCCGGCTCTGCCCACTCAACTTCCTCTCAGGGCCATCTTTGCTATCCCCCACATATTCACCCTTTTTGTTTTAATGGCAGATCCACCTCCCAGTTAGTTATCTTTTTCCCCTCCTCTGTAAAGGTTATTTTAACAGGATTACATTTGGCCATGCAGGGGGTTGGAGGCAAGGCTGGGGAGAAGGAGGGCCCTTATGCAAAAGAGCCTCTCCCAGTTACCTCTCATCCACACCTAGCACAATAATAAACATTAGCCCCACCACAGCTAGAAATGTCCCAAGCAGTAAAATTTCAAACAAACTGTAGAAATAGCAAACCAATCCTGGGCACCTGATGTCTTTCAAGTAAGCCAGTTCCTTGTACGTGCCTTCAAGCGAGCACAGGGGTCAAGATGACCTTTAAGCTTTACTGTCAGCTCCCAGCACCCCGTCGTCTTTGTCTAAAGAAGAGAACCCACCTGTCTTAGGTTGGGTAGATCGCCTTGTCGGTCTTACCCGTCATCGGGAACTTCTTCAGAGCAAAGCTGAAGGCCCTGTCTTAGGTTGGTAAGACTGGCACCCCCTCTTACCCGTCTCTGGCTGCGGTTCCTCTCGGGGAAATTTATTTACTTGGAGCTTGATCTTATGTAACTGGCTGGCTCATTGAGAGTTTTGCATTGCACGTATAATGCAAGGAAGGCATAGAAAAAGCATCAGCAAAAGCATTCCCAGGTCAAGCAATGTCAGCCCTTTAACTTTAGGGATGGGATAGCAGTCTTTGCCACTTTAGAGTCCAGAGGTGGGGCTTGTTCTAGAGCAGGTTTTAGACATATTTACAGGACACATAACAAAAGGTAGTTGCACAAGCAATTAGTAAAAGAACAATTAGAGCAGGTAACATTAAAATAGATAGCTCCTAAAAAATATGTTTTAAACAGTCCATACGTAATGACATAGGGTGGTGATCAAAACGAAGGTCAGGCCACCAGGTCGAAAGGGCAGTTTCTCTTGTGGTGCTATTGATGATTTCCATATGGCCAGTGCTGATCACTGCCCAGGTCACCCGTTGAGGTTGATGTGGATTCCGTAGCCATTGCAGGGACTGGGAGGGTCAGGACAGCCATCAGCTTGATTATCACCATCTGCAATTGTTAAAGAACACAAGAGCTTCTCAAGGGCTGGTTGCCCTTGGGGATGGTTAGTTTATCCTTGGGCATCCTCCTGTATAGAGGAAATGGGTAAAAACTTAAGGTTCCTGGCAGGAATCCAAATGGGAGCTGTCTCCCCTATGAGAAAAAAGCATCCAAATCCCCTGCCCATAGTAACTAAGGGGTCAGGTCCTCTCCATTGTTGTGTCAGGGGGTCCTTCCACCTGACTTTCACTTGGGGCTTAGGGTTTAGTTGTCCCCAGTGCTTCTGAAATCTGGATTCAGTTGCCCCTTTTGACAAATTTAAAATGTTAATGGTAAATAAAGCTATCTGTAACTGTATATGGAGGCTAACTCCCTCTTTTTTTGTTTTAATAATTGCTCCTTAAGACATTGATGATTTCTTTCTATAATTTCTTGGCCTTGGGGATTATAGGGAATTCCTGTAGTATGATTAATATGCCATCTGTCAAAAAACTCTGACATTGCTTTACTAACAAAACAGGGTCCATTATCGGTTTTAACTTGTGCTGGTAGACCCAAGGTGGCAAAGCAATGAAGAAAATGTGCTTGTGAATGTTTAGTCCTTTCTCCTGTATGTGTTGTGGCCCAGCATGCTCCTGAGTAGGTATCTATAGAGACAAAGATGTATTTAAACTTACCAAAGGCTAGGAAATGAGTAATATCTGTTTTTCAGAGGACATTAGGTTTAAGGCCTCTGGGATTTACCCCTGGTGGTTGTAAAGGGGGTACTTTTAAGAAGGGCTGGCATGTTTTACAGGTATGTACCACCCTTTTGAGGTCCTTTACAGGAATCTGAGGAAATCTATGCTGAAGACCTCTCCAATAAATGTGGGTTAAATCATGCAAACAGGTAGCCTCTTGTAACGTTAATGCTTGAGGGCCAGTAGATAACTGGTCCACACACTTATTGCCTAGGGAAAAAAATCTAGGAAGTTTTTAATGCCCTCTCAAATGTTGAATATGAAGGGCTCCCAGCCCTTCTAATAGGCCCTTAAGGGTAACCATAAGAGGGGAAATAGGGTTTTTATCCAGCTTGATATGTGCCTGGGGAATATGAGGGAGCACGTTAATCATATATAGGCTATCCGAATACAAATTAAAGGGTTTTTGAATGTCCTGAAAGACCATAATTACGGCCAGCATTTCTTTATATTGTGCTGACCCTTGACAAGGTTGAAATCTTTGTTGGCTTGGGGTCTTTTGTTGCTCCTCAAAGGCTGCATACTTCCATCAGTGAAAACATGGAGGGCGTCAGGAATAGGTGTAGAAGAAAATAGAGATGGCATTTTGAAGGAAAGTCTCCATAACATGACAGTCCATTTGGATTGCCCATAATGGCATTCAATTTGGCCTAGAAACCCCTCCAAGGAGAGAGCAAGACGAGCGTTGGCTGAGAGAGCCACTTAACATCTGCCATCCGAAAAGGAAAAACAATGGAGTGAGGGTCAAGCCATAAAACCTTTGGGCTTGGATCCTTCCCTTGACAATAACATCCGTGAGTTGGTCTGCTTGAGAGTACGCCCGAGGCATGCCACCCAGCGGAGTGTGAACCCACTCTAATGGCTCCCCATTTTGAGTTAAAACTGCAGAAATTAACTTGACACCTGCAAACAACCAAAGAAAAATGGGCTCACAATTAGAATACCTCTTTAGAGAAACTTCATCCATGGTTTTTGGAACTGCAAAAATATTGCCCTATGGCTGTCTGTAATTGTAATAACTTCTTGTGGTGTCCTGTCTTTTAGCAGGGCAAATAAGGGCACAAGACTATCTTTAGGGACAGAAACCCATGGCAACAGCCAATTGATTTCCCCTAAAAGACTCTGAAGTTGGGTTAAGGTTAGAGAGGCTGGAATATCCAGCAAAGGCTTAAGGGGGCTGGCCTGAGTCAAGGTAAGGTGGGTCCCGAGCACCTTAAAAGGGGCTACCTTTTGAATTTTATTAAGCGCTATGGTAAACCCCCCTTTTTTTTAATATGCCGAGAACCTGGGCCAGAAGGCCCTCCAGGCAGCTTGGGTCTTGGTGCCCCAGAATTATATCATCCATGTAGACATAGGCAAGGGTGGTATCTGAACCCAGCACAGGCCCTAAAAGTGTGGCCAGGTATTGTTGGCAAAAGGATGGGCTATTGGCCATTCCCTGTGGCAGCACCATCCATTCAAACCTCCGATCAGGCTGGGAAAAATTAAGAGAAGGTATACAGAAAGCAAACTTCTCGCAGTAATCTAGATGCAGGAGGATAGAAAAAAAAAACAACAGTCTTTAATATCAATCACAACCAAGGTATATTCTGAAGGTATAGCAGGAGTCCAGGGCATGCCTCTTAGGGGCATTCCTACTAGCTCCATCCTTTCATTTACCTTACATAGGGGCATACGCCAGGTCCCAGAGGTTTTTTGAATAACAAATACCGGTGTGTTCCAAGGACTTATAGAAGGGCGAATATGCCCAAGGGTTATCTGTTCCTCCACCAGAAGGTGGAGGGCTACAAGTTTAGGTTTGGTCAATGGCCACTGCTCTACCCAGATTGGGCTTCCCGGCTTCCACCTAATGGGAGGTACTTGGGGGGCAGTGGCCTTTAGGATTGGGGGTGCACCAGAGCGGGTCCCTTTTGTTCTTCTCTGTGATTATGAAAGTTAAAAAAATCCCTTTCCTTAACTCCCTCTTGATCCTGATTACACCTTTGTGCTTCTTCCCCATCCAGGATATCATCATAGTATGCTCGATGGTCTGTAGTGACCACAGCATCCATTTGTCTTAGCATGTCTTGTCCTAGTAAATTGGCAGTGAGGTTCTTTGCCACTAAAGGGCGTATCTTTCCCTGTTCTCCATCTGGGCTAGTCCATGTCATAAGGGTAGCCGTTTCTTTGGACGGGGAGTTACCCCCTACCCCCAATATCGGGGGCCCAGGTGCAAGCTTCCAGTCCAAGGGTACTTCCTCCTCCCTGAGTATGGTTTGGTCTGCCCTGGTGTCAATTAAGCAGTGAAACCTCTTTCCGCCTATGAGGATACTCATTTTAGGGTGGAGTCCTTCCACCAGGGAGACTGTCCAATGGACCTGGGCCGTCCTGCCACGAGGCTGCCTAGGCCTCACAGCAGAGGAGGTTCCTCCTTGAGTTAACGGGGCTGGAGGATGCCCCTCTCCTAGTTTAAAGGTTTCCCGTCTAAATCAAACTTGGATCGGCAATCCTTTTTCCAATGATATCCCTTCCTGCACCTGGGGCAGGGTGTAGGGGGCAGTTTGGCCCCCCAGGGCCAGTTGGCGGGGGATTGTCATGTAGAGTCCCTCTTAAAGTGCCCCTCCTGCCCGCATTTAAAACAAGTCCCTCTCCCCATTGGTCTTGGAGTTCCTCAGCCCTGGCCTGCCAGCGGCTCAGTAATAGCCTCAGTCAATGTAGATGTCTGAGACTGTAAAGCTAAAGCTAGTGATTGGGACTGGAGCTGTTGTGTTCCCACATCCTGTGAGGCCACCACCCATCTGCTCAGGGAACTCTCTCTCAGTCCCGCGCAGGCCATTTGGTGGTCTGCATTCATCCCTTCCCAGAGCAGCAGCTTTACAAACTGATCTCAGAGGTTCCCTGCCGGCATCTTGCGGTGAACACTCTGTTGGACTCGGTCTATGAAATCAGGTAGAGGCTCACCCAGTTTTTGTCTCACTCCTGCCATGGGGGACTCAGTAGGCCCATCATCTAGTTTGTACCACGCAGCAAGTCCTGCCTGCCTTACCTGGTCACAGTCCGGCCAGGTATTGCGGCCTGTTGGACGCCGGTAGAATAGGCTTCTCCCGTCCCTGCTAACATGGTATAAGTAATAGGTATTGCGGGTTGAGCCTGCCGGTTAGTCTCTGCTCGCACTCTGCATTCCTCCTTAAAGAAGGCACACCATTTAATAAACTGAGCACTAGTAAGAACAGCTTTGGCCACATCCATCCAGTCCTTAGGGACACACGGATGATAGGCAATGTCCTGTAGTAGGGTCTGGGCCCAGGGATAGTTTGGGCCATCCTCCACCACCGCCTGGCAGAGCTCTTTAAGATCCTTAGCTTCCCATGGATACCATTCCAAGGGCCTGTTAGCCCCTGGTGCCAAAGTGACCGGATACGCTTGGGGAAGCGGATCATGTGGCCTAGAGTCTGGGCTCTTGGGTGGCCCTTCCTTTCCAGAGGAGGTCTCCGAGTAGGTTACTTTCCCAGCCCTCAGCCCCTCCAGTTGGTAGGGGTCTGGGACTTGGAAGTCCCTCTCGCAGGTCTCATAGGACGCAGTACCTCCCTTCCAATCGGGGGAATGGGGAGGGGGCCTAGGACTGTCCGGGGCACCTGAGTAGCTGCCTTTGCCCCTGCATGCACAGATAGTGCGTTCCCGGTTGAGTTTGACCTTTTCCTTTTCCTTTTCACTTTCCAAGTCTTCCTGTACTCTTTCTAGGTCTAATGTTTCCTCCTCCTCCTATCTTCTTCTGTGATATAACATTACCCATATTTAGGGTTTCACTTAACCCAAAAGACTGCTTAGCCTCGGCCGGTATCTTTTCCTTTCGTGCCCCACGTTGGGCACCAGATGATGGGTCTTCTTCTGTCTTTGGACGGATGGGGTCCGAGGAGAGGTAATTGTGAAGTGCGGCTGCTTGCCCGTTCTCCAGCCTTCCTTAGCCCAGGAGATAATCAGACACAGCGGGGAGTCAAACCAAGCAGGAACTCGTTTATTAACAGGGAGCATCCCCTTTTTAAAGCAAAAGACTGTGTGGGAGGAGAGGAAATGGGATCAACCAATCACTGAAAGGCCACACCTTAATATGCACCTAAGCTTCCAAGAGTTGTTTACACACTGAACCTGAACAAATCCAGCTCTGCCCACTCAACTTCCTCTCAGGGCCATCTTTGCTACCCCTCACAACTAGGTAGGACATTGATACATAAACCTGGCATTCTCTTTTTGAATATTTTTGTGGCCATCCCAGGGCTTAACCTCAGAGCCCGATGTATTCCTGAGCTATTTTGCTCAAGGGTGAGGCTCTACCATCACCACAGCTCCACTTACAGCCATCTGGTCATTAATTGGACAAGAGCAACTCCCAGGCTTTCCTGCCTGGTGTGGCTTGGATCTCCTGCTCAGCTTTCTCTCTCAAAGCTGGAGCTCTACCCTCTGGACCACTGCTCCTCTTCTGGTTCTCTGGTGGTTTATTGGAGATAAGAGTCTCACAGACTTTCCTGCTCGGCTGGCTTTGAAATGGGATCTCCTGCGAAGGGTTCAAGTGGCATTCCTCAGGTATTCCCCAAGGAGCCGCTCCACACAAACCCTTAGTCTAAATCTCTACAGGTACTAGAGAAAAGTGGAAACATGAAGATGCTACTAATGTGTTCTAGATACTTAATGTTGGAGACACAAAACACTCATAATTATTAGATCAGTTTATAGGCAAAAGGACAAATGCAGACAGTATGAGAATCGTTCCAGATTTTGGTCCTCTCATCCTGAGACAGTAAATTAACTGCAGCTCAATGCTAAGTGACAGAACTGGCATGTCCTGTGGATATTTGCTCCCAAATCATCTGACACTCATTTCTCACTTTTGGCTTCAAACCTGTGACCAATCCCAGGGTAAAATGAGGAGAGAAAATCCTTCTCAAAAAAGCAGCTATAACAAACATTGGGTAGTTTACTTATAAATTCAAACCATTGGAATGACCCTGTTAAGAAGTCATATTGTCCAGATTAACAAATGAAGAAGAAGAAAAAAAAATGAAGAAGAAAAGAAAGAAGGTGTCAGTGGATGCTGACTGTAATCCCTGCTCCTCAGGAGGCTAAGATGTAGAGAATCTGAGTTTGAATCCAGTCAGTGTAGGAAAGTCCATGACACTGTTATTTCTAAGAGAAATGAGGCTGTGAATCAAGATTAATGTACTACCTTTTCGCAAAAGGAGCTCAGGGACAACGTCTAGGCTCATAGTTCAACCTCAGGACCTGCCCACTCAAAAAGAGCCTGTATCTCCATGTCCTTGTGTATATATGGATGTATTCCTATAGGTGAAGCTCCCAAGTAGCTCTGATGAGTGGCAACAAGCTAGGAAATTTGTATTCAATACAATGATTTCATAACAGAGAGTGTTTTGATTGCAGTGCATGTTCTGGGGCTCCTCTCACTGTTCCCAGTGTAATCTAAGGGTTTCTCTGCATCCCAGGTCTGCTGGAAGAAGTCTCTCTCACTGTCTGGTCAGTCAGACAAAAGGCCTCAGTACAGTACAGCTGGGTAACAAACAACTCCATCCAGGCCAGTTAGTGAGGATGAGTGTGAATGAGCTCTGAAGGTCAGGAGAAAAAGGCTTGTTTTTACACCAAGCTAACTCTCTCCCCATTGCTCTGTTTTAAGAGGAAGGCTTCATTTGTGCAACTCCCATGGCAGACCAAGTTCTGGGCACTTATCCTGCCTTTGTGAGACTATATTCCGGTGTTCAGATACAGTGCTCAATATTATTCAGGAGTCCTTCTGGCAGACAACTAGGGAACTCAACCTAATGAAATGTTTCATTGCCTGCAATGATGGAATTATGATGCCTCTCCTAGGTTTCTGCCAGCTTGGGAAATCCAAGCACATATCTGATATCACAAAACTTCCTGTCATCTAGGGCTGGTGAAGCTCATCAGGTTTTGGAAACTTTGACCTTTCCTATTTAGGCTCTGGATGGCTAGGTTTTGGGGTTGAACACAGGGTCTGGGTACTGACCAGGAGCTCAGTGCAGAAGCATAGTGCTTTATTATTTTGTGTAACAACTTCTGATGTGTGTGTGTGTGTGTGCGCACACACATGCATGAGTCCTGGAGCTTGAACTCAGGACCTGAGCACTGTTCCTAGTTTCTCTTGTGGAAAGATAGCTCTCTCCTACTTGAGCCACAGAGCCACTTCAGGCTTTTTTCTAGTGATGTGGTCCTGAGAAATCAAGCCCAGGGTTTCATAGATGCACAGCACTCTACCCCTAAGGCACATTCCCAGCCCTCTACATCAGGTTTGTTAGCTCATTTCTGTCTTTTTTTATTGTTGTTGTCGGTTGTAGGAGTTGAAGTCTGGGCCTGGGTGCTGTCCCTGAGCTCTTCAGCTCAAGTCTTGTGCTCGCCACTTGAGCCACAGTGCCACTTCAGGTTTTCTGGTGGTCTATTAGAGCTAAGTGACTCAAGGACTTCCCTGCCCAGGGTACCTTTGAACCATGATTCTCAGATCTCATCCTCCTGAGTAGCCAGGATGACCAGCATGAGCCACAAGCACCAAACTTCTACCTCAGGTTCTTGGTGGTTTATTGGAGATAATACTCTCATGGGACCTTTTGTGTCTGGGATAGTTTGGAACCCAGATCCTCAGATCTCAGCATCCTGAAAAGGCAGGATGACAGACCTCAACTACCAACCCCTTGGTCATGGCCTCAGCTGCAAGGGCGTCCATGGCTCCACATGATTGAGTGCTAGCCATGAGCCCAGAGGTAAGGTCAGAGCCTAGGCCTCGAGTTCAAGGTTGATGACTGAGGAAAAACAAAACAAAACAATTGTCTACAGGAGACAACTCACTAGTTTTCAGTAATACATAATTTCATCCCTGCTATGGGGACCTATCTGAGCTTCAATATTCTTTTTGTTGTTGTTGTTTAATTTTTATTTTTTGTGAACATACTTTACAGAGGGGTTACAATTACATAGGCAAGATAATGAGTACATTTCTTATCAAGCATTGCAGCCTCTTCCTTTGTTTACCCTTCACATCCCTTCCCAGCCTGCCCCCGCTCCCCCACCCAGTCCCCCCCGTCCCCCTCCCCCCCCACCAAAGTTGTAAAGTTCGTTTTCGACATGACAACTTGTACTTCTCATAGTTACAACGGGTCCACCTGTATCCTTAAACGACTTGTTTTCCCCATCTCCTCCACAAATTATACCGACATCAAATATAGTGAAAGCAGGGGTTATACTGTGGGGGAGGGACATACAAAGCAACAAAGAGATAATCTTATAAGTGCATTAGAAAAAAATGCATGAAATAAAAAAGCATTAAAATACATATCTAAGGGTTCATTTTCCTAACATCACATTATCTGACCTTTTCTGCTTGATTCGTACATATACTAGATATTGCAAATAAGGGAAACCATGGGAACTATGTTTCTTTGGGCTTGGCTTACTTCACTTAATATAATTTTTTCCAAGCCTTTCCATTTCCTAACAAATGGGGAAATGTTATTCTTTCTGATGGAGGCATAGAATTCCATTGTGTATATATACCGCATTTTCTTGATCCTTTCATCTACTGAGGGGCATTTGAGTTGGTTCCATATCTTAGCTATGGTAAATACTGCTGCAATAAACATAGTTGTGCTGGTAGCTTTAGTGTGGTCTTGTTTGTAAACTTTTGTGTAAATGCCCAAAAGGCCTCAATATTCTTGTCTGCATAATCAACTCAGTTGTGGAGCTCTTACAAGGACAAGATATAAGAATGCAATCGGTAAGTACACAGCACATGGCACTCTTTACATGACTCAGCACAGAGCATCCTGTGAAAGACTACTCAGCACCCAGCACCCAGTACAGGACTCAGCACACTGCAACCTGTGAAGGACTCAGCACATAGCAACCTGTGCAGTAATCAGAATGGAGCACCCTATGGAGGACTCAGCACATAGCTCTATTCCACAAGCTGTCATTAGAATTAGGGTGCTTTAATCAGTATCATCATTCTTTGAAGTAAATTTTACAAACCATTAAAGTTTACATCTAATGGTTTAGTGGGGTTTGTTTTTGGGGAGGAGGGGTTGGCCATGGGGTTTGAACTCAAAGCATGGGGATGTTGTTCTAATAACATTTGCTTAAGGCTAGAGCTCTACCATTGGAGCCACATTTCAAAGAGTCTAACAAACTTCCTGCCAGGACTGGGTTTTAAAGCCCCTGAGAAGCTAGGATGCCGGGTGTAAGCCAGGATGACATGAATAACTCGTGGAGCTGGGTTGCAGTAGTTTACATCTGGCTAAGTCTGGTTAGGTGTCAGCTATCAGCATCAGACTCCTAGCTTGCTCTGTAATGAGGTATTTGAAGTTCAGTACTTCTATAATTGCAGTTAGAACATCCTCCCTTTTTTTGGCGGCATTCATGGGGCTTGAGTAAGAGCTTTGACACTGTCCCTAAGTGTTTGTGTTCAAGGCTAACACTCAATTGATTGAAAGACAGCAGAATTTCCGGGTTTTCTGTTTATGTGGCACTAAGTTATCTAACCCAGGGTTTCATGCTTACTAGGCAAGCACTCAACCACCGATCCACAGGAGTGAATGAGGTAAAAATAGAGATAGATTGCTTTATATAAATATTATATACACAAAAAGAGATGTCTGCATATTATTAAAATATAGATAATATTACTACCAACTATAGTTATTAAATTATGTCTCCATTTATTGATGTGTCCCAGTTAACTATTAATAAAGCATTAATAATTACTCAATATCCTGTTATTGTTTATCATATATGTACATATATCCATACATATAATTATATATTTCATAGAATGAGACCAATGTGTATATATTATTAAATTATGCATCATGTGTTACTACCAATTATTAGGTATTTAATTATGTCTCCACGTACTTTTTATTCTCTTAATGCTTAATAAAATATTAATTAAACTTAATGAACATCCTATACTTATTGCATCTAATTTTACGCTAGAATGCTTCACTACTAATTCAATCTGTTTATCATTGATTGTAGTGACAATTCTTCCACCTATTACATTTCTTACTTTTATAAAATCCTATTACATAGCATATAGGTTTGCACTTGAATTATATATCCTACCTGACACTGAGCACTTTCACAGAAAAGGAAAACATGTGTCACGCTTGGCTTCTCACTCCACGATTACATTTTTGGCAGTGTTAGGATCTAAACTCAGGGCCTAGAAGGCTCAATTCATGAATGGGTGACAGCCAGCACAGCAGCCTCTAGCCAATTCAGCTGCCATGCAGTGCACAGGCCTTGAGGTTGAGCCCGCCCCGTATGTTGACTTCAAATTGCACTTAGTGTAGTTATTCATTTTATTTTTTGTTTTATCATTTACCACTTATTTTATTGACTGCTATTACACATGGAATATTTACTACATTTATTAGGTAGGATATAGATTTGCCTATGTATGAAACTTCATACCTGACACCCAGGACATTCACAGAAAAGGAAAACACCTGTCACCATGGACTTCTTACTGCACGATTCAATTTTTGTGAGTGCTGGCATCTGAACTCACATCTTACAAGGCCCAATTCATGAGTGGGTGAGTGTCAGCATGCCAGCCTGGGGCATATGGAGTTGACAAGCATTTCCCACACCTGAGAACGAGCCATAGGGGTTGACAAAACAAGAACAGATTGACATGCAGATGGTAGTACACAAATAAATACAGATCTTTATAGAGTGCCAGAGATATCTATACATTATGCAGTTATATAGGCTACATTCCTACCAATTCTTGGGTATTTATTCTGGCTCCTCCATGTAATTAACATTATTGTTTTCATCCTTAATGAATTATTAATTAAATCAACCACTGTCCAAACTATTGTGTCCATGTAATTAATAATATTTGTTTAATGTGTCCAAAAATATTCATTAAAATCCATCGGCCTCCTAAAATCAATCTCTAATTTTATAGTAGAATCACTCAGGAACAACTAACTCAACCTTGATATTCATATACTTCTATCCTTATTCCTATGAATAGGAACGAGAGTCTTAGCATCTCCCTCCATTGGTAGGGGTCAGGACTGGGCTTTGAACACAGGGCCTAGGTTGCCGTTTTGGCCTGTGGCTTCCCTGGAAGCCATCAGCCTTCACCATTGCCAGGTTACCAACAGTTTTTAGTCGTGTCATTCAGACCAAGGATGGTCACCTTGAAAAGAAAACAAATGTAAAACCGACATCCATCTGCAGGTAGCCAGATTTTTATCTGTGTCTTTTTATTTATTTTTATTCCGGTCAGTCTTTGGGGCCAAGGAACCCAGGTTCAGCTGTGGGCTCAGTGGCTGCACCACAGCCTAGCATGATCAAAAATGAAGCAGAGTTGCAATGACCTGAGCTCAAGCCCTGTTCTTGACAAAATAAAAATAAATTCATACATACATACATTCAAAATGTTTAAAAACCAATGAGGCTCCTTGGCTTGGAATTCACGCCATTTTTTCTACCAGGCCTGGGATTTGAACTCAGGATACGGGTAAAACTGCAGCACTGTGGGGGAAGGGGAAGCTCACCGTGTTGGAAGACAAGAAAATCAGGCTTTTTCCCAGGGGCTGAATTCAAGCTCTAGCACTCGAAAAAATAATATTCGTATACATTTTAAATACATGATTTATATTTATATACACATGATTACTGCATATTGCAGTTACTGTAGTTATTCATTTTATTTTGTGTTTCATTTATTGATTATATAGAGAGTATGGTTACATGTATAACATTTTTTACATTCTATTACATAGGATATAGATTTGCCTACGTATTATACATCAATTCTGAGACCCAGGACTTTCGCTGATAAGGAAAACAAGTGGGACAATTGGCTTCTTCCACCAGGATTAAGATTTTGGCAGTTCTGTGATTTGAACTCCAGGCCTAGAAGGCCCACTTCATGAATAGGTCAATGTTAGCAAACCAATCTGATGCAAATTAAGTTGTCGGGCAAATGTGGGGGACTTGTGTTTGAGGACTTGAAATCAAGCCATAGGTGTGGCCAATATATAAACATATGACTATGCATCTATGAATAAATTTATAGAGACTGATAGACGTTCATGTAGATTCTACTATATAACTCTATATAAAGAGTGATGTCTATATCTTATTTTTATATATTCTATTACTACCAATTATTTGGTCTAAAATTATGTGTCTATTAATTAATCACGGTACGAGACTTAATAAAGTATTCATCAATGACCTATATTTATTGCATACAATCTTATACTAGAATGACTAGCTAATTAGTAATTCAGTTGGTACGTGTCAAACATTCTATTAGTGTTCCTATAGATAGGAACGAGTTCTCTAGAATCTTCAGCCGTGTGTAGGTGGCAGTCGCAGCATCGAACTCAGGGCCTAGGTGTCTGGGTTGGGCTCAGGCTTCACTGATAGCCCGAGAGCCTTCGGCCATGAAAGGTCACGTACAATTTTTAAGCCTAGTCATTGAGACCCAGTATGGTCACAGTACAAAGCAAACAAATGTAAAACAGTTGTGTAAAACTTCCAGGTTTTTCCTCCACCATCTTGGTTGGTTTGTTTTTTTTTTGCCAGAGCTGGGAGTTGAAATTGTGTACTAGGATAGCTGGATCATCTGTGGGTGTAAAAGCTGCACCCCAGCCTAGGGTAATCAAGGCTGAAACAAAGTTGTGATGACCTGAGTTCAAGCCCCGTGCCTGCCCCCCAAAAAAGTTAAGATACTGGCTAGGAATTTGGGCCATTTTTTCTGCCATACCTGGTATTTGAACTCATGAATTGGGTAACTCTATTGTGCTCTGGGTGAAGTGGAAGCTAACCTCCTGGAAGAAAAAAATTCAGGAGCATTTCCCAGGGTGTGAATTCTAGCCCCAGAACTGGCAAAAATAATATTTATATACATGTATAATGTATATAATATATGTATTTGCATAGATATTACATATTGTACCTAGGACACAATATTTCCACAGAGAGGAAAACAGGTCAACATTGGTTTCTTTCCTCATGTATTGCCTTCAGCAATGCTGGGATTTGAACTCAGGGCCTGGAATGCCCAATTCACCAAGGGGTCAGTGTAAGCAGAGCAGCCTCAAACAAATTCATTGCCAAGCAGTTCCCAGGACCTGAGTTCTAGCCCCAGGAATGGCCAATATATAAATACATGTATAAATTGTTGCAAATATATATATATATATATATATATATATAGAGAGAGAGAGAGAGAGAGAGAGAGAGAGAGATGTATATCCACTGTATATTTAAATATATAAATGCATTTATAGAATGTGAGATGTCTATACATTATTAAATTACATCTAATATATTCCTGATAATTATTAGGTATTAAATTATACCTCCATTTAATGATGTATCATGGATTAAGGCATAATAAAGTGCTTCCTTGTGCAAAAGGAGCTCAAGGACAATGTCTAGACTCATAGTTCAAACCTCAGGGCCTGCACCAAAAAAAAAAAAAGAGCCAGTAACCCCATGTGTCTGTGTATGTATGTATGTATTTCTATCAGTGAACATCCAGAGTCATTATGAAGAAAGGCACCCTGCTAAGAAATTTGCTTTGAATAGAATGATGTCATAGCACAGAGCATGCTTTCAAGACAGTGCATGTTCCTGGTTTAAAAAAAAATTAAGACCCTGGCTTGGAATTTGCACCATTTTTCTGGCAGCTTGGGATTTGAACTCAAGGTCTGGGTAATTCTGTGGAACTGTGGGGGAGGGGAAACATCGTCTTTGAAGACAAGAATTCCAGACCAGTTTCCAGGGCCTGAATTCAAGCCCCAGAACTGGAAAAATTAATATTCATACATGAGATCTATTTACTTACCTGGGTTTAATCCATATGATATTTATTACCATTATTCATTTATTATTTATTTTATTTAGTATTTTACATATATAATATTTATTTCATTCATCACGTCTTATCACATGGATTTATTTGCATATGGATTCTACATCATACTGAGACCCAGGACTTTCACCAAGAAGGAAAAAAAATGGGTCAAAATTGGCTTCTGACTCCACATATAAACTTTTGACTATGCTGGGATTTGAACTCACAGCCCACAATGCCCAATTCATGAATGGTTCAGTTGTGGAACAAAAGCCTTTGGCAAACTGAGCAGCCAGCCAGTGCTGAGGACCTACAATCTGGCAATAGTAGTGGCAGATAGATAGATAGGTAGATAGATAGATAGATAGATAGATAGATAGATAGATAGATAGATAGATAGATAGATAGATAGATGTGTAGTTTGCTATATATGAGAGAGAGAGACAATGTGAGGATATTAAATTATATATATTATGAATTATTAGTTATTAAATTAGGTCTCCATTTAATGAAGTATCATGGTTTAATACTTATTGAAGCATTGGTGTAAAAAGAGTCAGTATTCCTTAATTAGGAGAATCATACCATGGTGCTAGAATGAAAGACATAATCCAGTACTTTTTGGGTGGCATTCTATAAGAGAATCATGAACTAACTGCAAATTTAATTGTTACTTTTATAACATTCCATTAAGCATGGATAGGAATGATTTTCTCATGATCTCCCTCCATTTGTAGGTGGTAGTCCTGGCATTTGAACTCCAGGCCTTGCAAATGCAAACCATTAGAATGACACTGTGAAGATTTCAGTTTGCCACATTGAAAAAAGAACAAGAAGAAAAGAAAGCCAGGTGTCAGTGGATCCTGCCTGTAATCTTAGCTCTTCAGGAGGTTGATAGGTAGAGAATGTCAGTTTGAATTCAGCCAGGACAGGAAAGTCCACCACACTCTTATTTCTGAGGGATCACAAGAATACAAAATCCCCATGAGTGGGGCTATTGCTCAAGGGCAGAGTGCTACCCTTGAGGTATCTCCCTAGGTTTCTGGAAGCTTGCTAAATCTAAGCACATGTGTAATATCACAGTGCTTCCTGCCATCTAGGGCTGGTGAAGTTCATCAGGTTTTGAACTTTTGACCTCTCCTAGTCAGGCCCTGGGTGGCTAGGTTTCGGGGTTGAACACAGGACCTGGCTGCTGACCATGAGCTCAGAGTACAAGCTCAGTGTTGTACCATTTGCTGTTACAGCTTCATTTCTGGTATCTGGTGTGTGTGTGTGTGTGTGTGTGTGTGTGTGTGTGTGTGTGTGTGTGTTTATGTGTATGTGTGTGTGCACATGTATTTGTGTTTATACACTTGTCCTGTAGCTTGAATCCAGGACCTGAGCACTGTACCTGAGATTTTCCTATACAAGGATAGTCCTCTACCACTTAAGCCACACAGCCACTTCAGGCTTTTTTCTAGTGATGTGTTACTAAGGAATCAAACCCAGGGATTCATACATGCAAAGTATTCTACCCCTAAGACACATTCCCAGCACTCCACTTCAGGTTTCTTTCTTTCTTTTCTTGGAAGTTGGAAGAATTGAAGTCTAGTCTTGGGCGCTGTCCTTGAGCTCTTCAGCTAAAGCCAATTGTTCTACCACTTGAGCCACAGCACACTTTGAGTTTTTAGTGGGCCACTGAACAGAAGCATCTCAAGGAATTTCCTGCCCAGGCTGGCTTTGGACCGTGATCCTCAGCTCTCAGCATCCTGAGTACTTAGGATGAAAGGTGTGAGTCAGCAGTACCCAACTTATACTTCTATTTTCTAAGTGGTGGATAGGAGATAAAAGTCTCATGAGACCATTTGTGTCTGGGATGGTTTTGAAGCCATATCGTCAGATCTCAGCTTCTTGAGTAGACATGACAGACCTCAGCTACTACACCACTATACCGTAACAAGCAAGTGCATGGGGTCAGCAGCAATGTTGGCTAACCACCTGAACCATCCTTAAACATGGACCAAGGAGTCTAACCCATGCGCTCAAGTCAGGGGTTTGCGCCAAAGCCGCCATGGCACAATGAAAGTGAAGGCCGGCAGGGTCACTTGGGTGCAGGGTAGGCAGTCACCTGTAAGGATTTCCCTGCTGCGTGTTGCACTCTCCCCCATGCCCTTGTCTCCTGCCTTCTCCTCCCCTCCCTCCCCCCGCCGGCCAAGGTGGGATCCTAAGCACTCTGCACCTCAGAGAACAGACCAACCAGGAGTGTTCTGGGAGTACCTCAAGAAGGCAGAGCAAGGTGTGGCTTTTCACACTGACCTCCCTTTCCGTGGAGAGAGCCAACCCCTGTGCTGATAACAAGTCATGGGAAGAGAGGGGCAAGATCAGGGCACCCCCCTACTCCAGCAAGTACAAGTCCCCGACCTCATGGCAAGGGCGGGGAGAGACCAGCCAGACCCGGTTGCTGCACCCCTGCCTCCTGCACACGACAGGCATGGTGGGACGGTGAGGGCAGGGGCCCGCGGGCAGAACGAGAAGAGTGGTCCCATTTGCAATGAATGTCCGTCCCTCACCTGGCACAACCTATGCCTGGGCCTGAAGGAGATCGCAACATCTCCACATTAATCACACCAAGGGTATGGAGAAGACAGCCACATGGCACTTGGGAGGCAGTGGCCCAGGAACGCAGCTTCTGAGAGGGCCAGCCTGGGATAAACGTAGCCAGGACAGACACCGTTCATGAGTAATGAACGAAGCAAAATAAATTAAAAAATAAAAATAAAAAAGTGAAACCAAGATGGAATTTGCACGAACAAAGCAGTCTGAACCTGAGAAAACTGCCGATAAACTGGTAACCCGGGATAGGTCCCAAGCAGACAGGGGCGGCAATGTCGGCCAGCCTGCCCTCATGACCTCTGCCACACATGGCACCTCTCCCCTCCCCCACCCCAACATTTCCAGAAAAGCGCAAGTGAGAGCTTGTCCCACTGTCTGCCTACCCTTTCTTTTTTTTTTTTTTTTGGTTGTTTGTTTATTTTCTTTTCTTTTTCCCCTGATGGAAATGAGAAAACACTGCCAAAGATGGGTCAGGTCCATGAAGAGACAAGCTGGGAGGAACCCCGCTCACTTGTGAAATTCATGAGCCAGGAGCTCAAACACAGCTAGTCCAGAGGAGGCTGCATGCCTCACCTGCCTGCACAACACACTGTCCCCACTCCACCCCTCACAGGGAAAGGGGAGAGGGAAGGCCAGAGAGAGGTTTCTTCTAACACAGAGATGTTAGGTACGTCACACACACAGGTCTGGAAAACTATGGTGACAGTGCAATGGGAAGTGTGAGTCCACTCACGCATCAATAAATGACAGGAAAGTCAAACAAGAGCCCCTGGGTGAGAAAGGAAGGGGAGGTGGCACCCGTGGGACACTTATCCCGGGCACCAGACGGAACGACCTTCTGATCTTTCCTCCTCAAATCTGTCCAGACAGCTAGCCTTTTCTAATAGGCTTTTCCACTCTCTCTGGAGCAGTTCAGGGCATGAGGTGAGGAATCTAAACCCTAGACACGTATGTTGGAGGGTAGAGGCATCATCACTCACATGACTGTGGTGGACCAGGACTTGAGCAGGGTAGTGCACAGTGTGTGGAGGGGGGGCAGGTAGGAAACCCCAGGAGGAAAGACAGGGAAAGAATAGGGGCCCTGTTCCAAACATAGTGGAGGGATCAGAGGGGCAATCCTATCTCCCGGTGGTGATGCATGGTTAGAACCCACAGACCAGGCATACTTCTCTTTGGGGTTTGCAATGGGAACATATGCAGGCAGAAGTGTGCCAGGACGCACATCTCTTCACAGACAGGTAGACAGGCAGAGCCAGGGAGTCAGGCATGTCAAACACCCTATTCCATCAACACACACACACAAACACACACACACGTTACGGTGTGTGTATAATATCCACAAGGTAAAAGTTTATTCATCCATTCTCAAAAGAATAGGAGTAAGATTATGTCAGTTGCAGGGAAATAGACCTATGGACTACGAGCGGGGCAGGGGTTGGGGGGTTGTGGAGGCCAGAAGAACCAAGAACAGGTGATGCCAGAGGAAGACAGACTGGCAGAAAGACAGACAGACCGACTGACTGACCAACAGCACGTGTTTTTTCTCCTATGTGGATACTAGACCTAAACTATAACTGGACATAGTAACCTACACAGCACTCTGGGCAAACACAGTGTGTGTGTCCCCGTGTGTGTGTGACACATATACTCTCCTTTTGTCAGAAGGTATAATTTCTCTGAACATTTAAGATATTGCAGATAAGACATAAGACGTAATATCTATAAGTAGCACAACTGTGAATGTACTATAATAACTAGACATGTTAGGATTAAAGTTGTAATTAGGAGGATAGAAATGTATCTGTAAAAATGCTATTGGTCGTTATTACAAGTACATTTGGTTTAGGATATTTCTGAAAACACCGATTGATCTTTCTTGGGATGATGGTCTATGATCACACTAATAACCACTTAAAAGCCAGATCATCTGTTGGATACATTTCAATTGGTTTATATTGCATCCTCAAATATTTTTCTCTTCTTTTTATTCTATCTTCTCAATAAAGATCCAGTGGTATAAAGCTACTTTTATGCCCTTAATATTACATAACTGAAGTGATCTGCTTTGTTTTGCAGCTTTCTCAGCTTAATTCACTTAGGTCTATTTAGTCACACATGATGAGAGGTCCAGAAACATCTTTGGGGACACAGATGGCTTTTGTGTAGTAGGAAGACCCTTACTCACGCAGGCAGCCCACCTAGTCGTCCGGAGTGACAGAGCCCACCGCAACAAAGTTGTTAATAAAGAAGCAACTTCATTGAGAAGGTTCCTACACTGACTAGCCAGGGCCGCAGCACAGGCTCGGGTGCTGATACTGCGACCCTGAGTAGCCCACGTACTTAGGTTTTTAAAGGCAAAATTCATAAGGTCAAGCCTGTTCATGCAGGTGATTAATGAGGTTGTCACACACCGAAAAGATTATACTAGACCACATGCAGGTGGCCAATGAGGTTACACTTTGTCACATAATGGCTGTTTAAACTTTTGGTTTAAATGACTCACGAATTCAACAGTAAGTTGGAGATTACAGTAACCATACACAAAGGAGTTTAGTGGAGTTTCACATAAACAGGTGAAAAAGGTGGAGTTTATGATAAGCTCAGAATGTTGCCAGTATGAGCCAGATTACTGGCTATCTGTTTAATCATTCAGACCTTAACAGAACAATGAAGGTGGGTTAAGTTGTTAAGGGGAGGGGAACCTAGAGGCATTCTTTCCATTCCAAGAACTGGGCTGGATGGAACCAAGGTTGAGTTAACCTTGTTTAGTTTTTTTTTCTTCCTAAAACCGCTAAAACAAAGGCAAAGCCTGGAAAGAACCTGTACCAGGCTCCTCTCAGGGCCTACTTCATTTTGTAAAGTCTATTTGGGGAAATAGCAAATATAATCTACCATGTCCTAAAATGTAACAGATTATCTCTATGGGACGGATAGAAATATCTAGATGTACCCTGTCACCAGCCAGTTATTTTAATTTACTTAAGGGAAATCAAGTGAATAAAAGACTATTGGTAAGTTTATAAAAACAGGTAGCCGAGTAAAACAGCACCATGTGAAGAACGTAAAAATATATAGACAGCCCCTAACATCCATTGTCACTTCTGGACCTTTGCTTGCTAAAAAATCTGCTAAAACCTTAAGGAGTGGAGTGAAAGAGGCAGAAAACTGGGCTGCCCTCATCAAAGTAGGCAAGTACCACCTGAATGAATTTATTAAAAGGCATGGAGTAAGATTAATGCTTAATGTAATAGAAATTAGAAGTTATGATTACTAACTGCTCATTTTTGCTTCTGTATGAATTGCTTTGAGCTAGATGATTTTATGGTTTTTGTATGATTTTAACTGTGACTGGTTTGAGTTAATCAGTACTGGAATGTCAGCCTGGGAGCCTAGAGATGCTTGGTAAAAGCCTTGACCAAGGGCGCAAAATCCTCAGAATTCTCCCCACAGCTGCAATGCCCTTCCTGGAGGCCAGGGCAGTAAGGTCCTAGGGAAGAAATATAATGTTTTAAGAAACCTAAGCAACTCCATTTTTGTTTAACACTCCATCTCAGTTCTGTGACTTGACTTGTGATCCACTTTAGTCCCAATGCTAGGATTTTATGACAGAAAGCCATGCACAATTCTTGGAGCCATAGATGGCGTTTGCTTAAGGCAGGTGTTAGCCCCCAAGTGGTGTTGCCCCCCAGCCACCTAGGACTAAGAGTTTCTGACCAAACGGTACTTCAGAGCCCAGGGCGAGACATGCCATGCATTCTGTTGATCCGGGTGTGACTCGTAACCATTTTTGGTCAAGCTATGGATCAAGGACATTTTTCTGTAAAGGTCAACCAATCATATTTGCCCAGATTAGCTTGCTTTAAATGTTAACCAGTCATGTAATTTCTTATGTAAAAGTTCCTTAAAGTTGTTTGTTCAATAGTATAAAAACTGTGCTGATTCTATCCTCAGGGCCTCTTAGCGTCACCAGTTACCATGTGCACAGAGGACCAAGCTCGAGCTTGCAATAAACTGGTTCTTTGTTGCTTACATTGATCGTGGTCTCTGGTCTTCTGGGGGTCCCCGAATGCTGGTATAACAAATACATTTGGTATTCAGGTAAGGGGTAGGTTTATTCAGACCACCTGCTGGAACCAGATAAGGTTGGCATGCCACGTGGCTAGCAAAGACCTGGAAAAGAGAGCTGGGAAAGAGCTGGGAAAGAGAGCTGGCAAAGAGCTGGGAAAGGGAGAGAAAAGAGCTAGAAAAGAAAAGGCATCTGGGCCTTGGTTAGGCCTTATCTAGGGTAAGTGAGGAGAAAGGTGTAACCACATCAAATTCAGATGTGACCTCAGCGGATGAAGATGTGAGGTCTTCCAGCTGTGCCAGTTGCCTAGGTAATGCAAGTACTGGGTGGAGACTTTCTTGTGAAGAGGGTGGAGTCTTCTCGCCATCCAGGAGCAGAACTTACAACTATATAGTTCAAGAAATTTTATTCTGATATGTATATAAAAAGTTTACCTCAGTGGATGAAGACATTTGCATGAAATTGCACCTAGTGCAGCAATTGATATTTATAACTCTCCCTAAACTATCGCATTGCATTTTTTCCATTTTCTTGGCACTCCTTCAGAAATGTTCCCAAGTCTCATTTTTTTACTCACTTCAGCCAATGGGACCCTTTTTCATAATACTGATGTAAAGACATTTGTGTTACTGTTTATAAATTACAATCATAAATAAACTGGTACAGTTTGCTCGTAAGACGTAATATCCAAATGAATTCCAGGATACAGAAGCCTAGGAGGTCTGTTGCTACAGGCTGCGGCAGGGGTGGCGGCAGCGTTTGTTTTGAACTTTGGGTTTTTCTTTTTCTTTTCGGTAGGGTGGGAAAGGGGGGCGGAAATGGAGGGAAGCAGGGCAACCCAAAGCAATATGGTTTTTGACATGCACTGTGTGGAAAAATCACCTATGCAACTGGTGGGCAGGGATGTGAAGGGAGAAACTGGGGAGGCAAGCAAAAGAAGGGGTAACCATGTCTAGAAAATAACAAAAAGTAAAGACACACCCCCTGCGGTCCCCCCTCCCCCCTCCACTCGGCCCTGCCTTCAAGAAAATTTCCTTGTTTGCTGTTTTTTTTTCTTCTGTTTTATTGTAAATAAAGCCTCAGAAGAGAGCTGGCAATACTTCATCACTATTCTCTTCGCCAGCCTCCTCCATCAGCCCTGAATCACTCTCCGTCACTCCATGAAGTGTCCAATAGTTTGCACCCCAGAACAAGGGAAAAAAATGTCAGACTCAAGATCGATCAAAACAGAACCCACACTTAGGAAGGTCTTGTGAGGAAGGAACACCTCCCCTCCCAGGTACACACACCCATACGCCCCAGCATCCCTGCCCACACAGGTAATGAATGGCAAACCCCATCCCACCCGGGCCAGAGATTCCCTATCACACAGAGAGACAGACAGACAAATCACGGGGTGTGGAGAGAGTCGGAAAATGAAAAAAATATTTTCCCGGCTTGACCTATGAATGGGTCTGGGTTGGCATTTTGTCCTCTGGGCCCTACAGTCAATCCATGGAGATTGCTCCTCTCTCCTCATCACTGTAATCCTATCTGATATTTGCCAGAGATGAACGTGCTGTGGGGACACTTTGGTTCATCGATCTAAACTAGGGACCGGAGGTGGGGGGAGAGGGGAAGCCTAGGAAACAGCAGCAAAGATCAAGGGGTACAGGGTGTGGGTGGTGGTGGTGGTGGTGGTGTGTGTGTGTATGTGTGTGCACGCAAGCGTGCATGTACGCTCCAGTCCTAGGGCTTGAACTCAGAGCCTGAGTGCTGTCCCTTGGCTTTTGAGCTCAAGATTGGCACTCTTCCATTTGAGCCAGAACTCCACTTCTGTCTTTTGGGTTGCTTAATTGAAGACACGAGGCTCACCAAAGTGCAATGCCTTTATACCTCTGATCATATAACAAGAAGTCTTCCCCTTTCTTTGTATTTGTTATCGTCGATGTTGCTTTGTTTTCTCTACTTTTTTCCCCCTTGTTTCTTCCTTCATCTATTTCCATGAGAGCCAAGAAATGGAGGGACCAAGAGTGAAGAAGTACAGCAGTGGCACTCACTAGACACTATGTTGGAAGTGAAGACACAACCTGTGGGTGGGGAACACAACTTGAGGGAGGGAAAACCTGTGAGAGAGCCAGGGAAGGGGTGAAACTGTCCAACAAAAAAAAGTACTTTTATTTTGGTGGTGGGGGAAGATGGGAGGGCAGGGATGGTAAGGGGAAACAAAGGAGGAGGCAACAATGCTTGATAAGAAATGTACTCATTTCCTTGCTCATGTCATTGTAACCCCTCCATACGTATTTTCAAAATTAAAACAACTTATTAGCCGGGTGCCAGTGACTCATGCCTATAATCCTAGCTACTCAGGAGACTGAGAACTGAGGGTCGCGGTTCAACACCAGCCCAGGCAGGAAAGTTTGTGAGACTCTTATCTCCAATAAACCTATAGAAAACCGGAAGTGGTGCTGTTGCTCAAGCAGTAGAAAGCTCGCCTTGAGTTGAAGAGCACAAGGACAGCGCCCAAGCCCAGAGTTCAGTCCCCATGAACGACAAAAAAAATAATTTTATTAATAAAAAAGTAGGGCTGGGAAGGTGGCTCAGTGGTAGAGCGCTTGCCTTGCATGCCTGAGTCCCTGGGTTTGATTCCTCAGCATCACATAAGCAAAAGGAAAGAAAGCCGAAAGTGGTGCTGTGGCCCCAGTGGTAGAGCGCTAGCCTTGAACTGAAGAGCTAAGGGACAGCGCCCAGGCCCAGAGTTCAGGACCCACGACTGGACCCCCCCCAAAAAAATTACTCTTCTTACCACACTTATGCAATGTAACCGTTCTTTTTTCTTTTTTTTTTTGTGGGTGGTGGGACTTAAACTCTGGGCCTGGGAGCTGGCCCTACGCTCTTCAGGTCAAAGCCAGTGCTCTACCACTTGAGCCACAGCACCACATGCGATTTTCTAGTGCCTTATTGGAGATAAGAGTCTGGTGACTTTCCTGACCTGGCTGGCTTTGAACTGTGATCCTCAGATCTCAGCCTCCTGAACAGCTAGGATTACAGGCATGAGCCACAGATGCAGGCTGGCGTACTGTAACCCTTATGCATGTCACCATTTCCCTAACAATTTGTAAAAATCAAAAGAGAGAGGGAAGGGAGACAGCATCCCCTTGTGCCCTACAAAAATGGAAATGGAAGCCACAGTACGTAGCAGCCTGAGAAGTGAAACCCAACGGGCTTCTAACCGAATTGAGATTCTTTGAATGTTTGTGCGATGTTAATCACAAAAACAGAGGGACAGGTTTCTATTGTCACTCCTTTAGAGGAATGGGAACAGGGACAGGGAGAAGAGAGGCAGAACTTGGCCTGACCTGGGTGGGAATATGGAGAGGAGACAAGAAGCCTGTCCAGAGGGTGGGAACATAGGGGTCTGCCACTGGGACATCCCATTGTCACAGTCACGCCTCCCGGAGGAGCAGAGGGCAGAGCACTGGCAAGCATGACAGCTTCCCTGCTCGCCTCTCTCATTCTGTCCCTGGCAGGCTTGGGCAGCATACTACCCTCAGGGGGCGGGTGGAAGTAGTCTGACAACCTCAGCTAGCAGGAAGTCAATGTCTGCTGCTGGTAGGCAAGGAGGGCCCCAGCAGAAAAAAAAACAGAGAGCTGACTTTTCCTGCCCAAGTGCAAAAGAGGCCAGTTTTGTAAATGTTAGGTTTTTAAAAAGAGGTATCCGAGTTAAGAACAGCAACACACATGTGGTATTCAGGTAAGGGGTAGGTTTATTCAGTAGGTCTGCTGGGACCAGGCAAGGTTGGCACTCCACATGGCTGGGAAAGGCCTGGGAAAGAGAGAGAGCTGGGAAGGAGAGGAAAGAGAGAGAAAAGAATGAAAAAAGAGCTAGAAAAAAGCAGAGAGAGAGAGCATCTGGGAAAGAGAGAGAGCTGGGAAAGAGAGAGAAAGAGAGAGCTGGGGAAAAGACCTAATATAGAGCTAGAAAAGAGAGAAAATAGCTAGAAAATAAAGAGCTAGAAAAGAGCAGAGAGAGAGCAGAGAGTCTGGGCCTGGGCTAGGCCTTATCTAGGGTATGGGCAGAGAAAAGTGTGGCCACATCAAATTCAGATGTGACCTCAGTGGATGCAGATGTGACCTTCCAGGTGTCCCAGTTGCCTAGGTAATGCAGGGACTGGGTGAAGACTTTGCTGCAAGGAGGGTGGAGTCTGCTAGCCATCCAGGAGAGGACCTTACAGTAAAGAAGGTGGGGGGAGGGGTGGGGAGGTCCATCCACTCCCCCCCTTATGAAGTTAAAGAAGCTCAGGGATGGACGCCCCACCCGCCACACTGCCAGAGTGATCTGCAGAGGACTCAGGGCAGGGGCAGGGGTGGGCTGGCTTAAGACTGGCACCCCAGTCAGCTCCTCAGGGAACTTTAGGCAACTTTCCTTTGTCTTGTAAATGTCATCATGGCAATGACTTAAGCACCCTGACAGAAAAAAGAATAAAGAAGAAGAAACAAACACTCACACCCCTAGCAGGCCTGCCTGAGTTGAGGCCTTGAAATCAACCCCAGTAAGGCCACTAAATTAATAAAAATCATTCTAAGAAACTATTGACGGAGGACCCTCGGGATGAGGTGATTAGGCTGTGTACCTGTGAAGCGAGGTGGCCATGTGTTCCAGCTTTGTGCAAAGATGCTGCATTAACTCGCCTATCTGCCTTCCTAGAATTGAACATAGAGGAAAGCAGGATAATTTCCAGGGGGAAATGAGGCCTGGGAAAGTACCACCAAGAATTCAGAAAAAGACAGCCAGACAGCTTCCTAATGAATGGCTCCAGTGAAGTCACATACACATCCTATTTTCTTTGTTTCTCAGTCCCTCATAAATGAAGAGTTACTAGGAAAGAAAATTAATAGGTGGGGTTTGGGGTGGAAGGGAAAAGAGCAGCTCCCTTCTTCTGTGCTTTTGCCCAAACAATGAGTATACAGTGTGTGTATCACACTATATATAAGTATATACGTATGTGTATAAATACATATGTTTTTATGTATGCATATATACATATATGTATGAATAAATGAATATATGTGTGTTTATACATACATACCTATATGTATAAATAAATGAATATGTGTATTTATATATGTACGTATATGTGTATGTGTATGTATATATGTATATATGTATGTATACATACATACATATATATACATATATACTGTATATGTGTGTTTATATATATATATATATATATATCACGTACATAGACAACAAAAGCCAAAAGTGGCACTATGGCTCAAGTGGTACAGTGCTAGACTTGGGCCAAAAAGCTGAGTGGCTGAATGACAGTGCTCAGGCCCTGACTTCAAGTTCCAGGATTTCCCATCCCCCAAAAAATAATAAAAAAGGAGAGAGGGGGGAAAAAGAAAAAAAGGAAGAAAGAAAGAAAGAAAGGAAGAAAGAAAGAAAGAAAGAAAGAAAGAAAGAAAGAAAGAAAGAAAGAAAGAAAGAAAGAAAGAAGGAAGGAAGGAAGGAAGGAAGGAAGGAAGGAAGGAAGGAAGGAAGGAAGGAAGGAAGGAAGGAAGAAAGAAAGGAAGAAAGAAAGAAAGAAAGAGAAAGAAAGAAAGAAAAAGAAAGAAAGTGTTAATGATCTGTTTTCCTTACCTGTAAAGTAATGCCCCAAACATCTCGAAATTCAGATTGTAGCAAAGATATACAACTATCTGTGCATAACTCAGCTGCCACATCCCCCCCTCCCCCACACACTTTAACCCTGAAAACACCCAGGAAGTCAAGGAGCTTTGTGCTTTGTGTATCTTCAAGAGTACCCACACTGTGTTAGAGTATGTCCTTATCTGTCTGTCTGTCTGTCTGTGTCTGCCTTTTTTTTTGTCTGGTTGTCTGGTTGTCTGCTTGCCTGCTTGTTACTTACTCCATAAAACTCCACCAGAGTGACTCCTCCAGAAATTCTTATTCAATGATCGAAATCAATGACCCTAAGTGAAGAGTCCCTACATTGAAGTGTAGAAGTCACTAATCCTCACCTGTGTTTGGTGACAAGAAGAACTCCATACCAATAGGCTAACTTAATACATAAGCACAGGGAAGGAATAGTTTATTCAGGTGATCTAATCAGTCACACTAATGGGTCACTTGCTCCCCCTCCATGTCTCCCTCTGTCTGCCTGTCTGTGTGTTGGTTTGTGTGTGTGTGTGTATGTGAGTGCGCGCACCTGTGTGCCTGTGTGTCTGTCTGTTGTTTCAGTTGATCTAGTTATACTTGTGGATCTCTAGCCCCCCCATCTCTCCCTCTGTCTGCCTGTGTGTCTGTGTGTCTGTCTGTCTATGTGTCTGTCTGGTTAGTCAGTTGGTGTAGTTAGACTTGTGGATCTCTAGCTCCCACTCCATCTCTCCATCTCCCTCTTCTCTGCCTGTGTGTTGGTTGGTCTGTGTGTGTGTGTGTGTGTGTGTGTCTGTCTGTCTGATTGTTGATTCAGGGGACCTAGTTGGACTTGTGGATCTCTCGATCCCTTTCCATCTCTTCCTCTGTGTGTCTTTCCATCGGTCGCTGGGTCTCTGTCTCTGTCTCTCTGTTTCTGTTTCTCTGTCTCTTTCTCTCTGCCTCTCTGTCTCTGTCTCTGTCTTTCTCCCTCTCTCCCCACTCTCCCTCTCCCTCTCTCTCTCTCTCTCTCTCTCTCTCTCTCTCTCTCTGTCTCTCCCTCCCCCCACTCTCTCTCTCTTTCTTGCTTGTCTTTGTGGACTCCTGGAAGAATTGTATTTCAGGCCCAGGGGGCTCTGCTTACTCTACTTGCCAGCCTGGAACCTGCCAGAGGCAAATTCTTCCTCAGTGACCCCAAAGGAAGGAGGGAGTAGGAACCAGGACCCCGAAATAGACTCTTATCTCCAATGAATCGCCCACCCTGCCTGCCCACCAGCCCATGTCAACCCACACAGAACATGAACGCCCACATGAGCTGAAGAACATGCAAAGACTCAGTTTAGAGTCTTCTCATTTTGAACGTTGACACTCAGTCTGTAAACAAAATGGATGCCTCTTTCCCTGCTGCTGCCATTTAGGCCCGAGGTTTTAGGGAAGCACTCTACCACCCAGACAAATTCCCAGCCCACGTCTTTGAGAATGTCTCAAGGATGGATGGCTAATTTTACTCAATCATCATCTGGTTTCCAGAAGGAGAAAATGCCTCTGCCCCCCTCCTGCAGTTCCCCCCCCCCCCCGGGTGTCTTGCACACAAGATGGCAGTCCTTCTTATGATATTGGAGCTGCTACACCACACCACACCACACTGTGGCAGAAAGTTCCTCCTATTGATTGTCTGGCCTCAGGAATTAACTCTCTCCCCAAGCCGAGATGAGCCTAGGCCACTTTTCCTTGGGAAAGGATATCCATGAGGACAAAAATAAGACCAAAAACAGAGCAAACTTATCCATAAGACAGGTAGAGCACAAAACCTCTTGGTTGGTAAAGAAAAACCGCAGGCAAAGGCTAAACAGCCGGGTGGTGCTGGTGGCAATAGCTCACTGCCCATAATCCATCTGAGGTGCTGAGTGAGGAGGCTGAGACCTGAGGATAATGGTTCAAAGCCAGCCCGGGCAGGAAAGTCCTTTTGAGACTGTGCATCTTGATGAGTCACCCAAAACGCCAGAAGTGGAGGTGGACTTGGGGGAAAATGCCCTAGTGAAGATTTCCTGGAGGCTGAATTAGTACTGTGTAATGAAAGAACACAAGCTCCCAGAGGACAGTACTGTACCTCTGGTTCTGGGTGGGCAGAACCCGGTGCAGACTCATTATGGTGACAAGAAAAAAAAATCACAGAGGTGGGCTGGGAATATGTCTTAAAGTGCTTGAAGCCCTCGGTTCAATTCCCCAATACCACATAAACAGAAAAAGCCAGAAGGGGCTGGAGTGGTAGAGTACTCACCTTGAGCAAAAAGAAACTCAGGGACAGTGCTCAGGCCCGGAGCCCAAGCCCTGGGACTGGCCAAAAGGAAAAAGGAAAAGCAAATGATGATAATAATGAATTATAACATATATGTATGTGTCTGTTAGAACTCTCACTACCCACTACCGGGTTGGTGAGGACTGACTGACTGACTGACTGACCAGACCTATGTTTTGCTCCTCCTGCCACCCCATCCACCTTGTCGACGGCAAACCCCCGCCATCTAATGGTTGTTTTGGGAATTCCAGTTTTCTCTCACGAAATGCATGAAAAACCACGCACTGAGAAAACTGGTCCTAAGTCCTTCTTTTCCAGGCCCAGGCTGGCTGGCCTTGAGAGAGACTGCCTTCTTTTCAGAGAAGGGGTGGGGTGGGGTGGGGATGATGATGTGCCTGGTTGGGGTATGGGGCCAATGCATAGGCAGGCAGGCAGGCAGGCAGGCTCAGATTGAGATCTTTGTGTTTTGGAGCACCAGTAGCTCAAGCCCCAGGATTGACTGGTTAAGTGGAGAGAGAGGAAAGGGAGGGAGGGAGGGTGGGTGAGAGAATTCAAACTCAAGAGAGAGAGAGAGAGAGAGACAGACAGACAGACAGAGAAACAGAGACAGAGACCTTGATGTCATGAATTGGCCCGGGTGGCCTACATGCTCTGTCGCTTGAGATCTTTGAGTTTCCTCCCTCCCTCCCTTGTGCATACACACACAGTCACACAGAAACACGGAAATGCCCTCTGCCTCCTCTCCATTTGTTAATGCTACAATGTTAATACTACAATTATCCTGTGCCTTAAGTATTTTTATATCTCCTAATTCTATATACATTTCTTTTCTGAATAGGATATTTCGTTAAAGAACATATGTAAATTAATAGTCAATAGGAAGAGCATATGAAATAAACTCCTCTTTAATATCTAAGAACAAATAAAAAGAAAATTCATTGATGTGACCATTATATTAAAAGACGACACAAAATATAGTAATGCATTTGTGGAGAAATTGATACGCTCCACAAAGCGGATCTATTTGTACAATACTGCAATCATTTTAGCAAGCAAGTTTTCAAGTCTTCAAAACCTCAAAGAGAATTGTACATGATCCAGCCATTAGATATTTATGTATGTATTAAAGAGAAGTAAAAACAAAAAAAAACTTGTTTGGACAGGTAATGTATGTCATTGACAGTGCACTGGAACAGTATATATGAGACCCTGAAAATAATCCCCAAAAATAAATTTGAAAAGACACACTATAGAGGATATATGCTGGACAAATTCCTGTAAGTGAATTTTATATCTATTTTATTTATTTATGTTTATTGTGAAAATACTATACAGAGGGTTTACAATTTCATGGGCAAGATAATGAGTACATTTCTGTTCAAGCATTGTTGCCTCCTCCTTTGTTTCCCCTTCCCATCCCTTCCCCTTTCCCCAACCCCACCCCTTTCCCGCCAACCCCACCACTACCACCAAAACCACCATCACCACCACCACCCCACCAGAGCTGTTAAGTTCGTTTATAGACATAACGACTTATACATCTCATTGTTGTAATGGGTCCACCTGTATCTCTATTTAAACAATTCGTTTTTCCCTTCCCCTCTACAAATTATACCATCATAAAATACGGTGAAAGCAGGGGTTATACCATGTGGGAGGGACATACAAAGCAACAAAGAAATCATCTTATACATATGTTAGAAACAATCGCAAGAAAGAAATAAAACATTTGAATCCTCATCTTAGGGTCCATGTCGCCTAACATCAACTTGTGTGACAGTTAATGTTTGTGTCACATGTATACTAGTTATTGCAAATAAGGGAAACCATAGGACCTATGTTTCTTTGGACCTGGCTTATTTTTCCAAGTTTTTCCATTTCCCAACAAATGGGGCAATGTCATTCTTTCTGATAGAGGCATAGAATTCCATTGTTTACATATACCACATTTTCTTGATCCATTCATCTACTGAGAGATGTTTGGGTTGGTTCCATTTCTTAGCTACGATAAATAATGCTGCAATACATATAGTTGTGCTGGTAGCTTTAATATAGTCTTATTTGTGATCATTTGGGTAAGTGCCCAAAAGTGGGATTGCTAGATCATAGGGGACTCTATGTGGAGTCTTTTGAGGAACCTCCATACTACTTTCCAAAATGGTTAAACAAGTTTACATGCCCACCAACAATGCAGTAAGGTTCCCTTCTGTTGATAACACCTCTAGCATCTGTTGTTATTAAAGTTCCTGATTATAGCCATTCTAACTAGGGTAAGGTGGTATTTCAATGTTGTTTTGATTTGCAGTTATTTTATGGCTATGGAGGTTGAGCATTTCTTCATGTGTCTATTGGCCATCCTTCTTTACTATTCAGAGAAGTTTCTCTTTAAGTCTTTAGCCCACTTTTTTATTGGGCACAAAGTGGATAAACCTCCCATGCTTCTGGATTGGAAGGATAAGAATCCTGAAGATGGCAATACTTCCCAAGCTATCTACAAGTTCAATGCGATACCTATCAATATTCCAACCTCATTCTTCAAGGAAATAAGAGAGGCCATCCAAAAATTCATATGGAACAATAAAAGACCCTGAATATCAATAACATTCCTTAACAGAAAAAAAACAGTGCTGGAGGAATATCAATACCAAATTTCAAACTCTACTACAAAGCCATAGTAATCAAAACAGCTTGGTACTGGCATAAGAACAGACCTCAGGACCAATGGAATAGAACTTAAAACCCAGAAATGAACCTACAGACATATAGCCATCTAATCTTTGATGAGGGAGTTAAAAAAATAGAATAGAGGAAAGACAGCCTCTTCAGTAAATGGTGCTGGCAAAATTGGTTAACTACTTGTAGAAAACTAAAGCTAGATTCTTATATATCACCCTGCACCAGAATTAACTCCAAATGGATCAAAGACCTCAGAGTCAAAGCAGGCATTCTGAAAACATTATAGGATGGAATAGGAGAAACCATAGCCGAAAATTTCTTAATAGAAACCTAGAAACACAACAAATCAAAGAGAGGTGGGACAAATGGGATTGCATGAAATTGCTGAGCTTCTTCATGGCAAAGGATATAGCTAACAAGATCAACAGAAAGCCCACACATTGGGAGATCTTCATTAGCCATACAATGGACAAGGCTCTCATATCTAAAATATACCTGGAAATAAAAGAATTATGTCTATTTTAATGTCTGTTTTAATGTTTACAGCATTTCTATTTGAAGAAATGCAAGTTTGTGAAAATTAGGCTTGGAAAACCTATGATTGTACGATTCATTTCCAAAGCACTAAAATGTATACAATAAAAGGAGACAATATATTGCATGTGAATTACATGTCAGCAACAAAAACTATTTTTAAAAATACTTCACATAATATGCAGAATACCTAGAAAGATGTTTTTGGTGTTGGCTAAAAACTTTGTCAACAACAGTTTTTGAAACAAAGATGTGATTTTTGTTTATTTTGAATGTATACAGAGATAGCTCAATCAACAAGTGTATGTGACAACTGGAATAGCTAGGTATTATATATCACTTATAAGTGATAATATTATCTGGAAGAAACTTTTAGCAAATGACAGAAGACACAAATCTATGCATCTGAATTTTATGAAAGGCATATATTACTTGCTTAATCCATTGTTTTTCTCTACTTTGCTAGGAAAAACTGTATTCTCAAGATAAGAGCCATTAGCAGTGAAAAGAAACAAAATATACAACCATCTTGATTTATTTATGAAAATAACAAATGAAATAAAACAATTCCACTTAAGTGAGTCCAATATTAGTGTCTATGAAGATGTTCCTGAATGCCAACATCCATTGTATTTTTGGAATTTTAATTTCTATGAACATATGAACACTAGAAGAAGAAAACAAAATAGTCTTACAGCGAACCATCCTTGGAATAATTTTCTTAATTGTCTTGAAATTACAAAAGAATTGATACCATTCAGCAAATGATCCTTTCTATGGAAATCATTTAAAAATGTTTATCACTTATTATAATTCAAATACCAAAGAAGGGTAATTTTATAGAATCATTACAAATATCATTTTATTTCTATCATAAAATAGAATAAATGACCAGTCCCAATATATTATCTACTTATTATTATTCTTAATTCGTAATCATTACCTGAATATCTTAAACAATCTAAATTGTCATGTCTTTAACGTAGACATAAATATTCTGTAATTTTTACTTAACGTTTTCCAAGGGCATGTATTCATTTTTCTAAGAAATGTTCACAGCAGTTAAAAGATCCTTTTGTGAAATTAATGTGATATATTTTGTTGTTGTGGGTGTTGTTTGCGAGTCCTGGGCATTGTCCCTAAGCCTTTTTATGCTCAAGGAAAGCACTCGACAACTTGAAGCACAGAACTAATTCCTGTTTTTTAGTGGTTAATTTGAGATAAGAATCTAACAAGTACTTTTCTGTCTGGACTAGTTTGAAAACAATTCCAAAATCTCAGCCTCCAAAGTAGCTAGAATTATAGGTGTGAGTTACCAGACCATGGTTTGATGTATTTTTTTTTAAATTTTAATTATGTTTTAAGATGTTTGTTTCACGATAATGTACATCATTCTACACATAAATTTAGATATACGTATGTATTTCTGATGACAAATTCTCTCTAAAAAGTATGGCTTTCTCCACATAACTTATATATACATATACTTTTATATATATTTTTTCTGAACACAAATTTCCTCTAAAAATTTTATGCTACTAATTTTTACCTTTTTCCTTTCAAAGATATACAGTCTATTTTTCTAAAATTTTCCTATAGTAAAATAACTAATATTTCAATAGAAAGTAGAGTTTATTACTTTCAAGGAAATTTTAGATATGCACATGATATTGTAGTAACATTTACACTATATTACTTAATAAATTCTGTTCAAACTCTTAAATATTTTTGTGTAATGACAGGGAGAGAAGAAGTTAATTCATACTCGTTAGGAATTTGCAATGCTTCAAAAATCTATTCCATAATTTGATATAAGCACATATTCAAGCTACCTGATATGGTTCAGGTTCTTTCCTTCTTTCTTTTCTTCTTTCCTTCTTTCTTTCTTTCTTTCTTTCTTTCTTTCTTTCTTTCTTTCTTTCTTTCTTTCTTTCTTTCTTTCTTTCTTTCTTTCTTTCTTTCTTTCTTTCTTTCTTTCTTTCTTTCTTTCTTTCTGGGGGGTCCGGTCGTGGGGCCTGAACTCTGGTCCTGGGTGCTCTCCCTCAGTTCTTCAGCTCAAGCCTAGCACTGTACCACTTGAGCCTCTGCGCCTCTTCCAGCTTTTTTCTTTTTGCTTATGTGGTGCTGAGGAATCGAACCCAGGGCCTCAGGCATGCAAGGCAAGTGCTCTACCACTTAGCCACCTTCCCAGCCCCAGGTTTTTTTTCTTTCTTTATTTGTTCAAAATTTTAATATGGATGCATAACACTAGTAACATTAAAGTTATTAATCAAAAAACAAATAATAGTAATATCATAGACATATAAGACTTTCAATAGTTAGCACTTATGTTGCAAATAATAATTTTATGAAGATATTGATGACCACAGTGTACCCTGATGATTACAATGTTGTGATTGAAAAGTAAAATATTTGGATATTTTTGAAACTAGATTTCCTACACTGAATACATAGTAATAAACAGCATTGGATTACATACAATAAGAATAACCAGAATAGAGTTTCAATATCAAGAAATACAATCACATAAACAGGTAGACAGTAAAAACACTAATGTTATTCCTGCAGTCTCTCTAATGTATCCTCACTTTTCTTGGTCTTATTGTTTTCTTATACATAAAATCATTTATTTCCACATTTTGGTGGACTAACATGTAGTTTTCAACTTAGTGTGATTAGTTCAAATGATATTCTCATATAGATACTATTCAATAACCTATGTTTTCCAATGTTATAGTAAGAGTATGATCTTTTTTTTTTTTTTTTTTTTTTAATTCCATGATTTTCATCATGCCAGAAGCATGATTGGTTTTAATTTTTTTTTTTTTCCTTTTTTTTTTTTTTTTTATTGTAAAGCTACTATACAGAGGGTCACAGTTACATGAGTGAGGTTATGAGTACACTTCCTCTTGAACATTGTTACCCCCTCCATTGTTTTCCCCCTACCATCCCCTCCCTCCCTCCCTTCCCCGAGGTTCTTTTTTTTTTTTTTTTTTTTGATTGTGATTAAATGATTACATAATTTCAAAGTCACAAGTTCATTCTAACTTCCCTGGAGCAAATTGTCTACCACAGTCTGTAATATATAACAGTGTTCACATGTTATATACCATATTTGTGATCAGCAGCATGAGGATATTTAGTAGTGGTTCAACCAGATGAGCGGGAGTTCTTTGTTTCTTAAGTCCTGTTAGTTTTGTCGTATCACTAACCTTTTGGATTTAGCATCCACTTATGAGGGAGACCATGTACCGTTTGTCTCTTCGTTCTTGGCTTACCTCGCTCAACATGATTCCTTCTAGCTCCATCCATTTCCCTGCAAATGCCATTATTTTGTCATTTCTAATGGCTGCATAATATTCCATTGTGTATAGATACCACAATTTTTGGATCCATTCATCTGTGGTGGGGCACCTAGGTTGTTTCCATATCCTAGCTATTGCGAACAGTGCTGCAATAAACATGGAGGTGCACGTGTCCTTGTATATTGGTTCCTGTTGTTCAGGGTAGATGCCTAGAAGTGGTATGACTGGGTCGTAAGGGAGGTCAATCTTTAGCTTTCTAAGGACCCTCCAGACTGCTTTCCAAAGTGGTTGTATAAGTGTACATTCCCACCAGCAGTGTAATAGGGTTCCTCTTTCTCCACATCCCCTCCAGCATTTGTCGTTGGCTGATTTGTGGATGTGGGACATTCTGACTGGGGTAAGGTGGTATCTCAGGGTTGTCTTTATTTGCATTTCCTTCACCACCAGGGATGATGAACATTTCCTCATGTGTTTCTTTGCCATTTTTATTTCTTCATTTGAGAAGTCCCTCTTTAGTTCCCTTGCCCATTTAGTAATTGGTTTGTTAGGTTTGGGAGGGATTAGTTTCTTGAGTTCCCTGTATATACAGGATGTTAACCCCTTGTCTGATATATTGCTGGTAAATATTTTTTCCCAATTAGTTGGTTGTCTTTCTAGCTTAGTTGCGATAGATTTAGCTGTGCAGAAGCTTTTTATTTTAAGGTAGTCCCATTTGTCGAGTCTCTCTCCAACTTGTTGTGACCCTGGGACTCTGTTCAGGAAGTTCCTTCCTGTGCCTATTAGTTCAAGTGTCTCTCCTACTCTGTCCTGCAGTAGTTTCAGAGATTCAGGTTTAATGTTAAGGTCTTTAATCCATTTTGAGTTGATGTTGGTGCATGGTGATAGGCTGGGGTCCACTTTTAGTTTTCTGCATGTGGCTGCCCAGTTTTCCCAGCACCAGCGGTTGAAGAGGCTGTGTTTCTTCCATTGTATGTCTTTGGCTCCTTTGTCGAATATCAGCTGGCTGTAGGCCTGTGGATTTATATCTGGATCTTCTATTCTGTTCCATTGGTCTTCGGGTCTGTTTTTGTGCCAGTACCATGCTGTCTTTGTGATTATAGCTCTGTAGTAGAGTTTGAAGTTCGGCATGGATAGCCCTCCCATATTGTCTTTATCCCCTAGAATTGTTTTGGCTATTCTAGGTCTTTTGTTGTTCCATATAAATTTTTGGACTGTTTTCTGTATTTCAGTGATGTACGTCATTGGGATTTTAATAGGAATTGCATTGAATTTGTATATTAATTTTGGAAGTATCACCATCTTTACTATATTAAGTCGGCCTATCCAGGAGCATGGGAGGTCTTTCCATTTCCTAGTGTCTTCTGCAATTTCTTTCTTTAACTTTTTATAGTTCTCATTAAATAGTTCTTTTACATCTTTGGTTAGGTTAATTCCTAAATATTTTATTTTTTGGGAGGTTATTGTGAATGGGGTTGCTCCCTTTATTTCCCTCTCTTCCTGTGCGTTATCAGTGTATAGGAAGGCAACTGATTTTTGTGGGTTTATTTTGTATCCTGCTATTTTGCCGAAGTGACTTATGATTTCTAAAAGTTTGGGGATGGAGTTTTTGGGATCGTGGAGGTATAGTATCATGTCGTCTGCAAAAAGGGATAGTTTCACTTCTTCTTTCCCTATGCGGATCCCTTTAATGTCTTTTTCTTGCCTTATTGCCCTGGCTAAGGGTTCTAGGACTATGTTGAAGAGGAGTGGAGACAGTGGACATCCTTGCCTTGTTCCTGTTTTTAGGAGGATTGGTTGTAGCTTTTCCCCATTAAGTATAATATTGGCTATTGGTCTGTCATAAATGGCTTTTATTGTTTTTAGAAATGTTCCTTCTATTCCTATTTTCTCCAGAGCTTTTAGCATGAATGAATGTTGAATTTTATCAAAGGCCTTTTCTGCATCTGTGGCGATAATCATGTGATTCTTGACCTTGGCTCTGTTGATATGCTGGATTACATTTATTGACTTACGTATGTTAAACCATCCCTGTGTCTCTGGGATGAAGCCTACCTGATCATAGTGTATTATTTTTTTTATGTGTTTCTGGATTCTGTTAGCTAGAATCTTGTTAAGGATCTTTGCATCTGTGTTCATCAAGGAGATTGGCCTGTAATTCTCCTTTTTGGTTGGGTCTTTGCCTGGTTTGGGGATGAGTGTGATATTGGCTTCGTAGAATGAGTTTGGGATAGCTCCCTCCTTCTCTGTTTCTCTGAAGAGCTTGAGGAGTATGGGTATTAGTTCTTCTTTAAAGGTCTTATAGAATTCTGCTGTGAATCCATCTGGTCCTGGGCTTTTTTTTGTTGGAAGACTTTTGATAGCTTCCTGTATCTCATTATAGGATATTGGCTTATTTAATTGGTTAACTTCTTCTTTGCTCAGTTTGGGTAACTTGTATTTCTCTAAAAATGCATCCATTTCCGCCAGATTTTCTTCCTTTAGAGAGTATAGCTTTTGAAAGTAGTCTGTTAGAATTGTTTGGATATCTTGGGTACGTGTTGTGATGTTTCCCGTGGCATCCCTAATCCTATTAATATGGGTTTCCTCTCTTCTTTTTTTAATTAATCTTGCCAACGGGCCATCAATTTTGTTTATTTTTTCAAAGAACCAGCTTTTTGTTTGGTTTATTTTGGTTATGGTTTTCTGATTTTCTAATTGGTTAATCTCTGCTCTCAATTTGGTTATCTGGCTTCGTCTAGTAGCTTTAGGTCCCATTTTTTCTTGTTTTTCTAGCTGTTTTAGTTGCAACATGAGATTATTTACTTGGTCTGTCTCCATTCTCTTGATGTGGGCACTGAGGGCAATAAATTTGCCCCTCAGGACTGCTTTTGCTGTGTCCCACAAGTTTCTTTGTGAGGTGTTTTCATTTTCATTGAGTTCTAGGAAATGCTTTATTTCTTCTCTGATCTCTTCTGTTACCCAGGCCTTGTTAAGGAGTGTGCTGTTCAATTTCCATGTATTAGAGAAATTTCTGCGGTATGCTTTGTTATTGAGAGCTAGCTTGATTCCACTGTGGTCAGATAGGATACAGGGGATTATGTCGATCCCTTTGTATTTGCTTAAGTTCCTTGAATGAACTATGATATGGTCTATTTTGGAGAAAGTTCCATGAGCTGCTGAGAAGAATGTGTACTGTGTTGTTTTAGGGTGAAATACTCGGTAGATGTCAGTTAATTCCGCTTGAAGTATGGCCTCACTTAATTCGGTAGCTTCTTTGCCAATCCTCTGGTTGGTAGACCTGTCCTTTGGTGAGAGTGGCGTGTTAAAGTCTCCTAGTATTATCGTATTGGGATCTATTTTATTCTGTAAGTTTGAGAGCATTTGTTTAACATATCTGGGTGCACCGATATTTGGGGCATATAAGTTGATGATGGTTATATCCTCCTCTTGGATTGTTCCCTTTATTAATATGTAATGTCCGTCCTTGTCTTTCTGTACTGATTTTAATGAAAAGTTTATTTTGTCAGATATCAGGATAGCTACACCTGCTTTCTTATTGGGGGAATTTGATTGGTAGATCCTTTTCCACCCCTTCACTCTGAGTTTGTTTGTATGTTTGGCTGAGAGGTGGGTCTCCTGAAGGCAACAGATGGATGGGTCTTGTTTTCTGATCCAGTCCTCAGTTCGTTTTCTTTTAATTGGCGAATTCAGCCCATTTATATTAAGAGAAAGTATAGAGAGATGCATTGTTGTCCCTGCCATTCCGTTTTCCTAAGTTTTTCTTCTTTCCTTTCCTCCTGTGCTTGCTCAGTTAGACTTTGAGTAATGCCTGTTTGGGGCAGGTCCCAGTTCCTGGTTGCTTTCTTCAGGTTGTGTCCCCCCTCTTAGAATTCTTTGTAATGCTGGCTTAATGTTTATGTATTCATTTAGTTTTTCTTTGCTATTAAAAGTTTTCAGTTCTCCATCGAATGTGAATGCTAGCTTTGCCGGGTATATCAGTCTGGGTTGGCAGTTATTGGCTCTCAGGGCTCGTATGGTGCTTTCCCAGGCTTTTCTTGCATTCATTGTTTGTGTGGAGAGATCTGCAGTGATTCTAATTTTTTTCCCGTTGTAGTATAGCTCCTTCTTCATTTTTGCTGCATGCAGGATTGTTTCCTTATTATTCAGATCCATCATTGTTACTATTATGTGCCTAGAAGTGTTTCTCCTGGGATCTTGCTTGTTGGGTGTTCGATAAGCTTTTGTGATGTAGTTAAGATGGTCGTTTTTGAGGTGGGGAAAATTTTCATTGACTATCTTGTTAAATAGGTGTTGCATTCCCTTGCTCTGGAATTCCTCACCTTCGTCCACTCCGATTATGCGAAGGTTAAATTTTTTAGCATTATCTGCTTGCTCTTGAATTTCCCTTTGGTTTAATTTGAGTGATTTTTCCATATCTGTCACTTTTTGGTCCAGTTGGTGTATTCTGTCTTCTGTATCTGACACTCTACCTTCCATTTCATTCACTCTGTTGACCGTGGCTTCTATTGTGGTTTGCATGATGGAAATGGATCCCTTTATGGATTCAATGTTGGTTCTCAGAGTACTGATCTCACCTCTCAATGAGGTGATATCAGTATGCATTACCTCTAATTTGGCGTTTATCTCACTTCTTACTGAGGTTTGTGCAGCTTCTATTTTTGCATCCAATTTTTGTTTGATATCCTGTATATCTTTTGATAGTTCATCCTTGTGCTCTTTCAATTTCTGATCCATTTCTCGCTTTATTTCTTGAGTCATTGCCTCCAGCAACCCTTGGATGTAGTTTTTGTCTTCCATTCCTGCTTTGCTCCCACTGGGGCTCTCCCCTGCGTGGCTGCTGGCTTTTGAGGTGAGCTTGCTGTCCTGGGTAGTGGTAAACCTTGTGATTTTTCTCTGTGATTTTCGCATGGGGGTTCAGGAGACTGCTCTTCAATCTTGTTTTGGTGTGTCTGTCTTTGCTTGGTTGCTGATTCTCTATTGGTAGAGAGAGTCTGTGTCTGATCTGGATTCTGTTGGGAGCCTATTTCCAGCTGCTATTCACTTAGGATTCTCAGCTCTCTGCTGTAGCAATTCCCGCCTTTGGAAGGGTTGAGCAGCCTAGACTGCTTGTGTTTGCTCCTGCGGGTGCTCTTGGGAAGATCAGATGCTCTGGATGCACTCTCCCAAATACTGGAGTCTGCTATGGGCTCCTGATGTGTTTTTGTTTGTTTTGGGCTGGTTGTGGGCTTGAACTCTAGGTTTGGGTGCTGTCCCTCAGCTCTTCAGCTCAGGGCTGGCACCCTACCATTTGAGCCACAGCCCCACTTCTGACCCTTTTTGCTTTGTTCAGGCGCCGGTCCCCTGGCCTGGTTCCGGCCCCAGCCTGGAGCGCGCTCGTTAGGCCTGTGCTAATGTGTATACCACCTTGGTTATGCAGCCTGGAGGACACAGTTCAAATTTCTTCTACTGTTGGTAGTCTTGACCCAGGGGCACTGTTCCTGGCTTGAGCATTTAAGCTCCCTTCCCGGGGCGCTCTTGCTCTGGCCTGGCCAGCAGAGTGTGCTCCACCGGCTGGTGGGGCTCTCGAACAGTTCCCAGTTTTAGTGGGTCCTGTGGTCCGGGTGTTGGGGTAGGGAGTCTAGGTCAGGGTCTGGGGATTCCCTCCAGCTCTGGTCTCCCTTGATGGATTCCCTGTCCCCTGATGGGTACTCACCCTGTAGGTCGTCAGTTGTTGTTGCAGTCCGTCAGTTGTTGTTGCAGTCCGAGTTCAGTTGGGGTGGTTGCGGGCTGGGTTGGGCGGCCCCCCGCCGGGTCGTTGCGATCGAGACAGGTCCCTTTGTGGCGCTGCTGGTGCCGGGCGGCTTTGGCGGGATGGAGCCTCTCCGCTCCGGTGGAGAGTGATGGGTGGGGTGGGATCCTCCTGGAGACTCCCGGCTGGTAGGTTTCTCTGTTCCTGGCGATCCGCTGTTCTGCAATCCGGTACCTGGTGATCTGCAAGCAGCCCCCTGTGTCTCTGTGGCTCCGGCAGCCCCTGCCGGGCCGGCTGGCCGGCGGCTTGGCGCACTGCCGCGCGGCCAGTAAAGGTTGGGGGAGGGGTCTTCGCTCTTCTCTGTTCTGAAATTCTTCTTTTCCTCTCTTTCTTTTTTTGTTATTTTCCACCTCTGGTTTTTCTCTGAGTGTTCGTCTTTTTGTTGTTGTCGGTCTCTTGGGGAGATTAAAGGTTGGAACTCGAACTCTCTTTTTGGTTGGAGAGAGCTGTGGCGTTTCCCTACTGCCCCGTCGCCATCTTGAGAACTCTCCAAGAGTATGATCTTTAATAGAACTGTAAACACATGACACAATTTACATAATACCACTTACATATCTACAGTTGCCTTAAAAGGACACAGGCCTTAGAGCCAGGAGGTAAAATTTATTTTTATTTCTGCATGAAACAATTTGTGACTTTATACCAGCAAATTGAATTTGACTCTTTCCTTATTTGTAAGACAAGGTGGAAAATGTAAGGACTCTTCACTTTTCTTTTTTCTTGCTCTAGAAGTAAAAAAATATATTCTTCAATATTCCTGGTAAATTACATCCATTTACAGATGAGAAATATAAGGCCAACCATCAATGTAGTGAGTAAATAATAATACTAGAATTTTTGGGGGGGCGGTTCCTGTTGTGGGGCCTGAACTCTGGGCCTGGATGCTGTTCCTCAGCTCTTTAGCTCAAGGCTAGTGCTCTAACACTTGAGCCACAGCGCCACTTCCGTCTTTTTTTCTTTTTGCTTATGTGGTGCTGAGGAATCGAACCCAGGGACTTAGGCTTGCAAGGCAAGCACTCTACCACTGAGCCACCTTCCCTGCCCTAATACTAGAACTTTTGTCTGAGCTCTTCACTCTGTGTACATATAAAGAACAGTAATTTGGTGATGGAGAGAACCAATATGAAAAGACTATGGGGATAAAAAACATACTTTGTAAAAGGTTGTTTAAGTCTAGGTGACCAGTGATGTTTACATGAAACAGGCTGGTGTCAGGGCAACAAAGGATTACATAGAAATGATATTATAGACAGAAACTGTGAAAATCTTGATCATTCATCTTATCTAATGGGTGGAGTAGAAAGGTAAGAAGAAATCTAAAGTGCTTCTATATCTCTGGCCAGGCAACTCTGTTAGTGATATTCTTGGTGATAAGGATTACAAGTGGAAACGATGGATTTAGGGAAAAAAACTCTGATAATGCTAAAGTTTATATTAAACAGATGCAAAGATAGGTCGGTTTAGACATCATCAAAATATCGACAACCATGAATATGAAAAACAATAATAAAATCAGGCATTATTAAAGGGAAGAGGCAAAAGAAGTTCTGAGCAATATGAGCACCAGTGTGGACAAGATTAGAAGAAAGAGATAAATAAGGAAACAAGAAAGTAATAAACACAGATTTACAGAAGTAAAGAAAGGAAAGAATTTGCAGGAAGAAAAGGTAAAAACTGTTACAGAGATATTGAAGGAAATATGCTATTTGGATTTGAAAACTAAAAACACATAGACAAGTTCAATAAGAACAGTGTTTTGGTGAACTGGTAGAGATATAAGTCATATTGGTGAAATTTTTAGATATGAATGTGAAGCCATAAAATTCTCGATCCATGAAGTCAACAGATCCCGTTTATTTTAAATGTTGGGAACAAATGCTTTTATCCTGACCTTAGAAGAATTATACAGATGTAACTCTCATGAACTTTACTTAGAGGTATTCTATGAATATTTTTGAAAACTTTGTTTAGCTAGGAGATTACAGATTGCACCACAGCACAGAGAATACTCATTTGTCCTAGAGTTTTAATGAGTTAACCATTTATCCACATCCGTTTTGAATTTTACTGAAATATCTTTAGATATGTTTGGATAACTTATCAGCCTATCCATTATAAATGTAGGAAAACTAACACAACATATTAGGTTGAACATGCAGCTTCACTGATGTTACTGAAGACTCCTCCAATTGATTCTTCTTTAGAAGGCATTTTCTAATGCCTCATTAGCCATGACACATCATAACTGCCATATGCTCTATTTAATTCAAGTTCTTGTTAAGGATATCTCCATGTTGTAATAACACTGTCCATCAACCTGCCACAAATTCTTATATGTAGAAGTGCTCTTATAAACTTCAAGCTATTATTGAATGGAAGAGTTCAGACATTACTCTCACCACTACAATGAAATGCCTAAATAGATATGGCATTTTGCTTTAATGCCTTTCTTTCATCTTCTCATACACATTTCCAAATAGGGAAGGATTCTGATGTAACAATAATACAATGGTGACTTGTAATAACACAACATCTAGGATCTAGTGTTAAAACGGATACTTAGTAATTCACTCCAAATTTTGTGGATATTTATATTTCTCCTGGGTAAACTAATGAGCTCCAAGAAAATGTCCCAAAGAAGTCTTTCAATTCTCGTATCACTGTTTGTCTCAAAATGCTTTAAATTCTACATGCTCTAAAGTGGGCATAGGGTTATATTGTGGAACTTTTCTCCTCAGAGAGTGAGTACTACCCTATTGCTTAACACGGACAAAGTACCTTCATACATAGACTAGGTATGTGCAAACAAGAAGTGGTAGTTGAACAATGTTCTCAGCAGTTTGTATAGATGAAATGGAAATAAAGCAACTGTGAACTCAAAAGGAGCATGAAAAAAAATACAAAGGCACAAAGTAGAAAGTACCACAGAAATGCCAAGGAAGAACAATTTCAAATAATGTTCTCTGCTGTGAGGGTGTGTTCAAAGTACAGCTTCAGATAATGTAGGTGGATACCTTGGGAAAAAAACTGCTTTAAAACATTCTGGCATAATCATACAAGTAGAAGCTCCTAACTTTGGCTCTCCTATCAGCCACAACAACATCAAGTTAGGGAGTATTTTACAAGAGCAAAATGAGAAAAAGAGGACTCATCACAGTGTTCAGGTTGAAGTAATGACAATCACATAATTTTCTTAAAGTATTCATTTACTTTGGAGCATTAAAGTGGGAAAAAGCCAAGTAAATATTTTGCATGTATCTAAATTAAGTGCGATGTATTATATTGGTCTCTATTTAACTTGGAAGTTATAGATTATGTCTTTTTATACTGTAACTTGGGACAATGTACTGCTGTCAGTTATTTTATTCTCCTCCCCTTCTTTTGCACTTCTACTTACATAATTTTTGTTTAAAGAGACATATGTGGGCTGGCATTTCTAAATTCTTCAAAATTATCTGAACTACTTCATATTTCTGGCAGCCTCCAATATTTTTCTCAAGGGAAATATTTTGTCACTACCATTTTTATCCTATGTGATATTGGATATCTTCCTGCCTAATTCAGTGCAAGATATACATTAGATTCATCCAGATAGCTCAACACTTGTACCACCATGAAATACTAACTTACTTAGAAAGCATGATTTTAGTATATCTGGTGAGGTGGCAACTGTCATTTTTGAATGTCCCTAAGTGATACTTACATGCAATCAGGTTTTAAACCAATAAGCCACTTAGTAGATGAACAAATTGACAAAATGTGGTTTATATATGCATGGTGGAATTCTATGCTTCCAATTCATAAGGAAATGGAAAGACTTGGAAAAATCCTATTAAGTAAAATAAACAATACACAAAGAAACAGATTCCATGGTTTTCCTCATTTGTAATAAGTAGGAAATATCTAGGATAGTCCTAGCAGATGAGAATGGCTCAATAGCTATGTATATATGACCATATAAGATGATGCTGAGCAAAATGAACTCCTGGATATGGAAACAGAGGCTTTTCTTTGTGGTTGTTTTTTTTTAATGTACTATATGATTTCGTTTTTCTTTTGTGTTTTCCCCTCTGGTTTATCGCTTGTTGTATTTGATTTTTGTATCCTGCGTATTGTATATAAATTTATCTTAATTTGGCAAGGGAAGAAGAACAAAAAATGCAAAACAAAGGACAAAGGGCAAACCAATGCAATAGCAATACTCACAAAACAACATGTTGGAAATTTACATTAACACTTGTAAGGTATTGGGAAAAGTCTGAGAAAAATTAGGGCGGAGGTAAAAAGTTCGACATGTTATGTATTCACTACCTTACAATTACTGCAACCCCTTCTATACATCAACTTGACAATAAAATTGAATTAAAAATGAGCTGCAAAAATATAATTTCACTGTAGTGGTACAGTAAATACTATTCTATGTGTATTACCTTTTTAATAAATGAACATTTTGGCTGCTAATTTTAATTAATTACCACTTTATCAGAGGGACATCAACTTGAATGTTATCAAACTAAACAATATTTTCACAATATACTTGCCATTATTTTGAAAAAAATATTATTTTAGTATTGTCTCATACTAAAACAGAAAACAGTTCAATTCTATGGAACTCCTAACTTTTAAAACTGACTAATTGTTAAGAGGACAGAATATATGTTCTTCAACATTCCTATGACTACCAACTACTCATTTTCAAATTCTGAACATGCCGTATCAGAGACTTTCAAAAGAGCAACTGTTTGTATTTTATTTAATTCTGCAATACATGCAGTTTCCAATGAGGGGTTACATATTTAAAAATCACCAGAAAAAATAGACACATTCTGGTAGAAGATAAATCTATGCAGTATCTTTAATAATTAATTCCTTAAGAGTAAATATTTGTTCATCAGAGTAAGCTATTATATATATGACCATCAATCCCAAGTTTTTAGGCCATAAAGTCATCCTAGCCCAACAGTTTCCAACTTTAAAGGTGCACCAGAAAATTCCCTAAAATCACCTCATGGCTAGCTTATCACTATTGTGAAAAAATCCTACACCTCTGCTAATGTGATGTCCTCTTTGATCTGGAAAGAACACCACAATAAACTGAGCTGCATCATTTTCTCCCAGTGGTATTCTTGAGATCAGAACACTTGCAAATATTATTTATTTTTATTTTATTATATTATATATATTAATCTCTGATAGATATTCAGGAGATCTGAATATCTGAATATTAAGATCTGAAGATTATGTTTCAAAGCCCACCCAGAAAGTAAGGTTCCTTACATTCTTATCTCCAATAAACTGCCCATGAAAAGCCAGACACAAGTGGCATTGAGGTTCAAGTGGTAGAGCAGTAGCCTTGAACAAAAACAGGCACAGGGACAGTGTCCAGGCCCAGAGGTTAAGCCCTAGGACAAACCAAACAACAAAAACAAAATAAAAACAAACCCCAACCCTAACATTTTTCTCATTGAGAGGCACGTAATTAAAGAAATTTCTTAATGTGATAGGAATAGATAGAAGAACCAAGATATCACACAATTACTCTCTCCATACCATGTTACAACTAAGCCTCAAAATATTGCTTTTTCTAAATTTATAAAATAATATCATCCATTTGTTGACAACTCTGTCTAGAGTATTCACATTATTTTAAACATGAATTCTTAGAATTATCTATTAGCTAAGTTCTAATCATACCTCACTTGAAAGAATATTTTAGGCAAATAGAATGCCATAATCATTTGTAAATTTGTCAATTAAACCCTATACTTAAAAAGAATTTTGTAGTATCCTATAGAATATGAAATTACAAACAAAACCAAAATATTTATTTTAAATCTAAATTCTAATTTATCAAGGTCTACAAAGTCCTACATTAGATGAATATTGAAATTTCTCCAGGCTTAAATTTTTGTAATTTTGATCATTTCTTTGGAATCCAACAGTATGATGCTTACTTTTTCAAATTTTTGGTTGGAATCATGAGCCATTTTGCATCTAGGAATGTTCTGTAATGAATAGAGTATTAAAAACACAACTATTATTTCTAAGAATTTTTATTTTTTAGTTTTTCATGTCTCCATTCTATGCCTCCCCTCCTCTCATCCTATCCTTTTCTTCTCTCAATATCATATTTAATCTTACATAATTTTTTCCCATTTTTCATTCTTTTTTATTTTAATCACTCTCCTATCATTCTGTCCAATCCATTTCCCTCTTTGAGTTTAGGACTTGGTTAAATTCATTCTCCTTTGACCTCCCCACATCTCTCTAATTCTATTTTTCCCCACATTTTTCCCTAAAGCTAATAATTTCTGGTTTTCCAAATTCTTCTTTGCTGTTCTTAGTCCATTAATCCATAGTTGTTTGATGTTTAATAGATTGTATCTGTTGAATGAGATTGTTTCTTCAGCCTTTTGACAGTGCATCTATAGGACTTTGGTTGATCCTTGCCTTAAAATAGTGTTCTTGCACACAACTGGTGACATGCATTTCAATAGGAAGCTTGACTTCTCAAAACATAATGACAAAATTAGCCCAAACTTCAAACTGTGTAGCCCTTTCTTGTTGTTTGTATGTTTCATTGAGACAAAATTATACTACCTAGTCCAGGAAAGTTATCACTATGTAATTCCACTCTCTAAACTCCTGTCTTAGTCTGAGTGCTATAATTCCAGGCTTGTGTCACATTGCCCTGCCACAGTTTGTTGGTTTATTTAATCTAGAAACACACTAGCAATTCTGAACTTCTCCGAAGATATTATCCACTAGACTGACTGCACAGACTGTTTATGTACAATTTTCAAAGATGTTCTAACATTTGACACAGGATAAGAACATTTCCAGATGCACCTGCACGGGTTCTCTGATTCATTCTTCCATGGATCTGATACCTTTAATAATGATTACTTGATTCTCTTTCTATCTCTGGTCCCTACCTATGTAATAGTCTTAAACTTTTTTGAAGAAAGTTCACTTGAGGACTTACTAATATTAAAAAATATCACTTGATTCTATTCTTACTCAGGACATATTTTCTATTGTTTTCTAATTTTTGTACATATTTTGAGAGTTGTTTCATTTGTGCATGTGTGTTTGCACATATACGTGCCTCTGTGTGTATGTAAATGTTTGTATGTATGTATGCAAAAGCCTCAAGCTCTTATTCAGCAATCTTGCTCATGACTAGTATTCCATCACTTGAGCCATTCTTCCAATCCAGCTTTTGGCTGGTTAATTATAGATAGTGTCTCAAACACTGTTCTTCCCAGGCTGGATGCAAACTGAACTTCCCAACTCCTTTACCTCCTTAGTTTTTATTTTTCAGCAGTATAAACTTTAAAACTAGAAATATTTTTTTGAGTGTGAAGACTTAGCTCTAGCCGAGATTTTTAACTCAAGAATTCTTATAAAGTTCAGTCAACATACACAGTACATATCCTGAGTGTACTCTGTTAGAAATGTGATCTTAAACCGTGTGCTGGTGTCTCACGCCTATTATCCTAGCTACTCATGAGGCTGTGATCTGAGGATTGCAGTTCAAATCTAGCATGCGTAGGAGTGTTTCTGAGGCACTTATCTCCAATTAACCTCCAGAAGACTGGTATTGGTGCTGTGGTTCAAGTGGTAGAGCAATAGCCTTGAGCTGAAGAGCCGAGGGACATCGCCCAGGCCCAGAGTTCAAGCCCCCCCCCCACTACCATAAAAAGAAAGAAAGAAAAGAAAGAAAAGTAAATGGCCTTTTTTTTTTCATTTAAGTCCATGCCCTTATATTAAGTTGCTTTGGAACAAGAATTATTCTTCCATTCCACGTTTTACAAATTTGCTTCATTAGCTACCATGATTTAGATCTAGAAGATGAAAAAGAATGGCCTCATCCTTCATGTTCCACTTAGTAGTAATGCTTTCTGTATATCACTCCCATAGTTCTAAATACTGGCCTTGGCTTTATTGTTTCAAAGTTGTCTTCTATAGTATATAGAACCTTTACACTTAAACACAGAACTTTTCTTTCTCCTATTATTCCTATTGTTTCTTCTATTGTTAACTTAGGTACACTTTGGAAATAATGCACAACAAACACACACACACACAAATACAAAACAAACAACAACAACAACAAAAATTTCTGAGAAACTACTTCCCACTTAAAATTGGCCTTAATTTACAGGAAACTTATGAAATTTGAAGTTAAAGTACTCCTGGATAATGTTTTTTTCATTTTTTATTGTAAAAATAGTGTACAGAGGGGTTAGAGTTACGTAAGTAATAAGAATGTTTCCTATAGAGAATTGTTATGTCCTCTTTTGTTTTCCTCTGCCATCCTTTTCTTCCCCATCTCTCCAACTCCTACTTCCCCTCCCCAATTTGTAAAGTTCATTTTCTATCTAGTGTCTTGTTCATCTAATTGTTACAATAGGTCAAGGATACAATATTTTGTTATTTCCCTTCCCTTCCCCACATTAGAAAAATGTATGTACAAGATGCAGGGCACCAACATCAAATTCAGAGAAAACCGGGGTTATATTGTTGGGAAAGAGCATAGAAGAGAAACAAAAAAAATCACATAGTACATTTTAGATACATTTAAAACAATAGCAAGAAAGAAAAAAGTTGTGTAACTATATTGGGGCTCATTTCACTTAACTTCATCTTATATGGTCATATGTACATGAATAGTATTTTTGTAAGCCATTTAAATTCCATATTTTGTCTTTACTAAGTTGTTTCTGAAACACATGTTACCTCATGTCCAAAGACGTTTTTCTGCTATTTCAATGAAGCCAGAAAACATTCATTGTACCTCGAACAGCATCATAGATTGTTACTGGAAGTAAGTGGAAGGAACTGTTATTGCAAGTGGAAACTGAACCCAAGAGAGGAATTGAACATAGAGAAATGGCAAAGTTCAAGTTAATTTGTGCTGTCCTTTTTTACTCTACAAGAAAAAAACCCGAGGCTTAAAGGAAACCCTGTCCCTGACTTGTTCTAGTGGTTTACTTACTTATATAAAACTGTAACATGAAGCCACATTCCTAAAGCCCTAAATGACTTTCTTAAGATGGCATTACTTTTTCATTCTGTTACTATGTATTTTAATTTTGGCCAGGTGGTAGAAAAGGAAGTGGAAAACAATACTAAGTCCAGTAAGGCTGACATTCCTATCACATCACTAAGGAAATACAGTGTTAAGACCTGCAGGACTCGTAGGGCTGTTATATGTGCAATTATTATGTAAAACACCATTAACAGTTATCTCTGACATCCATAACATTCTGCTTCAACTTTCAAGGTCAAGAGCCAAATATCTAAGCTTTTTTATTATTTGGGTATGTTTCCTAGGAAGTAAGAAGGAGGATGTGGAAGGTGATGGTGGAAATATATATATATATATATATATATATATATATATATATATATATATATATATATAGTATATATATATATATATATACTATATATATAGTATATATATATATATAGTATATATATACTATATATATATATATATATATATATATATATATATATATATATATATATAGGCTCACTGTCCACATTTTCTGCATTTTTAAAAATTGCTACTGATGAATTTCCATTTACATCTAATTGACTAATCTATCTGCACAAGATACCGATAAATGAATATTTATTCTGGTGGATAGTCACATATATTAACAAATTCCATTTCCGAAAAAAAAAAAATACTAGGTAAGAAAGTATAAAGTATTGTCTATAAAATGGTTTCTTCTCCGAGCAGAACAAAATGTAGTATTGAAATAATTACTCTAAGTTTTGTTGAGACTTTATGCTGTATCAGTACCAAAATGTTCTCTAATTCCTTGGATTTGCCTGATTTTTTAAAATAGGTTTTAAAATAAATAGTAATTTTTAATTTTTAAAAAATAAGTTAAAATAAATAGTAATGTGTTGTTTGCTTATGGCAGGCATGAAACAAGACTGCATTAACATTGTGTGTAAGTTGAGGGGTTACATTTTATCAGAATCTAAACAGAATGAAAAATAGATGATTTTAAGACAAATAGCTTATGTGTTGTTCAAATTTAATGAAAGAATTATACAGGGTATAGTAGAAAGAATGCTATACACTCAATGTGTTATGAAGCAAAATACCTTCCCAAAATATCTATCATTCCCAAATATCGAATTCCTCAAATGTAGATTTAGATTATATATATGTAAAATAATAACCTTTGAACACCTAAGGAATGCAAGTTTGAATAATTATCAGATGGGGGAACTATACTCAAATGGGTACTTAAAAGTCCCACCTGTAGTTCGAAAGGGACATGATTAGGTAATTTCCATCAGAAAGATGCAAAGATGGTACATTTGAAGATAAAGCAAAAGACAACAACCCAGATTCTGAAGTTTCTGGAAAGCAGAACAGGAAGTAAATGCCTTTTCCAATAGAATCATCTGAAAAGTATTTTAGCTCTGTCGGTGGCTCGATTTTAATCTAGTGAGACTTCTTTTAGATTTCTGTCCTTTAGAACTGTAAAATGATTAATATGGATTATACAAGCCACTTAACTTGTGGAAATTTGTTACAGCACATTTGGTAGCACATTTAGTTTAGTAAACTAATTCAACCTCAGCCTTTTCTTGATGCAACTACGGGGACAACACATGTTCTTGTTTCTGAGAATAAGAAAAAGTTGCCACCAGCTTTGGACACATTTATGATGTATATACTACTAAGGGCCTTGCATTAATGAAGTCTTGAAATTCTAAACAATGTCTAAGTAAGAAGCTCCCTATGTTTATTTTCACATTTGAGAATCACTAAGTACCAAAGTTATGTAGAAGGCTAGAGTAAGAATATGGAAATGAAATCTATCTCCTAATATTATAAAGATAATTTATGCCATTTTGAGTTACACTTTCTAAAGTAATAAAAAAATAAGGTAAAACAGAAACAGAAACTCAATTTTCTATCCTTCCTAACTTTCCAACAGGAATTAGAGAATCCAGTAAAGATATAGCAATCCCAGGATGGTATAGGATCACTAGATGGTGGAAAAGAAGATGACAAAAATGGATCCCCTGAAACAATGGGAAACAAAATCTACACGTACAGATTGTGATATAGCTAGAAAATAGTTTCCACTATGCTAAGACTTTGATATTTTAGTTTTGTTTACAAAGCAAGATTCCTCTCAGGAAATGACTCTTTATTAATACTCAAGGGTTTGCAGCTTATAACCCAGCAACAAGCAATGCTTCTAAATGTAAAAAAGCATGATACTAAGAGTAACCAAGTCTACTTCCGTTGTTATAGCTGATAAATAAGAATGATCTTGAGGAATAGTCAAACAATCTTGAACTTTTTCATACCTTTCTTCTTCTCCAACATGAGAAGTCCTAGGCAAGATACGTAAAACATTAATAAAGTTCTTTTATATTTTTTATTGTTCACACTAAAGCAAATGCACTTTTCCTCTTTGCAAGCCTGACTTTGAAAGAGTCAGACCCTCACAACTTTATAAACAAAAGTTTAGTCCTTTTGTATAGGTGTTTTCCTGACTTTGGGTGTTGCTCTCTATTATTTTGGCAACTCCATAGAAAAACAAGATAAATCCATTATGCTAATATTGGATTGCTCAAAGTCAAGCTGTCTTCAAACAAACTTTTCTGTTCCCTTCTTACTGCTAATTAAGGTTTAATTATTGCTCTTTAAGTGATAACAAAACATGATACTTTAACGTATATTCTCATTGAAACAGGGGAAAACAGTAAATTCTGTGATTGCTTTTTTAGTTGATTTCAAGTATTTTCCTTTGCTGTTTTCATTATTGCTATTGATCCTGTGTTCTAATCAGGAACACAGGGTTAAAGAAAGAGATCTTCTTAAGATATAGGATGTTAGGTAGAAAAAATAGATGTATAATTAAAGATTTTCATCTCTTAAGAGACTGAAAAGCTATTACTGGCATGGTTAAGATGACTTGAATGTTTTGGTTTTTAAACTAAGTGAAATGCATGTAAATTGTTACAGTTGTTCCAAACAATGACTATGACTTATACTTTTCTGCTCCAATGAGATGAAAACTCTGACAAGGTTGGAGGGCATATCAGTTTTCTGGTAGAAGAGTTAATGTTAGAAAGCCAAGGGAGATGACTAAAAGAGCACTGCCTATCACGAATAAGTTCATTATACTCAGTACATATAAGTATATAAACATACAAAAATGAATTGAGTGAGAAATATGTGATTTACACAGTTGATTAAATGACAAATAAAACCAGAAAACACTTCTCTGAATTTATATAAACTAGTATAACTAGTGAGGATATAAATAATTTTAGAATATATATTTTAACATTTATGTCAAAATATTTGTTTATTTATAACTTTATTTTTACTTGTTGTCAATCTTGGGGCTTGAAATCTCGGACTGGACACTGTCCCTCAGCTCTTCAGCTCAAGACTGGTGCTCCACCACTTGAGCCACTGCCAGTTTTCTGGTGGCTCATTGGAGATCAGAGTCTCATGGACTTACCAGCCTAGGCTTGCTTTGAACCATCATTCTCAGCTCTCAGACTCCTTAGTAGCTAGGGTTACAAGCATGAACCACTGGCACCTCGCTACATAATTATTTTTTATACATTTATGAAGTATTGAGTGGTAATCACATTCATTTATATGTTGTGTAATGATCAAGATATATATATATATATATATATATATATATATATCCACTAATTTCTATATGTAACATTTCTTTTTAGTGAGACTTTTCAAAATCTTATCTTTTGGCTGTGATGAAATATCTATTCTAACTATAAGCATTTTGCTTCTAGTTGTATAATATATTTATTTTTAGTCATGGAAGTCTGCTAATTAAACTTATATAAAACATGAATTTTAACGTGAAAGAAATTCATAATTCCTTTACTTGCTTTAGAAAATCACTTATGCCTTTTGTTTTCAATTTATTTCTGTGGGAATGTGTAAAATTCATTGATTTAACTGTTAAAATTAATAACAGTTACATTATTTCAAATTGATTCAAACTTGTATTTGAATGACACTTAACACAAATATACTTCCACTTTCTTCTACCACATAATTAAAATAATAGTAAAGCAAAGATTGGTGTTATCCATTCATGTGGAGAATCCTAGAAACTCAGGAGGCTAAGACCTGAAGATTTTGGTTCAATAGCAGTCTAAACAGATAGAAATGTGAAAACTTATTTCCAATTGTCCAGCAAGAATGATAAGGTGAGGATGTGACTCAAGGAATAGAGTGTCATCAGCCATTAGCAAAAATTCAAGGGAGACCAATAAACATTGAGTTCAGGCCCTAAAAATGGCTCATACAGTCAAGACAACAACAAAACAATAATATGAACAGCAATAATGAAGACAAAATAGTAGAAAAGGTCATGAGGAATGTTGTGTAAACATCTGGAAGACAGAAATCATTTGACAGGATTTTGATTCATGAGACCGAAAAGTCGCTGTGTCGTTTGTACAATCTCATTGTACTCATTGTGTTGAAACCTAGCTACTGGGTAACTCTTGAAAGAGTAGATTGGATTACCTGAAATAGCAGACATTGCCTGTAACTATGCACCATCCCACTCTGCAAAAATCTAAAATTGAGCTTGTTAATTTAAATAAAACCTCATGTTAGAAACTGCATGGTTCACATAGACAAGGGTCCTTATTTTGAGTCTTCAGACCAGTGCTTTTATTTATAACCACTCCTGCTTTACACCCATTCCCTTGAGCATCTAAATCTTACTAAGCTGCAGCAAGCCAAGGCTTTGAACTAGACCCCCTTGCCTTAATCCCTCCTTTTCTCCAGCTACAACTCATTTCACCTGCTATCTATGTCTTAGCATTAGTTGTTTTTGTTCAAATCCCCACGGGAAAACTCTTATATTCGTATAATCCCACTATAAATAACCTAAGTAGAAAAGGGAATAATAAGTGTTTAGCACTATCTGAGGGTCTCATCTGGAGGTTTGCTCCCTAATAAATCTGATCTACACTCTCTGTTTTTTCTCCATGGCTTTTGAGTCTGACAAATGATTGGTTTAGTTTGATATAATCCCATTTATCCAGACTTACTTTGGAAGTTTTGACCAGTGCCAAGGAGCCCTCGTGTTTCCCTTAACTCTTCCTATAACATTCTCAAGTTATCTGGACTTACATTGAGGTCTTCTATCCATTTGGAATCTAGTCTGGTGCAGAGGGATATATAAAGATGTAACTTTAGTTTTCTGTGTACAGTCAATTCTACCAGTACAGTTTTTTGAAGAGGTTGTTTTTCTTCCATCCCGTGTTTCTGGCTTCCTTATAAAAGATTATGTGCCTATAGGAGTGGATTCGTTTCTGGGTCTTCAATTCTGTTGCTTTCAATGGAAATTCTTTGCTTTCAATGGAAAGAAAGGCATTACACCATTCCTGAGGAAATGGAAAGACTGGAAATTAGTCAGAGCCAATTCATTATATGCTGCATGGTTTTCCTCATTTGTAATAACTAAATATGTCCGTAAATCTACAAATTAATCCAATAGATAGTAAAGGACCAATAATTACACTTGGACATGATTAACTAACAGCACTCTAAGCATTCACATGGCAAGAACAAGGGATGCTATTCTTATAAGAGATTATCAAAATGGCTCAAAAGCTATGTGCCTATGACCATATAAACTGCTGCTTGTTGCAATGTACTCTAAGCATCAGCAATACATGTGAAATACATACATCTGTATATAATTTTAATAGATGTCATGAAAGGAACAGACTTTCCTGTAATCTCAAAAGCAAAATTTTTAGTTTAGAAGATAAAATTGAGGAAAGTTTTCAACACATAAACTAGAATACATAGGGGAAAATGTGGGAGAGAAAAGATAAGATGAAAAGTAGAGTTGCTATCTATTGAAGAATTCATAAACAATTTCCAAAACTATACAAGGGAGTTGGGGTACAGCTCAGTTGTAGGACTAGACTAAAATATACAAAGCCATTGATTCAATCTCCAAGAAGGCCTAATAATAATTAATAGTAGTAATAATATAATTACTTGAAATAAGTGCTTTTAGAGAGGACTGAATCCTAAAACAATAAACATTATACTCTCAGTTCTTGTATCCAATGACATGAAACTACAAGAATGAAGAGAAAATAGTTTTCCTTTTCTATTTTTCCCTTTCCTTTTCTGTTTTCTTCTTTTCTTTTTTCCTTTGGCACTACTGGCGCATGAAGTTGCTAAGGCTCTGACCACCTTAGATTATTTTTCAGAGGAGATCTTACTTTTTGGCCAAACCTTCCTTGAGCAATAATCTCTTACTGATAGTTTCCACAAACGTGAGATAACAGGGAAATTACACTATATCTAGTTTTTTTTGTTTTTGTAGTCTCTCAAGAATTTTTTGTCAGATCTGGCCCTGGATATCGGACTTCTAATCTCTGCCTTCTAATTAGCAAGGTATATTTGATCTAAAGCTTGGACCCAGATTATTTTTCAATGGAAACATCCAATATTAACTTCTGTTTTCTAGAAATCATTAAATTCAGTTGAGGTTAGTATGTACCTTTATGATATTATCAGAAGAACACAGAGAATTCCCTTGAATATTTTTCCAATTTATTTAAGTATTTCTAGTATGACATCACAAATAGGAAATTAATATTTCACAAGTACCTTTTTTATTGTGAAAATACTGTAGAGAGGGATTAACTTACACGGGCAAGACAATGATTACATTTCTGACCAAGCATTGTAGCCTCCTATTTTGTATCCCCCTCCCATCCCTTCCCATTTCTCCCCCACCCTCCTATCCAATCTCTCGGTCCCCTGACCAAATTTGTAAAGTTTGTTTTTTGACATAATGACTTGTATATCTCATTGTTGCAATGGGTCCACCTGTATCCCTATTTAAATGATTTCTTTTTTCCCTTCCCCTCCACAAATTATACCAACATCAAATACAGTGTAAGCAGGGGTTATACCGTGAGAGAGGGACTCTAACAGATGTTGGAGGGGATGTGGACAGAAGGGAACCTTACTGAATTATTTGTGGGAGTGTAAACTTGTTCAACCACTTTCAAAAGCAGTGTGGACGTTCCTCCAAAGACTCCACATGGAGCTCCCATAAGATCCAACATTCTCACTTTTGGACATTTACCCAAATGATCACAAACAAGTCCACACAAAAGCTCCCAGCACGACTATGTTTATTGCAGCACTATTTACCATAGCTAAGATATAGAACCAACCCAGATTCCCCTCAGTAGATGAATAAATCAAGAAAATGTGGTATATATACACAATGGAATTCTATGCTTCCATCAGAAATAATGACAGTGCCCCATTTATTAGGAAATAAAAGGCTTGGGAAAAAATTATATTAAGTGAAATAAGACAGGCCCAAAGAAACATAGGTCCCATGGTTTCCCTTATTTGCAATAACTAGTATATATCTGAGTCAAGCAGAAAAGATCAGATAAGTTGATGTTAGGGAAATGAACCCCAAGATAAGTATGAAAATGTTTTTTTCTTGCTGTTTGTCTATGCTTAAGTAAGCAGAAGAGCTACTTCCTCTGCTCCCAGGAGTCTGTGTCATGTGCTTTCCACATGCACAAACACAATCCTCAGATAATCCTGAGGCCGGAACCTGCATCATTCTGCCCCTCCAACACAGACCCTGAGTCTTCACAGGGGTATTCTTGTGTGTTTGGGTGTCTACGGGCAGAGGCCTTCTAGCTGGGCTTCAGGCACAGAGCTGATACTTCCTGTCTGTTGGTTGCAGAGTGTAAGCTTTTCTTCCTGGCCAGGTTTTGAATTGAGATCCTTTCATCTTAAGATTCTAAGTAACTAGGATAAGAAACATGAACCACCACCAATTGGCTTGTTTTAGAAGCATTGGTTTTCATTCATTGCTTATTTTCCTGGAAGGTTGATCTAGACAGGTTGCTTGTACCTCATGATAAGGTGATTTGAATAATACCCTTTGCCTCTGGCATTTCTGAAACTCATTTTCTTAGTTGTAGGCAAATGAATTTGTTCTAAAGCCAATAGCATTTTCCTTCTGAGATGTTAGGTAGTTATTTAAATCTCGTATCCTTTCTTTTTGCAAAGCAATAAGGATGTTTTTGTAAAACCCTACTTCTTGAGAGTATTATAGTTAGAAGTTATCATGTGCACACTTTCATATAGTCTCTCCTTTTATAAATTTATAAGATTGGGTGGAAGAATGATGTTGAATTAGTTTGAAAACCACTCTAGAGTTTTTAAGCTTTAATGCTTATTAACTCAAAGGGGGATTAAAAACATTCAGAATAATGGAATGTGGCTACTACTTATTTGATGTATGTGGAAAGATGATCAGAATTCGTATGATTAATATATCTTCAAATTTCTAGTGGTAGACTGCTATGCTGCCTGGGAGGAGATATTGTTGATGCCAGGGCTTTGAAAGCTGGTAACCAAGCAAAATATCCGGGGAGAGCATTTGTTAAGGATATAATTTCCAAGGCTCATAGAAAATATATTGAACTAGGATGCTAAGTGATGAATGACTGAGCACCAAATTTTGTTTATTTGCTTCTTTGTTCTGTGACATCCTAGGATTTGGACCTAGGTCCTGGGTGCTGTCCTTTAGTTTTTGCCTCAAGGCTAGTGCCCTACCAGTTGCAGCACAGCTTCATATCCATATATTTGGTGGTTAATTGGAGATCAGTCTTACCAAATTTTGTCTTTGGGCTTGCTTCCAACATGATCCTCAGATATTAGCCTCCTGAGTATGTAGGATTCTAGTTGTGAGCCACCAGAGCCCAAGTAGAATCACATTTTAAAAGTATTTTTAGGTGAATCAGATGTGTCTGACTATTATTTTAGCACTTTGGTTCCAGGGGGTCATGTCAGATTTAGATGAAAATAAGAACTTTTCTTCTAGTAATCTGCAGTAAGCAATATCTATCTAATTTATTCCTATCTTCATTTCTGACCTTTTTCTTCATTGTACCTTTCCATTCTTACTTCACAAGCAAGCATGTCAGTGCTGTTTTCCTTTTCTGAAACAAGTCAGTTCCATTCCGATCAATAGGGGATGTACTTGCTGTTCTTACTGCCTGGAGTACCTGCTCCTACATAATTGCCTGGATGATAGCTCTCATAACAACTATCTCCTCTTCAGGGCAATCTCTTCCAATCCCCATTGTAAAGTTGTTGCTACAAAACCACCAATGTCATGTCTCTGATTTATAGAAATTATCATTATGATTTCTGGTTTTCTTTTCAGCATGAAATTGGTGAGGAGAGAACCGCATTCATTTCTGTTTCTCCAACACCTGTAATAGTGTCTAGTCCTTGGTGCTCAGAAACCTTACATGGAGATCAGCCTTCTCAAGCACAATGTATCCTAGGTCCTGGTCAGGGCAGCTCTTCAAGCTGAAGTCTGGTGGCTAGTAGTCATTCCTCTCATTCTTCGTGCCTTTTGGTGTTTTTGAGTCCACTTCAGTGCAAAACCAGTGCCTAAAACCTATTTGCTGCTATGGCAAAGGTGGTGTGACATCATAGAAGTTATGGCCATTGTTTTGGGTAGCTGTGTGAGGACACCCATCCCCACACAATTTCCCCAATATATGTGTCTCTTTTGCATAGGAGTGCATTCAACAATTCAGCAACCAAACTGTCACCCAGTTCCTGATACACACATATTTGCTTTCCATTTCCTTTAGAAACAATAGAAGAATTCAAGACATGCTTTGAAGACTTGTCATTGAATTACTGAAACAGTGTATACAATTTTATGTATTTGTAAGTCTTTGTCCATCTCTCTTGAGCCCTTGCCATATTTCTATGTGTTTGCAGCTTGGGAAGGGAAATAATGTTTAATTCAGTATAGTCAGAGAATATAGTTCAGAAGGCTCTTTTTAGATCCTTTTGGAGGGAATGCCAAGTTTCCATCTGATGTTCTACAGATGGCCATCTTGGTACAGGAACTAAGTAGACTGTCACAAGATAAGAGGCTTGTCCTGATTTCTACTGACTTTCCTCTGGGGTCAGGGTGTGTGATCCACTGCATATGTGTCTCTTTGCTACACTGGAGGGCCCAGGCCTCCTCTGAAAATCTAAGGCCATGGGGTAAGAGATTAAAACTCAGAACCAAGCTTTCCACATCACTAAGATCACAGGCCTGGGTCTCATAGACTCAAATTATAGATGCTTTTTTATACATAGTGTAGTCAATTCCATTATATTCACTTCATAGATATATAAAAATATATGCATATGTTTGTTCATCTATTTATAATCAGTGTTAGATCTAGAAATGCACAAATATACATTTATATAATTATAATCAAATTAGATCACTACTTTCTCCAATAATATTTTACACTGTTTTGTGAAATAGTCAAGACTAAAAATTTAAATGCCTTTGTAGTTTGAAAAATCATATTCAATCTTATTTATTATATAATATACTATATATAACATCAAGAAAATGGTCTTATGTGAGCAAGCCATTACATCATTGGGCTCTGAGAGATGACACTTTCTCCTTCACAATGGAGAATATGGAACTCTGAGAGCCAGGAAACTGTAACTGATAGCTCAAGCTAGCTCACTTGGCCTGTGGCCTAGGAACAAGAAAGATGTTCCTGTGTTGTTTTCAAAGTTCAAGTGACTCAGGTCTCAGACATGAGAGGTTTGAGTGCCTCACTTGATGCTGCAGACATTGGATCAGCATCAAACCACAAATCCAATGTTTCAGGCCTTTTTATATGAAGAAACCAAGGGGATCACAAGGCAACTCAGCAAGGTAAAACTATGACAGGAAACCTATTTAATCTCGTCATTGCCCACAGTAGAACCTTCTTCTGTGTGCTTTTATGTGTGTATACGGAGAAAATATGTACTGTGTACTTTTCAATCCACTCTATTACTCAATTTGAAGTGAACTCCCATTTCTATATTTCAAAGATCCATTCTTTTTACCACCTCAGTGTTACAATGAGTCAGCCAGAACCCTGAAAGTGCCTTATAATTTACGGAGCCTGGACTCAGGCTTATTGGAAATGCTGGTAATGGACCTGGTCCCTGAATACCTGAAAGGTGATCTCTTCTATGTTGGAAATTTCCTCCACCACTATAGAGAGTGAGGGACAATGGAAGAGTTGCTGGATGTTCTGGTTAAAAAGTGAGTGTTCCTCTTTCAAACTCAGAGCTATGAGACTCCCTGGCTGATTCTTGGAATACTTGGTACCTCTCTGATACTGTTTCACTGGGGTCTGATCACAGGAGCATGGCTTGAGACAAAGAAATGCACTCCCCAGCTAATTCCTTAGGACTAACCTGCCAGAAAATTTCATTTTCCTTAGAAACTAGTGGAGCCTTAGCAGTTTGCTTGCTGAGAGAATAGGATTAGAAGAAATAGCCAGTGGTACCCAACATCCACCCTCACCTAGGAAATCACTATCATAGAGGCCTTTAAAGGAATATAGACAGTAGAAAGAATGCAACTTGAACTTGAATTTGGGGCCTGAGTGCTGTCCCATTCGTAGCACTCTACCATTTGAGCCCCAGGTCCAGTTCTGGCCTTTAGCTAGTTAATTGAATTTTACAAAGTAGACTGGGTTCAAACTGTGATCCTCAGATCTCATCCTCCTGATTAGTAGGATTAGAGGTACAAGGCATTGTGCATTTATTTGTACAGATGCTTATAAGCATCCTCACAGAATTTCCTTGAAATGGAATAGACATACCTCCACTTTTTGTCTGTCATGTTTACATTACCATGTGGGTCTTAGCCAGTCCCATGTGTGTCCTGTTAATTCAGAAAAGGAGAAACATAGAGTTAACTTCCTTCTCTCATCCCATTGGTAAAGATCCTTCTACCGTAACTGGGAAGATGAACAAGATGAAGATGTATGTGGACGTTGGCACAAAAAGAAGTTCAAACTGGGTATCTTTGAGGTTTCTGAATCAAAGTCAAATTTCTTCTTTGCACACCAGTTGTGATTTTCACCTGGGGATTGAGACTTGGCCTTTCAGTAGAGAGCAGATTACACAGTTAGGAATATGGTTTTGTGGATTACAAGGAGGGCTGTGCATAGCAAGTCAGATCCAATGGGGAAACAACGTTCTCCTCCTATCACAGGGAGAATTTTAGAGGATTTTCTTTGAGAAATTCCTAGAAGTGGGTTGTGAGGAGCATCCTGCTTGCGGGAGTCTCTTCCCATTTCCCAACATGCAAGTGCCATGAGAAAAATGCTTTAGTACAAGGCTCAGGATGGAGAGGGCGGGCTTACATTTTCCTTATTACCAATCTGCCCACAGCATCATTTGCTCCATCTTCCCTATGTGGGTGGACTTCTACCCTGATTATTAGTATGAGAACGAGAATTATGACAGTCTGAAAGAACTTACACAGTATGTCAAGTTCAACATGCCTTCTTCATACTTGCTCTTCAGCTTACATATTCTTCTGTAGTAGCTGAAGAAATGCATGACCCATGAGACCAAGAAAAAGAGGAAGAAGTCCTTGCTTAAATGCCTCAGAACTGGTGAGTAGAGATGGAACCTTAGTCTCTAGGGATGGGCCTGATTGGCCAAGAGCCCTTAGTACTCCCCAGCTTGGCAAAATGTCCTTTTATGGATATTCTTTGCCAGGTAATATCTGTTCTCCTTTTGAAAGAACTTGGAAGTAGCCACTCATTAGAAACACTCTACCTTTTATAATCAGTGTTCAGCCAAACTCAAGTTCTAGAGCTTCCTCTACTAGATCCTCATGAAAGTTTATTCAGACCTTAACTTCTAGATTGTTAAGATTCTTGTACCTATTTCCATTCTCAGGTTTGAATCACTGTAGTGCAGCTCCTCCAGAACTGCAGAGAAAGAACTCATCAGTGATGTCGTCTATGGTGTCTGATGGAGATCAGAAGCCATCACTTATCTCCAGAAAGCATGTGAACAGAGAGTTTTATTCAATTTGTAGAAAGGCTCAAGCAGGTTTTGAATCCTGTGGACATCCTACTGTTTCTGAACCCCACATGTGATGCAGGTGTACCTGCACATAGCACCAAGGAAGAAGGTGTTCCAGAATGTCTTCCAATGATGCTCACAATCCAGCTAGATCAGCTCCAAACCAGTCAAAAAGACACATCTTGATCTGCAGGGTAAATGTGTGCTAATGGAAAATGATCCCTGTCTATGTTCAGGAAAACCAATAAGAGAGGTCCAAAATCTAGAGTCAGTTGAGGAAAGGGAATCTTTCCTCACAGAATACCCGGACCAATCTGTCCTCCTATGAGGGATACAATTTCCAATTGAGAAATTAGAATCTGTCCTTCCCTGGACTCAGGAAAAAAAACCTGTCTTTAATGAGGAATTAGATCCCCTTGAGGACTTTGAGGCAGAATTTCTGCCTGGAGGCCACTTAGAGGACAATCTAGATTTAGAGATTCCTTTCCTACTTCCTGTTAAAATCTTTATATTTCTTTTTGTTCTCATTATGTTAAAATTTTCATTCTATTTATTTTTCTAACTTTATTAAAATGTCAATGTTTTGATATATTCTTGAATTCATGAATCCTAAATATGTTTCTTTATAAACCTAAAATCTGAAGCATTGTGCATACGTGTTCTGTTTGTGTGGGGGAAACAGAGTGACAGCGGGGTGTACAAGAGAGCCTACTGCATATAAAGGGAATTGTTAAATGCACAGGGAGCGGCAAGGAAGCCAGGTCATGCCTGCATGGGGTGATTAGTTGGCTACAAAAGTTCTAGGACATAGCAAATCAGATGTCCTAGAAAGCAATTCTGTCAATTGGGACGAATGCCACAATAATTATAGTGGTATGTGTTTCACTCTTCCAACAGTGAGTTCAAATCTGTATACATCTTCATTGTGCTTTTGGCAAATATGGAATAAAAATTTGGCTGCAATAACATAAAAAAATCTACTTAGGACTGAAAATATTTGACAAAATATATAAGAAATATGTATATTCGAAAGTAAAAGCCATCATCAATAAAAAGAAGACTTGTGTAGATGAACAAGCAAAGAATCAGGAAGAAAAATAACAATTTAACATTCAAATGAAACAAAAGAACACTAGAAATCACAAATTAATTCAGTACTCAAGAATCTGCAGGAAATGCAAATATTTAAAAAAATAACCTATGACAAGTTTATGAAAATCCTGACTACATGGGAATCTACTGTTGTGAGTATAGTGGTTAAAGCCCAGACTGGACTGAAAGAACTGTACACATGTCATGTGTGTGTTATTCTAAATTTCAGGAAGAATAACATTAAGTGGACTGAGGCCAAGTAAGAAGCCAGATTCTATCTGAAATATAATCAGGATAATTTAGGGCTGGGGCATGACAAATTGGTAAGAACTCCATTTAGGAGACACAAGACACACAATTCAAACTCTAATATTATGGGTATTAAAGAAAAAAGCTATGACTTCAAGTAATTGGAATAATTGTAAGATTTGAATATTTGGTTGGAGAAAAAAAATCCATGAGAGAGACAGAGTGAACCCATGTTACAATGCTTTCTACATAAGTGATACTATTGTGTGGTACTCCAGACATAACAGAGTTACCTTGCAAATGAGCATGGATGTGCGTTTGGGCGATGGAAATATTTTACTTATAAAGGTGTAAATTAGATTTTTGGGGGTAGGTTGTAGTTCTTTATTACTTTGAGCCACAGTTCCAACTCTGATTTTCTGTTGGTTGTTTGGAGATAGGAGGTTCATGGATTTTCTTGCCTAGGATGGCTTCAAAACATGATCGTCAGACCTCAGCCTCCCAAGTAACCAGGATACCAGGCATAAAACATCAATAATTTTTAATAATTTAGTAAATTGTGCTGTTACAGAAGTTATAAATTATCATTATAACCTGTGTATTATATATATATATGTATATATCAATGCATACAGATAGAACTATTTTAGCATACTTTTGTATCTACAGTAGATTTATGAAAAATCATCTTTTGTTGTAAAATAAAATGCAAACAAAAGTTAATAATGAGGAGCAAAACAAAGGAAATTGTCACATGTTTTTTGTTGTTGAATGGAATATGAATTGAGAGAATCAGTTTGGGAAAACCATCTTTAACAAAATGGATAATGACTATTAATTCCAATCCCTTTATTTGCCCATATTGTGCATCCTCACACATGAGTGTCAAAATCACACCACACTTTTTGCTTTTGTATTTAACTCACCTGTTATAATCTAGGGAATAGTTGAAGTAATCAAATAAATATTAAAATAATAGTAAGTGAGGTTATGAGTTAGAGCTGAAAATGATTTTAAATATGATAATAGCTAATTAAATTGCATTTTTCTTACTTTTACTCTATTGTCATGCTCCTCATTCCCACCTTAGGAAAGTACAATAAATTATGTATACAATTATGAAAAAAATGTATTGAAACAATATCGGCACAGTGTGGTTTTAGCTTATTGACACCTGCAGGGGGTAGTGTGTTTTTGAGGACTTGAAGTGATGGAGATGAAGGGAGGAATGTGCTTATTCTGGAAAATTGACTAGAAGATTGCTCCCAGAAAGATAGTGATGAATTCTTCCAAAAGGTTACCATAAAATCAATTTCACAACCATTTTCACTGATACATTATACACCATAGCCAAGTTATGGAAACAGCCCGATGCCCTTTTGTGGAGGGATGGTTGGAGAAAGTGTGGCACATATACACAAGTGGATTTCACCCATCCATTATGAAGATCATTACATTATTTGCAAAGAAATGGATAGATCTCATAATATGTTAAGTAAACTAAGTCAGAGCCAGACACACAAATAACCCATGTTCTGTCGCATATTTGGAAGCTAGAACTTAATGCAAGTTTACACAACAGTATTAACCAAAGCATGCTATTTTCAGAGGAGTATTTAAAAGGTGTAATTTCTTTTTTTTTTTAATTTAATTTAATTTTATTTGTGAACATACTGTACAGAGGGGTTACAATTACATGGGCAGGATAATGCGTACATTTCTTACCAAGCATTGCAGCCTCCTCCTTTGTTTACCCTTCACCTCCCTTCCCAGCCTCCCCCCTCCCCCCATCCCAATCCTTCTCCTTTTCCCCCTTCCCCCCCCCCCCCCCCCCACACCGACGTTGTAAAGCTCGTTTTGGACATGACAACTTGTACTTCTTATTGTTGCAACAGGTCCATAAAACGTGTAATTTCTTATAAAATTGAAATTTATAAAATTGAAAGTAGGGTGAGGTTTGGAAGGGTGTGGGAAAGTTATGTAAAGATCCACTGTATTTATAAACTGATTTGTTGAATGGAATTTCCTTTGTACAACTATTTAAGATAATAAAAATATAATTAAAACAATGGAGACAACTGATCTTAAACTGCCTTCTCTTCAACCATGAGTCAATATAATAGTTTCCTCCTCAGAAATTTTCTTTGCATGTATTTTCCTTATGATGACAGAAAAGTGACCAATGCAATGAATATCAATACATCACATTGCACATCATAAAGATACAAAATATTAAAATCACAATAAAAAAACGTTAGATTTCATCACATGATAAAATAACAGGTAGAATGTATCAAATGCTGATTGATTGTTTTTCCAAGTAATTTACCTATGCCATCTAATTTCAACATCACAATAATCCCATAAAGTGGAACTAATTCCATTTTTACGTCTCAGATGATGATATGGAAGTCTTCAGAGTTGGAATTACTAGTACAACATTGCACACATGGTAAGTTTTAGCCTGATTCTCATCTCCCACTGTATCAAATAACTTCATTCTATTTTATGACTAAAATACCAGCACTTAGTAGACTAATTCTAGGAAAATTTCCCAGAATTATTGTGTACACTCTAATAATATTTCACTTTATCTTTGTTAGAAAATAGGTAACTGTAATATGAAAACTCCAAGTTCATAATCAATTTATACTTCCCTGATGAAAGGAACTGCTAAACTATAACGTTCTTGATTTCTAGCTCAAAATAGTAGAAATCATATTCTATCCCTTCACTCAACACTGTGCTGCCTGGGTACCCCATCTCTGTTTAACACAGTGTTATGGAAAGAATGACCTCCCCAATTCCTCATGGAAACAGACTGCAGGTCTTATGGACCAATCATTTCCACATCATAGTTCACCTAAGTTGTTTACCATGAGAAGTATTTTGATTTGTATTTATACCCAACATTTTGAGAGAAATGTGCTACTTTAAAATGCTATTAAAATAAGACTTAAAGAAAAATCACCTTTGACCCCAGCTAAATATTTTACTTTTCATATACCAAAAATGCAGTGTGATCTATCATTAATATTAGGAAGGACAGGTTAAAAATCATAGACACCAAGACCTAAGCATGAATTAAAGACTCTCCAACTTGTGAATACAATTGGTTTAAAAAGACATCAATACTACTGCATTTTCTCAAAATTTCTTATGATTCCATTATAAACTATTAACACTTGAAAATAACTCATTTTCTTGGGAGTAGGACACAAAACACAAGATTAATCTTAATCTTTTTTAAAGAACTTCATTTATACTACAAATTCACCCCTATAACTACAAAGATTCTAAAAATAACAAGTACAGAGAAACAAAGAAAACAATTTAACTGCATCATCTACATTAAAAGGACTGTGTTAATATAAAACAAAGTTATACTAATAATTAGCTTACCAAATTCACTTACATTCTTTAATCCTATTTCATTTACTTTCATAAAAACTGGGTTTTCATTAAATGATGCATAAGAAAGCCTATATACCCACTTACATTTTCAGATCTTAACAATATTTATTTCAGAAATGTCTTTAGATCTATAGTCAATGAACTGAAATAATAATAAAATATTCAAAGTCTTTTCAGAAATTTCAAGACTTCCTCTGCGATGTTACTTATATTGGAAAAGATATTCAAAAAATCGTATTTGTTAAAGTTGCCATAGTTACTCCCATAAAAGAGCCTTTAGTGAAAATACGTTTACATGTACAAAACAACTTCAAATACATCCACTATCTGGAAATGACACATGCTTTTTGTTTGTTTGTTTGTTTTTGAAAGTAATATCTAAGAAGCATATCCACAATAAGGTTTTTCAGTCAATATGGTGGGATATGCAAACGTAATAAATATGGGGTTATCTCTTAGTCAGAATAGATATGATCTTACAAAGAAATATATTTTCACAGAAATACAGAATTAATCCACCTTGTGTTTCATGGGAATAACCAGAGAGTAATACCTGTTTGGTCAGGTCGGTCAAACTCACTCCATGAGAATATTTTAAAAGTATATCCAATTTAAGAGGTCAAATACATATTTTGTACTGACAGTCATCTTACAGCAATAACTTACTACCTAATTATGTCTGTATCTTCTCACCTAACATGTAATAAGAGCTGAAAGCAGTCCCTTTTATCTAACTTGAGTAAATGCATTAATTATGATGATGTTATTATTTGACAAGTAAAATATACAAAAGGGTGATTCCACTGAAAAGACATGACAGAACACTGATAAATAAAAATATTGCAACACAGTTAGCTCTTTTCAGCCTCACCCTGTCCACATTGGCAAGCAACATTGCAAAAGCACACACACACATATACACATACACACATGCGCACATGTACATACATTTACATATATGCTAAATTCAGGGTTTATTGTACAAAAAAGTTCAAATAAAATATTCGTGATTAGTACAAATGATAATTTGCCTTATTAAAAAATGATACACAATTCAGTCACAAAGGGTGTTTCATTTTACCTGCCTTCCCCATGTGACCACTTAATTTATTTTTAATTAATTAAATAAATAAGTAATGCATTCATTTCTTTGGTGGTAATAGGGGCTTGAGGGCCTGGCTCTGTCTCAGAATTTAGTTTTTTTTAGTGTTCTCAAGCCCAGCATTTGACTGCTTTTGCCACAGCTCCATTTCTAGCTTTTGCTGGCTACTTTCAAATCAGAATTTAATGGGAATTTTTTGACTTGGTCTGGTTTCAAATCACAATCCTCAGATTTCATCTTTCTAATTACCTAGGATTAATGACATGAGCCACCAGTGTGGCTTCTACTTTTTCCTCTATATTCATCTAATGCACATACTTACATAGAAATTTAAAACTGAGTATGGAACCAAGATGTACAGTGATGATATTGTCCTGTCAGAAATTCAAGTTAGTAATTTAAATTTCTTAAGACCATACAGAAAAATACTATGATATAGTACAAGAGAATACACTATTGAACATATGAGCTTTAAGAGTTTTCTAATAGGTCAATTATTTATTGTTACCCAATATTAGAAAAAAAGTATAATGCAGAAGTAAAATAGCAGTCCTTTACATGACTACTTAAATTCCTTGTTTTTTTTAAAAAAACACTTGTTTTCATCTAAAAAAGTAGTCCTATCTATTCTCTTCATGTGATTTTTATGACTGAAGGTGCTTAATGAGAAGTCAAAATGTATTAGTAATACTTTGCTATCAATTAAATCTCACTTTTTCTTCTTGGAGAATATAATGATCAACACACTAGTTCAGAATCAGCAAGCAATAGTTCAGAATCGTGCTTACAGTGCAAGTAAATCACCAGTAAGTAATCCTTGATGCCATTTTCCACAAAGTTTTGTCATAGATATAATCGGCCTGCCTTCTCTAGCTGCTTTCCTAGCCTGGACCTATTTCTTTATTGTACAGAAAAAGTGTGATTTAACCGTTTTCAGTCAGATCTGCTCTTAGAATTATCGAGGATTTACATTCTTGTCTGTAATTTGGTCAGAGCTACGTCTCTTTATGTAGACTACTAAAATGTATTTACTAATTTCAAGTAAATACATAATTCTATTTCCATCTTTTTTAAAAAATAAAATTCTATTTGCTCTATAAATTAATCAGAGGCATGGATTTTGTGGCTAGCTAGGTCATTGCACATTGCAGTCTCTCTCTTCCTCTCTTTCATGGTTCTCATAGATAATAAAACTGCTCCATAATTATCCTAATTTTGCTTTTATATTTTTGGTTGCATCATTTCACTTTCTGCTCTGTCATTTCCCAAATCTTTTATATAGAAAGCATTATTTCATATTTTCTCATTCCTAAAAGAAGCTGCACACGAAGACACTACTGGTTCTCCTTTTCATTTGGTACCTTTGAATACAGAGGAACATCTTTCATCTGCTCTCCATCAATTCTCTACTTTCCAGTTAGAATAATTTAAAATAATGAAAATGGAAAACGAGAAAATAAATCATGGTGAAAAAAACAGATGTAGAAAATTCACCGGATTTTTCTGACCAGTTCAACCAACGTGAACTATTGGCAAAATACATGGACACCTCATTTCCACTGTCACTGAAAGTTTCTGCTAAGGCAATTCTGATTAAGATGAAGAAAAAAATGAAAAAATGATGAATGGTATAAATTGCAAGATAAAAATGGAGTAGGATCCAACCAAATTTCTTCTTTGGGCTGCTGAAAATAATTGGCTTACTACAGTGCAGTGACTACTTTCCAAAAAGGCCACTCATGTGAATACTAGGGACGAGGATGAGTATATATCCCTTCATCGGGAAGCCTACAGTGGACACTTAGACATTGTCTGTGAGTTGGTGGCTCAAGCAGCAGATATTCATGCAATAACTGTAGATGGGTGGACACCGTTGCACAGTGATTATACATGGAATAATACTAGTGTGGCCATTTTCTTCATCATGATGCAGATACCAATGCCAAAACTAAAGGCCTTTTGAACACCTTGCACCTTGCTGCTGGGAATAGAGATTGGAAAGATATGTTGGATCTCCTTCTGTTGCACCATTTTATCAAACCAGGTCTGAAGAACAACTTGGAAGAAACTGCATTTGATATTTCCAAAAGGATAAGTATGTATCACTACCTCTTTGAAATTGTGGAAGGCTGTACATATTGTTCTCTTAAGTTTAATGGTTCGGTTAAGTTTCTTTTTTTCCCCTCTTTGTTTTTCTTTTTCTCTTTTTTTTTTTTGGAGTTTTTTTTTTTATTAAGAAAATACCATACAGGAGAGTTACAATTACATGGACAAGGTAATGAGTATATTTCTTATGAAGCATTGTTGCCTCCTCCTTTGTTTTCCATTCCCATCCCTTCCCATCTCCCCCTCACACTCTCCTCCTGCCCTCCCACTACCACCCCCAAGCCAAAGGTGTAAAGTTCGTTTTTCGACATGATGTCTTGTACATCTCATTGTTGCAATGGATCCACCTGTATCTCTATTTAAACGGTTTGTTTTTTTCCCTTCTCCACCACAAATCATACCAAAATCAAATACAGTGAAAACAGGGGTTATACCGTGGGAGGGAAATACAAAACAACAAAGAAATCATCTTAAAAATATAATAGAAACAATCGCAAGGAAAAAAAGATTTGAATCTTTATCTTGGGGTTCATTTCACCTAACATCAACTTATCTGACCGTTTCTGCTTTTGTCAGACATATACTAGTTATTACAAATAAGGGAAACCATGGGACCTAGGTTTCCTTGGGCCTGGCTTAGTTCACTTAATATAATTGTTTCAAAGTCTTTCCATTTCCTAATAAATGGGGCAATGTCATTCTTTCTGGTGGAGGCATAGAATTCCATTGTGTATATATACCACATTTCCTTGATCCATTCATCTGCTGAGGGGCATCAAACATGACCATATGAAAGCTACCAGAACAAATATATTTATTGCAGCATTATTTACTATAGCTAAGGTATCAATTAAGTTTCTTAAACTTCAAAATGCCAGTCCATTCTTTTGTTTGTTTGTTTGTTTTTCATTGTGAAAATGCCATACAGAGGGGTTACAATTGCATGAGCAAGATAATGAAAACATTTATTATCAAGCATTGTTGTCTCTTCCTTTGTTTCCGCTTCCCATCCTTTCTCATCTCCCCCCTCTCCCTGTCCTCCCACCCCAACCAAATTTGTAAAGTTCATTTTTTGACATAACTATTTGTACATCTCGTTGCAATGGGTCCACCTGTATCCCTATTTAAAGGTTTGTTTTTTTTTCCCTTCCCAGCCACAAATTATACCAACATCAAATACAGTGAAAGCAGGGGTTATGCCATGGGGGAGGGACATACAAAGCAACAAAGAAATCATCTTATAAATATGTTCGAAACAATTGCATGAAAGTGCCAGTCCATTCTTTGTGTCCATAGAAAATATTTTCACAATCCAAATAACAGCAATATCTTCCTGTAAAAATTCTGGGGAATTCTTCCAAGTGAATTGTCTGATTTTGATGTTAAAGTATATTCAAGAGTTTGTTTTTGTATACATGTATAATGATTTCTGCAGTTTGTGATTTTTTAAAATCAGAAATAATTTGAATTTATCTGTTGAAATGAGTAGTACAAAAACTAAAGATATTTCTTGTGCTTGTCTGAAAAAAGGATATTTTAAAATATTCTATATTCTGTGTTTGCATAATATCCATAATCTATTTCATTCTCTACTAGATATAATTTGAATTCTACATTGTTTTGTAATACATAGGTTCATTAATAAATGTGTCCTGTAAGATTGCATTCCATATATAAAGTTAAAGATTCCTTTTTTTTTTCTAAGTCCTTATACTAGTATATTTCTTTGGGATAAAATGAGAATTTAACTAATTTCAAAAGTTTTGTAAAGGTTATGCTATGTAAAGGTATTTCTGAGGTGAAGATTTAATACACTGATATGAAACTAACCTTTAATTCTAGGACTTACATGCATTGTTACTCTTGTAATTATGTAATCAACTTTTTAACAACTGCTTTTCATTTCTTGCATCTGAAGAATGAAAAATATGGAATACTATACAAATTTTCATTTCATCCTTGTGCAAGTGCCATGTTAATCTCTGTATTGTTTTAATTTGTGTAGACGTGCTGCTGAAGCATGTAGTATCCTATAAATTTAAGTAGTTAATGATGCAATCTTCATATAGGCTTATATCTTTGCGTGCCTATTTGTAACAAGGAAACCTTATTGTTCCTAACAATACTATTGATCGTTTTTTCCTAAAATTGTGTATATAGTGGAAAAATTATATTGTTCCGTCGATTGCTCACATTTGAAATTTTTTTGTCACTGACTATTTTAAGTCTTTTTCATTTTAGATTTGATCATACTTTGAAGCATTTATAGCTAGGTCCAAAAGTGATGGCTTTTTCAAGTACTTATTTGTCCAACTGAGTTAGCTTTGTGGAGCTAATGGATCCAAAGTAAACCTTGCTTAAGAGCTACTTCTAAACTTCTCCAGCTTAAAATTTCCCAAATGAGGTCTTACTGGCACAAATGTCTACCTGACCCTTTACCCTTCTTCCATGTAGGAACAGACCAACCAGAATATCTTACCCTGAAATCATACTTTGTCTTACTGGAAGAAAACTAATCTTAGTTACAAGGGATCATAGAGAGATGAACAGTTCAGACAGAACTGTTCAGACCAGAAAGTATTTTATCAAAATATAATTGTTTATGATACCTACCATTTCAAAAGTAGCTAAAGCCAAGAAGGTGAAAAATTGTTCATATGCATGATTACCTAATGTCATGGTCTGTCTACCTTCCAACCAGGAAGGAACTTACACTACTGTCTTTCTATCAACAAATATTTCCATAGCTCCAGGAGAAGTCCATGTGTTTCTCCTCGATATTAGGCCTTAAATTAGTAATGCTTTAATCACAGTGTTTCCTCTTGTCTCCAGACTGTAAATCTACAAATGGTAAAACTTTAGGTCTAGCTCTATGAAATACTGTGGTAGAGATAATGCAATATTACTTTAAAACAAAGTTGTCTTTATTACCCTAACCACCACAGAACAATGTAAAACATGTGCTGTTTTTTTATTATATTATACATAGATATATATTTTATTTTATATTTGCTGATTTTATATTTCACACAGTGAAACTTACTAGAATTAATTGATAATTTGATAAATAAATTGATAATTATTTATTCCAATGAATAGAATTGGAATATAAATAATTAGGTTTAGGGCTGGGAAGGTGGCTCAGTGGTAGAGCGCTTGCCTTGCATAACTGAGGCCCTGGATTGGATTCCTCATCACCACATAAGCAAAAAGAAAAAAAGCCAGAAGTGGCGCTGTGGCTCAAGTGGTTTGATCGCTAGCCTTGAGCTGAAGAGCTGAGGGACAGCACCCAGGCCCAGAGTTCAGGCCCCACGACTGGAACACCCCCACAAAAAAATAAATAAAATAAAAAATAAAATAATTAGGTTTAGAATATATATCGGAATATAAAAAGTATCAATGTAATGTCTTGAGTATAAGCTTGTGATACCTTCTAAGTGTTCTTGGTCTTCTGAATTCACATGGTAAAAAAATGTTGTTTTCCTCTAATCTATAAGGGATTTTAGTCTGCTGCCCTGTTCATGGTTTTAACTCGCTGGTCCCAAAATGTTTTTCTCCATATTTCTGAAGCATTCCTACTGATTATACCCAAATTTTGCTGAAATGATCTCTAAAAGATATTATTCTTCTGCAGGACCCATGGGTCCTAGGATCCCAGGTCCCAGTTACCTGCATCATCAGATAACAGGTGCAAGACTTCTCACCTAGGCCCATACAACATGCCAACAGAATGTAATTGAAGACCCATCTTAATTTCTCATTTCCTATAATATTTTAGGGCCTCAATTCTTTGAGAAGAAGGAATTAGCAGTAAGCAATTGTGAAATGCAAGGGAACTTAAAATGAAGGATGAGATCATAAAATCTGAGAGAAAGTACTGTAATTCAAATTTTCAATTTACAGATGACCAGACCATATCAGTGAACAACATCACAAAGTGTCACAAAATTATTTTTAATAGCCCTCCCCTAATGATTAATGAAAGATTTCAGTCCAGCATTAGTGGGCCCAGAAAATATTACCTGGAAAAATAGATCTGTAATTGGTCTAACCAGGCCCGGAAAACTTGACTTAGAGGTCAAATGTAATCCAGAAAAACATTAATTGTGAAGATCCTTAGTGCTTCAAAACTTTGGTACTCCAGTAAAACTTGGTTCTGTGGTATAAAATGTTGTCATTCTCAAAACATTTAATCTCCTGAAAGTGTATTTTTTTTCAAATAAACTTTTAAATATCACAATCGCCAAAATAACATTTGACAAATAGATGATACTCAGTGAAATTATAAGCTTTTCAAGTGTAGGGAGCAAGTTACAATAGAGTTGATTTATTTACCCAACACTAATGCCATTGTTTCAACCACTCATTAAAGTGTAGAAATAATACCACCCACCATTTGTGTTGTTCAGTAGGTGCCTTCCAGAAATATGTTAAATAGATCAACCTCCCAAATTTCAAACGCAAACATAAGCTAATAAAGTAAATTTCATCACTTAATAAGGTACATTTTAAAAAGCCACAAAGAGTTGCCTTATCATACGTTGTTTTATGTTTTCCCTATAAGTCTAACATAGTAAGTCTTGAATATAGATACTCATCAGAGATGTGACAAACATAAAATCTGTCTTCTATTTCTATCACATTCCTCTATAGTAGTAAATTTTAATTTTCTTCTTTTTCCAAAACTTATAGGTAGTAGAAAATATTATCCCATAGAAAGTAAAATAATCACACACCATTGTACATAGACATTTATAAAAACTGATAGGAATACATTCTAAGCCATTTTTAAACTTTCTTGTTGACTAAAGATTAATCTTTCAAATGAATGAGAATAAAATCAAGTCTAGGGGCTTCACATCTCCAGTCTTGCACATTATTATTGCAGATGAACAAATTATGGAAATGTAAGTTGACATAAGTTCAAGTATATACAGGATTGAATCTCCAAAGAATGAAAATAAACCTTTCAAATATTAACAGACAGTTTAACAGAACGATTATCAGGAAGTTGAAAGCAGAGAGGAATAATAGTAAAGACATAGAATGAATGAAAAATGGAACAAGGGACAAGTACAGCTAGAATAGTCAATGTACACATGTGATAAAGGAAGTGGTAAATCTGAAATAAATCTTGGAGAAGGGGTTGATTGACAATGATAGAAGGAGTGAATCTGATCCAGGGGCATTGGACAATTAAATGGACATATTTAATTGTAACACACTTGCACAACCTTTTGAAATTCAGTTAAAGAACACACAAAAATCACAACCAAACAGCAATCTTTAGAGAGTATGAGCATGACTTCTCAAAAATTTAAGCTGTTAATGGAAGGCAGTTTTGGGAAAAGCAAACAAAGATATTCAAAGAGGGAAGTTTGCGGTAGGTGAGAATTTTGAACAGATTTAAATAGATTGTCTAAAGTTATAAATCACCTACATCTGCTGCAAATACTATCTTTCTTCTGCGAGTTCTCTTTGTCTGAAGTGGACACTCCAGTACTGAGACATACTTGATAGCTTGTGAAGATAGAATGAAATAAACAAGATCAAGGACCCGTTACTACACTGGAGAGAAAACAATTCTCTATGTTTTCCTTCATCTCTCTTCACTACTCTCTCTTCATACTTTTAAGTCAATGATTTTGAATTATATATTTCCTTCTTTGTTCTGACAAAGTAATTGGTCAAAGTAATTCACTAAATATTATTTTCAATTTTTTTCTTTTCTTTTCTTTTCTTTTTTGTCGGTGGTGGGGCTTAAACTCTGAGCCTGAACACTGTCCCTGAGCTCTTCACCTCAAGGAAAGCACTCTACCACTTGAGCCACAGCACTACTTCCGGCTTTTTTCTTTTTACTTATGTGGTGCTGAGGAATCGAACCCAGGGTCTCATGAATGCAAGGCAAGCGCTCTACCACTGAGCCACCTTCCAGGACCCATTTATTTGTTTGTTTTTGTTGGTCATGGGGCCTGAAGTCTGGGCCTAGGCACTGTCCCTCAGCTATTCAGTTCAAGAATAGCAATCCACCACTGGAGCCACAGTGCCACTTTTGGCTTTTTTTTTTCTGCTTATGTGGTGCTGAGGAATTGAACCCAGGCCCTCATGCATGCAAGGTAAGCACTGAACTATTGAGCAACCTTCCTAAACCTACTATATTATTTATTGTGTATTTATTTTACATCTTTTTTTTTGGGGGGGGGTCCGGTTGTGGAGCCTAAGCTCTGGGCCTGGGTGCTATCCCTAAGATCTTCAGCTCAAGGCTAGCACTCTACCACTTGAGCCACATCGCCACTTCCAGCTTTTTTCTTTTTACTTATGTGGTGCTGAGGAATCGAACCCAGGGCTTCAGGCATGCAAGGCAAGCGGTCTACCACTGAGCCACCTTCCCAGCCCCCATTTTTTTCTATCATGCTGCTTACTTATTCAAGCGAGTCCAATAAACTTCCCCCTTGCACTTGTTGCCATGAAAACCTAACATTTATGTTAATCAGGACAAACTCTAATGTAAAACTTTGTCTCCATAAAACCAGTCCAAGAATCTGTGATCACAAATATATGGCTATTCTTTTTTCTTTTACCTTGAAAATCTTCTGTGTCTAAAGTGCCAACAAAAATAAGTACTCCAACACTTTTTGGTTCAATCACTTCTAACTCAAAGTTATATTTTGCTAACAAGATGCTTAGGGGAAACTGAAGAATACTCCATTTTATCTTCTCTCTTTAGACTCTCCTTAGATATCATATCAGGAACAGCGAAGTCATTTTTGCAAAATTATTTCAATAGATTATTTTTCTCTTAGTCTTGCATTTGCTCAACAAGATGAATGGGGGAGAATAGAGGTAAATCACCCATGCCTTGGATGACAGTGTCTGTTACAAAGGACAATGCTTGCATGTTCTACTTCTATATCCTCTTAACTCTTGCCTGATATCCAATTAATCACAGCTTCTTGGCTTCAAGTCTAGTGAAGCTGAAGCACTATAAGGCCTTCCCCACTGCTAAACCTTCATGGTTTCTCCTTTAAAACTCTTTTAAGTTGCATCATTTGGATGTGGAATTTATTTTGATATTCCATTCAATCAGTTCTGCATTGTAGTGAGCCAAATTGGCTCTATAAAATCACTTTAGGTAGCACAAATATTAAGATAATCTATATCAAAAAGTTTTGATCTCCCTCCACTGATGAAGCCAATACACTTAGCTAGGGCTTCTAAGAACACTGTTTTCTAAGCTTTTCCATTTGCTCAATTATTTTGTGACCCCCAAACTTTTAGGCTTTTGTACTAAGAGACGTTTTCACTATCTCATGATAATAAGGGTATTATTTTTTGTGAGCCACTTTGAAATGTGAAATAACTGGTGTGAAGTATCTAATCAGATTTTTTTCTGTGTTTCAGTGCTTCACATGCAAAGACCTCATGGAAAGTATTATAAACAGAAATGTGTAAGCCCAATGCCTTCTTTCATTGTGGAGGGCACTTTGTCCCTAAATATTTTGACCCAAATTATCTTTTTCAAAGAATTACTGTTTGTTAAGTAAAGGCCAATTCACAAATTTTGATGTCTTTTTTTTTAAGAACTTTGAATTTAAATTCCACTACAACCTTGTTTCACACAGTGAGAGTATATTTCCCAGGTAAGGACAATTCTCACGGAAACGTACAGGATTTATAGGAAGGTTTCTTAAGTTTGTTTGTTTAGTATGAAAATGAGACATCTTCACCCACATTGCTTCCTCTCCACTAAGTCTCCATGGATTTCTTTGCACGAAAGCCTATTTTCCCAGGCAATTTTAAATTTTCTTCATAAGCTAAGTTGTTAAAAATTAAAATTTACCTGTCACAATTTTAAAACTCTTTTGAAATTTCTTTATCAGAACCACGAATTCACCAATCCTAATTCCACATTGACCATCAAAAACAGTTACCATGTTGTTTTCACAATATAGTGTCCATGCAACTAATATTTTCCAGTGGCTTTGTTATGCATACATATGACCATATAAGATGATACTGAGCAAAATTAACTCTAAGATATGGAATCAGAGATTTTTATTTGCGGTTGTTGTTTTTAATGTATTAAGTGATTTCTATATTCTTTGGGTTTTCCCCTATGGTTTATCCCTTGCTGTATTTGACTTTGTACCCTGTGCATTATGTATACATTTATCTTAATTAGGGAAGGGAAGAGGAACAAGAAAATGGCGACACAAAGGACAAAGTGCAAACCAATGCATTAGTAATACTCACAAGACAATATGTTGGAAATATACATTACAACTTGTGAGGGGTATTGAGGTGAGAAAAATTGTTAGAAAAATGAGGGAGGGGATAACAAATTTAAAAAGTTATTTATTCACTACCTTACAGTTACTGTAACCCCACTGTACATCACTTTGACAATAAAATTAAATTTAAAAAGTAAGCTGCATAAAATAAAATTTCACTGTATTGGTATAGTATTATTATTTATATAGTAACTTTTAAAAATCATTACTCTTTGGCATCTAATTTGAATTAATTACTCCTTCTTTATCAGAGGTTCATCAACTCGAATGTTATCCAGCTAGACAATATTGTCACAATATACTTGCCAATATTTTGAAAAAAGAATAAATTTAGTACTTTTACACACATAAAACCGAAAAAAGTTTAATTCTATGGAAACCCATAACTTTTAAAAGTAAATAAGTTGTTAAGAGAACAGAATATATGTGTTCTTCAAAATTCCTATGACTAATAACTACTCATTTTCAAATTCTGACCATTCCATACCTGAGAAATTCAAAACAATACCTGTTTGCATGTTATGTAATTCTTCAATAGATGCAGTTTCCAATGAGGTGTTACAGATTGAGAAGTCAAAAGAAAAATAACCACAATTGGTAGAGCATAAAACTATGAAGCATCTGTGATAATTATTCAAGAGTAAGCAATCCCAATATTTATTCCATAAAGTCATCCTAGCCCAACAAATTCCAACTTGTAAGGTACACCTGAAAATTCCCTTATTTCACATCATGAATAGCTTTTCTTTATTGTAAAAAATACTACACCTCTGCTAATGTGATGTCCTCATTGTTTTGGAAAGAACCCCAATAAACTGGGCTGCATCATTTTTACCCCAATGGTATTCTTGAGATCAGAACACTTGAAAATATTATTTATATGTTTTTTAACTATTATAGATATTCAGGATGCTAAGATCGGAAGATTACGGTTCAAAGCCCACCAGGGCAGGAATGTTGCTGACATTCTTATCTCCAATAAACTTCTCAGAAAAAGACAGACACAAGTGGCACTGAGGTTTAAGTGGTAGGGCACGAATCTTGAGCTCAGAGACAATGTCTAGGACCAGAGTTCAAGCCCTAGGACAAACCAGTAAAACAAATACAGAAATAAAAACGAACCCCAAACCTAGCATTTTTATCATTGTATACAGAGGAATGTAATTAAGGAAATTTCTTCCTGTGTTACATATACATAGAAGAAACAAGTTATCACACAATTATTCTCTTCATACCATGTTATACCACACCCTCAAAAAATTGCTCTTTTTCTAAATTTATAAATAATATAATTCGTTTGTTGGCAACTCTGTCTACATTATTCACATTATCATTTGATACATGAACAGTTGGAATTATCTGTTAACTAAGTTCTAACTTTCTTGAAAGAATATTCTAGGCAAATAGAATGTTAGAATAATTTGTGAATTTGTCAATTAAACCCTCTACTTAAAAAGAATTTTGTAGTATCATATAGAATATGGAATTACAATCAAAAACAAAATACTTATTTTGAAAATAAATTCTAATTTAGCAAGGTCCACAAAGTCCTATATTTGACAAAGTTTTCTATTTCTCCAGGCTTAAGTTTTGTAAACCTTTATAATTTCTTTGGAAACCAGCAGAAGGATGCTTACTTACTTTTTCAAATTTTGGATGGGAATCATGAGCTACTTTGCATCTAGGAATGTTCTGTAATGAAGACAGCATTTAAAACACAATTGAGGATTATATATGAGTTGCATTTCAATAGGAAACTTGACTTCTCAAAACATAATGACAAAATTAGCCCAAACTTACAACTGTGTATTCCTTTCTTGTTATTTGGTTTGTATTATTGAGACAAAATTTTACTACCTGGTCCAGGGAAGGTATCACTATGTAATTCCACTCAATAATATCCTGTCTTATTCTGAGTGCAACAATTCCAGGCCTGTATCACATTGCCCTGCCATAGTTTGTTGGTTTATTAAAACCTAGAAATTAAGCAATTCTCAACTTCTATGAAGATCTTATCCATACAATGACTGCCAGGACTATTTATGTACTATTTTCAAAGATGTTCTAACATTTGACACAAGATATGAACATTTTCAGATGCACCTGCTGTGGACTCTGATTCATTCCTCCATGGATCTGATCCCTTTAATAATGATATACTTGACTTTCTTACTACCTCTGGTCCCTAACTAAGCAATAATCTTAAACTTTTTTGAAGATAGTTCACTTGAGGACTTTCTAATACTTTCTAATAATAAAATTTATCAACTGATTCTAGTCTTACTCAGGACATATTTTCTATTGTTTCTAACTTTCTTATATATTCTGACAGTTTTTATTTGTGTATTTGTGTGTGCACAAATAAGTGCCTCTGTGTGTATGTGTATATTTGTATGTATGTATGCAAAAGCCTCAAGGTCTTATCCAGCAATCTTTATCATGACTGTTATTCCATCACTTGAACCATTCTTCCAATGCAACTTTATCTGGTTAATTATTGATAGTGTCTCAAAGACTGTTCTGCCCATGATGGATGCAAACTGAACTACCCAGACCCCTTTAAATTCTTAGGTTTATTTTTCTAGAAGTATCTACTTTTAAACTACAAACATTTAAGTTTAAGTGGTAGCCCAGATTTTTAACTCAAGAATTCACATACACATTACATACACATTACATATCCTGAGTGTATACTGTTAGAAATGTGATCTTAAGCTGGGTGGCGGTGAGATCTGAGGATTGAGATTCAAAGCCAGCCCCAGTAGGAAAGTCCTCGAGACTCTTTTCTCCAATTAACTACCAGAAAACTGGAAGGGGCACTGTCGCTCAAGTGGTAGAGCACTAGCCTGGAGCTGAAAAGCAGAGAGACAGCACCGAGGGTTCACGTGCCACAACCAACAAAAACATAAAATATATAAGAAAAGGTATGGCTAGTGTAATCCCTGCTCTCTCAAGATGGACTTTTTTTTTTCCAGTTAAGTCCATTCTCCTACATCTGACTTGAATGGAACCAGAATCATTCTTCATTCTACTTTTTACAAATTTTCATGTTTAGCAAGGGTGATTTAGAAAGGGAGTGGCCTCATATTCATGTTCAACTTGGGAGTAATGCTTTCTCTATGACACTTCTATAAATCTACATACTGGACTTGGCTTTACTGTTTCAATGTTGTCTTTTTTGTAGAGTCTTCTATATTGTATTGAACACTAAAACACTGAAATCCTCTTTCTCCTATTATTGCTAATTTTTCTCTTACTGTTAACTCATGTACACTTGGGAAATAATGCACAACATATACACTCACAAAAAATGATCTGAGAACTTTTTTCCCATTTAAAATTCACCTTAATTTATGGAGCACTTATGAAGTTTGAACTCAATGTACTCTTGGATAATGTACTTATAAGGAATTTAAAATTTATATTTTCTCTTTACTAAGTTGTCTCTGGAACACTTGCTACCACATGTCCAAAGATTTCCTTGTGCTATTTCAATGAAGACAGAAAACATTCATTATACCTCAAGCACCATCATTGATTGTTACTGGAAGTAACTATTACTGGATGTGGAAACTGATCACAGGAATGGAATTGAACATAGAGGAATGACAAAGTTCAACTTAACTTGTGCTTTCCTTTTTACTGTACAAAAAAGAATCCAAGGCCTGAAGGAAACTCTGTCCCTGACTTTTTTGAGTGTGTTCCTTACTCATATAAAACTTGTCTGTAAACTTCTGGTTGAGAGTATTACAAAGGAAATAATGTGCCATTTGAGGGCAAGCATAGAACAAAAGGAAATAATGTTGTTTTAAAAGTGTTCTACTGCAAATAAACAAAGGCATGGGGGTTTTAAAGTGTTTTATGGATGGATATTTCATGCCTGAGATGATTCTTCTGTTGCAGGAGTCAGTTATCCATTCCTTTACTCTGGTCCTGATTACTCCATAGCAATAAGGATTACAAAAAAGCTAGGTCCAGTGAGTATAATGAGCAATAGCAGGCTCTTCTAAGACCAGTACTCCTTTAAGGAGGGTCCTAAAGAAAGACCTGGGGTTTTTTGTTTGCTTGTTTGTTTAGTTGTGCTGGTTCTGGGGCTTGACCCCAGATGCTGGACAGTGTCCCTGAACAATTGTCTTCCTGCTCACCTGCCCCAAAAGCTAGTACTCTACTGCTTGAGCCAAAACCCCACTTCTGGCCTTTCTTGTGTTTAAGATAAGAGTTTGACAGACACTCCTGCCTGGGCTGGCTTTGAACTGAGATAGTAAAAAGCCAAGTGACATCAACTGTATCAAGACTTCTGTTTTGAACCAAGAAATAGTAGGTGAAGTTTATTCTAAAGCTAATATTTGACAATTTTTAAAAGAAGAGAATATGTCCAGCTAAGAAGCCATAATTTAAATAACTCAGGAAAAGTAGGTGTACTGAATCATTTTGGAATTTTTTTTCTGATTTGAAGATTACTGTTGACCTTGTTGTTCCTTTTGGGGCAACTTAAAGTCATATTTGCACTTTTTGTCGGTCATGGGGCTTGAACTCTGATCCTGGGCACTGTCCCTCAGCTATTCAGCTCAAGTTCAGAGCTCTACCACTTTAGATACAGCACAACTTCTGGGTTTCTAGTGGCTAATTGAAGATGAGTCTCACAGACTTTCCTAACCAGGATGGCTTTGAACCATAATCCTCTGGTCTCAACCTCCTGAGTAGCTAGGATTACAGACGTGACCCACCACCACTCAGCTCATATTTCCATTTAGTGCACTTAATGACACTATGTAGACAAAGAATGGTAATTTGAATCAAATGATGACCTTGCAGCTTTTCAGAAAAATTGAGGTAGCAATAAATAACTCCTCCTTTTCCATGTTGTTACATTAATGACTCATGAGCTATGGGACCTTTACATTAGTATCGTCTTCCATCTGTGTAGGTATATGTAGTATCAGGAAGTGTTCATAGAGAAATAGAGAAAGACAGAATTTTAGAAAGCAACAGAGATCAGGTATGAAAAAACTGCGTAGAAGGAGATACATTTATCACACAGAGATTAAGAACTAGCACAAGATTTAGAATGCTAAAGGCAATAAGGAATAATCCTAGTTGATAAGTAGTTCTTCAATAACCAAAAATGGTTCCCTAGAACGGTTTCTGGTATACCTTAGTTACTATCATTTGTTCCTTCCATCTGGAGTTAGTCCTTCTCTTGTCACAACTGTTAATTAGCCTCTTCCTTTTTGGTGACATGACTGACCAAAAAGTTTTCCAAATGTGACTTGGACTACCCTTCTCATTGTTATTAGCAGTGACCACTCAAAAGTCTGGAATCTTTGAATTTTCAGAATTAAACTTCATTTGACATATAAGCACATTCCTGGCATTAATTTCTGTGACGTATTGAACAAAACTTTTTGTCAACACAGTATACTAATGTAGGTAAAGTACATGAATGAGGTACTATTGTCAGGTATCAGTATGGAAGGAGCAATTATATATTCCAAGTATGGCTTACTTTGCATTTACTAACTAAATGTTTGGTTTTTTGCCAGTCCTGTAGTTCTGGGGCTTAAACTCAAAGCTAGGTAATTATTCCTGTGCTTCTTTTATTTTTCTCAAGGTTAGCACTCTACCACTTGAGGCATAGCACCACTTCCAGTGTTTCTTTTTCTGTTTATGTGGTACTGAGGAATTGAACCCAGGTTTTCATGCAGCTAGGCAATCACTGTACCATGAAGCCACATGCCTAGAGCCCTAAATGACTTTATTAAGATGGTATTACAGGGCTGGGAAGGTCGCTCAGTGGTAGAGCACTTGCCTTGCATGTGTGAGGCCCTGGGTTCGATTCTTCAGCACCACATAAGCAAAAAGAAAAAAGCCAGAAGTGGTGCTGTGGCTCAAGTGGTAGAGCGCTAGCCTTGAGCTGAAGAGCTGAGGGACAGTGCCCAGGCCCAGAGTTCAGGCCCCACAACCGGAACTCCCCCACCCCCTGCAAAAAAAGATGGTATTACATTTTCATTCCATAATTATGTATCATATTTTTGGCCTGGTGCTAGAAAAGGACATAGAAAATAATACTAACTAAATAATAATGGTCACTGTCTAGCCAGGGCACAGGGAGGCTTACCTCATGGAGCTGGTTCAACAGGCTGACCCCCAGCCTACCTCCAGAATGAGATGACCACCTTGGGTTCCAGCCACATGGGGACTCTGGGCCACCTCTTCCAGCACCCATTCAACCAGTTCCTGTGTGTGAGAGAGAGAAAGTCAGAATTACATTTAAGCCGGTGCTGGTGGCTCAGGACTATAATCCTAAATAAACAGGAGGCTGAGATATGACAAACATGGTTCATAGCCAGCCGGGGATGGAACATCCATGAGACCCTTAGCTCCAAAGAACCACCAGAAAACAGGAAGTGGCACTGTGGCTCAAGTGGTAGAGCTCTAGCCTTGAGCTGAGGAGCTTGGGAGTAACACCCAGGTGCAGAGTTCAAGTCCCACGACTGACAAGAAGTGGACTGAATAGGTCATGAGTTGGTCACCTGGCTTCTCCAGGCCTCGTCTTCCTTAGCTGCAAAACTGAACACAGTGAAGGATCCCCTCCCTCATGGGAATAGGGTAAGGATGAAAGAGAGCCATGTTCTGTTTCATAATCCCATAACTGTCTCATGAATAATAACAGGCCCCATCTGAGCCTTTTCTGGGTTATCTTCCTGTTATATGTTCAGAGAATTGGCGAGAACCATATCTGACAGCCTCTCCCTCTGTGCCTGGACCTGCTCAAGAGATCCCTCTGTATTAATCCCTTGATTTCTCACAACTGTCCCATGAGGAGACTGAGGTACAATGGTGGAGGCCCAACCCAAAGCTTTACCTGTGGTCAAGGATCGGTTGCTGTAGACTGAGAGTTTGGGACAATCATGTAAGCATCAGCTTAGACTGAGCATGGCACTATATGTCTACCATCCCAACTACAGACAACCACTCCTGGTGGTGCATGCCTCTCATAGATAGGAAGAACGTGATCCAGCCCAGCCTGATTACAAATTGAGTCTCTATCTCAGAAATGCCCAAAACAGAAAGGCATGGTAGAAAACCTGACTTACAAGCCTAAGGACTTGAGTTCAAACCCTAATATACCAAAAAGAATCAGAGGTCTGGTGCCAGAGGCTCATGCCTACAATCCTAACTACTCAGGTGGCTGAGATCTGAAGATCACAGCACAAGATTTAAAATAGGATTGGCCTTGCAAAGGTCATGATGAGAAAACCTGGAGTCTGACCTATGCTGTTGCACTCCATACTAGCAGGGCTCACATCTTTGCTAAGTGCTGACCACACTCTCTGTCCCCCTAGGAAGCCACCCCTGTGGGCCACACTCCCAGGTCCTCCCAAGCTCCCACTGACACTAACCAGGCCCAAGAGAGTACACAGCTCCAGGACACAGAGATCCCTTGTTCTTATGATTTAACAATGGTGGGTCCACTTCAAGCCTCTCACTATTCCAGGCCCCCAGACCTCAGCTGTGAAGCCCATTCAAACCCCCCCCAAAAATAGCAGGCAGAAGTTACCAAAGGACCCAGCTTCCTTGTTTCAACCCACTTCTACACACACACACACACACACACACACACACACACACACACACACACACACACACACAGACTCGTCCATGCAGCACCTGCAATTTTCCAAATGATCACTCATCTGAGCACAGTCAGGCTGTACAAGAAGGAAGATGATCTCTCTCTCTCTCTCTCTCTCTCTCTCTTTCCCTCTCCCCTCTCTCCTCTCTCTCTAGCTCTCTCATGCGCACACACTCTCTAGCTCTCTCATGCACTCGCGCGCGCGCGCGCGCACGCACGCACGCACACACACACACACACACACACACACACATATACACACACAGACAGACTCAGAGCAGTGCTTCTCCAGAGTTTGTTGGTTCTTCATTTAGTACAATGTGCAAGCTGGAGCACCGGGTTCCCTTGGAAGAATCAGGGGCTTCCACTCAAGAACACCGTTCTAATGACTCAGCACCACCCTGCCTCTCCTTTTCTCCAGGGCCAGAATATTGACACCCCATTCACAAAACCCTAGGCCAGGAAGCTGGGTAAAGGTGTCCTGAGACAGGTTGCTCCTCAGAGCCAGGAGACAAAACAAGCACAGAGTCATGGTGTACCCAAATGAGTGTCTTACCTGAGGTGGGGGCAGTGTTGGGGAAATGGATGGGGTCCTAAAGTCTACATATATGGACTTACTCCCTACTTCCAGCATATATGCTTCTGGGCCACTTGGCGGATTCTTGGGAAGGACAAGGAGACCAGATGGACTGGGACCACCAGAAGAAGCTGGCAGAGCTGGGAAATGTGATCACCAACTGAGGAAAGGAGCAGGCTGGGTGTATGTGTGTGTGTTGGGTGGTGTTCCTCCCAGATAATCACCTTCTATCTGACCCCCAGCACCCTCACCTCCCAACTGGGCTTTAATTGTATCCTCTTCAGGTGAAAGCATGACTGAGCACAGAGGACAAGGGCTCACACAGCAAGGAAGACCTATCTTCTGCACCCAACACCCCCCACCAGCAGCAAAAAGGAAAAGACCCTAGAAAGCAGGTGTGGAGGTGCTGTTCCCCACCTCTGACTAAAGCCACCATGTTCCCACCAGGGAGAGGAAGGGTGCAGATGAGTGGCTATGTTGCTCCCAATGGTCCAGGCCAGGGGCCCTGTGGTGCCCCCTCCTTACCCATCTCTGCATCTCCCCATTTCCTGGGACATTGACTGCTACGGATGGGTTTGGGATCCCCTGGTCGACACCCCCCCCACCCCTGGGACACATTTGTGGCAGAGTCTGGGCTGGAGTATAAGGCACAGATGAGGTGGGTGTCTGGGTCGGCAGGGGAGGGGATAGATGGTGCAGGGGTCAAAGGGTACAAGCCTGGGAGGTGGACACTCATGTGCTGCTGGGAGAAGCTGTTGGCTGCGGCTCCAGGTGGGTCTAGCAGTGACGGCAGTGGCAAGGCAAACACTCAGGCCTGGAGCAGAGGACCCGGGACCTCACCAGGTCGTGACCACAAGCCGGCCTGGTGCTTGCCATCACCTGAGGACTCCGAGAGGCACCGTGGGTCCAAGCAGGCAGTGTCAGGTTTGAAACGTGGCACTGGGCAGAATGGGGAAGGAGGCTAGGGCATGGGTGGGGCATGGCAGAGCTGAGCCAGGCCTCTCCTCCTAAGCCTTGAGTCTCTTGCTCACCACTCAGCCACCTCTACCTTCCTCAACTGCGGGTAATGGTGTAAACCAACAGAGGGAATCCCGGTGCTACCTAGCAGCATGGAATATAGGTGTGGCCACAATTCTTATATCACATTGGTCAGAAAAAAACATGAAAACATGGGGGTGTGGCCAGAATCCTGTGATGCAGGCAGCATGGGTGGAGTCAAGATGACAGTGGCTCCCACAGCCCTTTTCCCACGGAACTCTGTCCAATTCAGTTGGAGACAAGAGGGTGACCTGCTTTAGCTGGATGGCTGCACAGATTGTTTTGTATGACTGTTTGTTGCCAGTCCTGGACCTTGAACTCAGGATCTGGGCACAGTCTGTGAACTTCTTTTGCTCAAGACTAGCCCTCCACCACTGGAGCCACTCAACTCTACTTCTGACATTGTTGGCACTGAATTTGGTCTCAAGGACTTTCCTGCCTAGGGTGACTTTGACCATGATCCTCCTATCACAGCCTTGTAAGTATCCAGGAGGACTGCTGAGAGCCAATGGTGCCTGCCTAATCATTGGTCTTGCTGATGTTCTTGCACAGACTAGTGAGTTCCCTATCCTCGGGTTTAAGTGGCGGGAGCTGCAGTCCACAGTTCAAATCCTGGTCCTGCGACCTCCAAATATCAGGAGATCCTAAGAAACTCGTTCCTATCCATATGATTTCCAATGGAATGTGATGTATGTCATGATTGAATGAGCAGTTCTTCGATGATTCTAGGATAAAATTACACACAATTATAGGACACTGATCGATTTTAGTTAATACTTTATCATTTAAACAATCACATACATTAAATGGAGGCATAATGAAATACCTAAGAATTGGGCTTCACATAGTATAAAGGTGCAATTTTTTCTGCCAGGATTGGGATTGGAACTCATGGTCTGGGTAATTCTGTTTCACTGTGTGGAAAGGAGAAGCTCACCTCCTTGAAGTCAAGAAATTCAAGTCTGTTCCTTAGGCCTGAATTCAATCTCCAGCACTAGAAAACATGCTATTCATATACATTTGAAATATTTGATTTCTATTTATATACATATGTTGACTCCATATTGAATTCAGTGTAGTTACTCGTTTTATATTTTGTTTTATTCATGTATTGACTGTTTATTTTATTAACTATTATGACACATAGAATATTTATTACATTGATTACATAGGATATAAATCTGTTTATGTATTCCACTTCATAACGGACAATCCGAACATTCACAGAAAAGGAAAACGTGTCACTATCAGCTTCTTACTCCATGATTCATTGTTTGGAATTGCTGACATCTGAAACCATGGCCTACAAGGCAAAATTAATGAATGGGTGAGTGTCAGCATGCCATCCATGGCAAATTGAACTGACAGGCAGTTCCCACAACTTGAGATTGAGCCCCATGGGTTGAAAAAATAAGAACAGATTGACATGCAGATGGCAGTACACTAGTAAATATATATCTTTATAGAGTGCCAGAGATGTCTATATATTCAGTTATATAGACTACATTCTTACCAAGTCTTGGGTATTTTTTATGCCTCCATGTAACTAATGTTATTGTTTTCATCCTTAAAAAACTATTAACTAAATCAGTGTCCTGAAGTTATTGCATTACTGTATGTAATAGTATTCTTTTGATGCTTCATAAATATTAAACAAAATCACTCACTCTCCTGAAATCATGCTGTCTAATTATATAGGAGCATCATTCACGATCAACTCATTTAACCATGACATTGATAACACTCCATTGTTAATTCTATGGGTGGGAACGAGTCTCTTAGTATCTCCTGACATTGGTAGGTGTCAGGATGGGGATTTGAAATCAGGGCCTATGTTTCCACGTGGTCTTATGGCTACGCTTATAGTCTGCAAGCCTTCAGCAATGCAAGGTGAAGTACCCTTTGCAACAGTGGCATTCAGACCCAGGAGGGTCACCTCACAAAGGAAGAAAACGTAAAAAGACCATCTTGTCACATTTTTTCTGTGCATTTCTTTCCCCACAAAACCTAGGGATCTAGGATCCCAGGATCAGCTGTGGGTCCAGTTGCTTTACCTCAGCCTATGGTGATCAAAGCTGAGGCAGAGTTTCCATGACCTGAGTTCAAGCCCCGTTCTGGAAAAAAAATTAGCTCCTTGGCTTGCAATTCACACCAGTTATTCTGCCAGACTTTGGATTTGAACTCATGGTCTGCGTGAATCTGCAGCACTGTAGATGAAGGGGAATTTCATCGTACTTGAAGATTCGAAAGTCAGGCCTGTTCACTAGACCTGAATTCAAGCCCCAGCCTTGGAAAACATACTATTTATATAGATTGTAAGATAGGATTTGTTATTACCTATAGATGTTCAGTCCATACATGTTTGGTGTGGTTGTTACCTGTATTTATTGTTTTATTCATTTATTTACTATTGATTTTACTATGATGACACCCATTCCGTTTATTACATTGGTGACATCCTATCACATGGCATCAAGATTTGTAGACCTGTTCTCCATCATGCCTGACACCCAGGACTCTCAGAGAAAAGGAAAACAAGTTTCATACTCAGCTTCTTACTCCACGATTCCATTGTTGGTAGTTCAGGATCAATCGGCAAATAGGTCAAGGTGAACACACCAGTCTGTCAACAAATAAGGAGACAGGCTATTCCCAGGATATGACATTGATCCCCAGGGTGGGCCATGATAGTCATAAATTCATTATTTAAACATAGTATCTATATTGACATACATGTGTTGACAGCATCTTGCGTTTGGTGTACCTGTTCTCTTTATTTTCTTTCTTATCCATGGAAGTATTGTGTATTTTACTGAGGATGATGACAGATATAACAGTGCTTACATGGATGACAACCTATTGCCATGGCTATAGGTTTTCCTATGCATTCTCCATCCTAGCTGAGACCCAGGACTTTCATAAGACAGGAAAATAGGTCAACTGATTGGCTTCTCACATCAGGATTCATATTTTGGCAGTGTTGGGATTTGAACTCAGAGCCTATCAGGCCAAATTGGGGAAAGGGTCAAGGTGAGGACAAAGGTCTGTGAGCAGGATTACCCTCAATACCCTCCAAGTATGGTGGCTGAATTCAAGCCTCGGGTCTGGAAAACATACTTTTTATATACATTTTAAAGACAGTATTTATACTTCCATACAGTTGTTCAGTCCATATCATGTTTGGTGTTGTAGGATTTATACTTCCACATAGATGTTCAGTCCATACCATGTTTTGTTTGGTTATTTTATTTCTTGTTTTATTCATTTATTTACCATTTATTAAATTGACTCTGATGATACCTATACCATTTATTACATTGTTTATATCCTATCACATAGCATCTAGATTTTATAGATGTGTTCTCCATCATTCCTGACACCCAGGTCTCTCCCTGAAAAGGAAAACATGTGTCACACTTGGCTTCTTACTTCAAGAATATATTTTGGCAGTGCTAGGATCCAAACTCAGGGCCTAGAAGGCCCAATTCATGAATGAGTGAGTGTGAACATGGCAGCCTCTACCCAATGTAGCTGTCAGGTGTTTCCTAGGTGCTGAGATCGAGCCCCAGGTTTGGCCAAAACAGCGATACATGGATAGGCAGACGGTGATATACAAATAAATATATATTGTTAAAGAGTGCCAGAGCCGTCTATCTATGCTTGAATGACATCTACTACATTCCTACCAACTCTTAGGTATTTAATATACTGTCATTGAAGTAATATTATTCGTTTCATGCTTAATAAACTATTAATTAAGATCAATCAGCATCCTAGGATTACTGCATCCAATTTTAGACTAGACCGATGCACGAAGTACTCTTTCAGTCAGTATTTCTATGCATAGGAATGAGTCTCTGGTGATCTTGCGCCATTGGTAGGTGTCAGGACAAGGATTTGAGCTCTGGGCCTATGTTGACAGGTTGGGCTATGGCTTCCCTGATAGCCTGCCAGCCTTCAGCAATGGCCGGTCAGGCCCACTTTGCATCTGTAGAACCAGGATGGTAACCCTGCAAAGAACTTCAAGATAAGTAATCAAATGTTTTTTTTTCTTTCATGCAATTGTTTCTAACATATTTATAAGATGATAACTTTATTGCTTTGTATGTCCCTCCCCCACAGTAAAACCCTTGCTTTCACTTTATTTGATGTTGGTATAATTTGTGGAGGGGAAGGGAAAAAAAACAAATTGTTTAAATAGGGATACAGGTGGACCCATAGCAACAATGAAATGTACAAGTCATTATGTAGAAATCAAACTTTACAACTTTGGTGGGGGGGAGGATTGGGTGAGGGGTGGGCGGGGGGTGGTAATGGAAGGGATGTGAAGAGGAAACAAAGGGGAGGCAACAATGCTTGATAAGAAATGTACTCGTTATCTTGCCCATGTAATTGTAACCCCTCTGTATGGTATTTTCATAATAAAAAGAAAAAAAATCATAAAACCCCCAGCCCTCTGCAGCTCACTACTTTTTGTGCTGTCCCGCTTTTTTTTTTCTTTCTTCCTGCAAGCCCTCTTGGCCTAGGATCCGAGGATTGGCTATTGGTCCAGAGGCTGCATCCCAGCCTAGCGAGATCAAGACTTAGGCAGAGTTGCCACAATCTGAGTTCAAGCCCATGGTTGGCAAAAGAAAAAGAATAAATAAATAAATAAATAAATAACTACATTATTTAACGAAAATAAAAAAGAAATAAAGCTCTCTGGTTTGGAATTTCTGCCAGTTTTCTTTCCTAGCCTGGGATTTGAACTCAAGTTCTTGGTAAATCTGTAGCAATGTGAGGGAAGGTGAAGAGTTGCCACTACTTGAGTTCAAACCCCGTGTCAAGCAAAAAAAAAAAAATTAAGTCACTGACCTCGGAAGGGGGAGGTAGTTGTGGAGATGGGAGAGAAAGGATGGTAGGGGGAAAACAAAGGACGAGTCATCAATGCTCAATAGGAAATGTACTCATTACCTTGCTCAAAAAACTGTAACCCCCTGTACATCATTATTACAATAAAAAACATATATAAAAAGAAACAATGTAGAGCTCACAGAAGCACTTTGGGGGGTAAGGGAAAGATGTCTAAATAGCTGTACAAAATTCTACACTGCTTTTGTTTAATGTTCAGTATGGAACTGAATAAACATAACTGTTTTCATTTAAAAAATTAAGTCACTATCATGGAACTTGGGCCAGTGTTTCTGACATTGCTGGGATTTGATCTTACCGTCCAGATAACTCTTTTACACCATGGGTGAAGGCAAAGCTCACTGTCATTGAGGAAAAGAAATTCAGGCTAGAGTTCCCAGGGCCTGCATTAAGGCCCTGCAATGGAAAAAATGTTTATATACATGTGCAATATATGATATATACTTACATATGTATGTTTATTACACATTAGGATTATTGTTATTGATTTTGTATTTATTTTATTTTTATTTCATTCACTTATTCATTGTTTATTGTATTTAGTACTATTACACACATAATATTTATTACATTTTGTACATCTATTATAAAATTGTACACAAAATTTAGGACATTGACTCATTTTTCATTAATACTTTATTAAGTGTCAGAACATGATACATAATTAAATGGAGGCATCTTTCACAGTCATCACAAGTTTAGAGTCTGTCCCCAGAATGGGTTTTTCTTATTCATCTTTGGACAACATCTTATAGGGTTTTCTTTAGATGATTTATACTCAGAAGCCTTTTCTTGAAGATAGGCAATTTGAGGGATAAAATAGTAAGAGTGAGGTTGGGAATGTGGCTTAGAGGTGAAAATCTCACTCAGCATGCATGAATGCTAGTTTTTGAATCCTCAATGCTACATATTCAGAAAATGCCAGAAGCAGTGGAGTGACTCAAGTGGTAGAGTGCTAGGCTGGAGAAAAAGAAGCTCAGAGACCGTGCTCAGGCCCTACTTTCAAGACCCAGTGCTGGCAAAAACAATAGGTCAGATGCCGGTGGCTCACACCTGAAACACTAGCTTTTCAAGAGGCTGAGATCTGAAGACCACAGTTCAAAAACAGCTTAGGCAAAGAAAGTCTGTTAGACTCTGATATCCAATGAACCACCAAAAGACCCCACCTGGCGCTGTGGCTCAAGTGGTATAGTGTTTACCTTGAGCTGAAGGGCTCAGGGATAGTGCCCAGCTTCAGTTCGAGACACAAAACTGGAAAAAAGTGAGGGTTAATCAAAGTACTTTTCTTATTTGCTAATTAGGAGAACATTTTCTGGAAAATGAATGTTGATGTACACAAGAATTGGAGTCAGAACTAAAGGTTCAAGTGTAGCAGCTCCATAACACCAGCTTCTCAGACTGTAGCATTATAGCCTTGTGTCCTACAGGGTTCAGAAAGGTCCAATGTTGAAAGGCTTAATATGCTCCCCAAGCCCTTTGTGATGTGCAGTTAACTTGTATTTTCAATGTCATCACTGTTCTGAACCTAGCAGAGCATCAGAAGCTCACACCCATCACCCTAGCTCAGGAGGTTGAGGTGTCAGGATCACAGCATGAAGCCAGCCAGGGAAGAAAAGTCTATGACACTCTGACTTCCACTTCACCACAGATAAAGCAGAAAAGGGCTCATGTGGCAGAGTGCTAGCCTTGAGCCAAAGAAGCCCAGGGACAGAGCCTAGACCCACAATTCAAGCCCCAATACCTGCAAAACATTTAAAGCAAAGGACAGAAAAGAGCAAAAAGCCAGTAACTCCCTTTGGTTTTGATCAATCTATTTCTATCTCGGAAGCTCCTGAGGAGCTAGCAGGATAAGCACCAAACTAGGACATGGACTAGGAGTGGAGACTGAGTTTCACGGTCAAGTGTAGTAGATCCATCTGCCCCACCACACAGGAGAAGATTGTAATCATCTTGTGTCCTACAGTGGGCTTCTGAAAGGTCACATGTTCAAGAGCTTCCTAGGTTTCCCTTGGTGATGAGAATTTACTTGCATTCTAAATGTTCTTAGAGTTCTCGAGCTATAGAAGAAGGAAAGAAACATTATTGACATCCTGGGTTCAAATGAAGTTCTCAGAATCCAACCCTAGCCCTGTTAGCAGGAAGAATTCCAGTGTCACAGTGTATTTGTAGGATAGAGAACAGTTGCAAAAGCAACCTAGGTGAAGAGGCCTAGACCTGAAGGATTAGGAGGCAGAATGTACACACTCTACAGGGAAGTGAGCTGCAAAATCACTTCATTCATTCCAGGCATGACCAGCAATGAGGTGAAACCTGAAACGTTTGCTAGAGTTACACCAGGGTCAGGCTTTTCTCAGCCTTTTCAAACAATTAACCTTCCTCCCTCAGGTGAAGGGAGCCTCAGACTATTTTAGGTTAACAATAGCCAGTTTAGTGGAGAAGAGGGGAGGAACATAGTAAAAAAAAATACTGCTCTCTGGTCTTAGGGAGTGGGTTTTTGATTCTCTGTCTGTCAGATTTGAAGGCCCTTCTTAGCTTTCATTCTCCTCCTCATTAATGCAAATCCCCAGTCGAAGGAGAGAGGCAGGGCCCTTTCTCTTCTGTCTCCAGGCACCTGGGTTAGAACCTGGCTCTACTCTCTGGCTCTGGGGCCTCTGGCTGGTGAAAAGTGGGACAGAGACCTTCTTTCTGCTCTATGGTTGTGTGAAGGCAATGCTGGTAGCCTGGCACATTGCAGAAGGCCTCACCATTGGAAAGTTTTCCCTTCATTCCTACTGACTTCCAAGACCAGATACAGATACATCTATTATCTATGTATCTATCTATGTATCTATCTATGTATCTATCTAGGTATCTATGTATCTATGTATGTATCTATCTATGTATGTATCTATCTATCTGTCTGTCTGTCTGTCTGTCTATCTATCTATCTATCTATCTATCTATCTATCTATCTATCTATCTATCTATCTATCTATCTATCTATCTATCTATCTATCTATCTATCTATCTATCTATCTACCTACCTACCTACCTACCTACCTACCTACCTACCTAGCTACCTAGCTAGCTAGCTAGCTATTATCTCTGTGCCAGTTCTTGGGTTGGTCTCAAGGCCTGGGCACTGTCTCTAGCACTCGGCTACTTGAATCACAGCACCAATTTTGGATTTTTCTGTGTATGTGCTACTGAGCAAACCAAACCAGGGCTTCTTGCATGCTAGGCAAGCACTCTTTCACTAATCCACATTCCCAACTCCCTCATCTTTTTCTTAATGGTAGTTTTTACATAAGTATGCCACCATTTTATGTCCCCAAGTTTAATTTTCTGAATACCGGTTATTTCTATGAACCTTGATCGTCTCTTCCCCTGCCTGATTTGTGACTGTTCCTGCATTGACCTCAGAATAAAATGTAAATAAAGGCTCCTGAGACATTAAGTGCGCATTATATAACACTGGAAAAGAAAAGCCATAGGCCTGAAATGAAGAGAATGATGCAGTATGCACAATGAGCATATCTGAAAAATAAATCAGTAAATAAAAGCAGCAGAAGCATTGCATATGGTCTGTGGCACTCAGGGAGGTTATATACACACATGAGTAGGTAGGGCACTGATACATAAGTTGGGGCACTGATACATAAGTTGGCCATCTCTTTCCGAATTTATTGTAGTTATCCCAAGGCTTAAACTCATGGCCCAATGTATTCCTGAGCTTTTTTGCTCAAGGCTTAGGCTCTATCACCGCCACAGTTCCACTTCCAGCTATCTGGTCGTTAATTGGACATACGCCCCTCCCAGGCTTTCCTGCCCGGTCTGGTCTGTATCTCCTGCTCAGCCTTCTCTCTCAAAGTTGGAGCTGTAACCTCTGGGCCACTGCTCCACTTCTGGTTTTCTGGTGGTTTATTGGAGGTAAGAGGATCACAGACTTTCCTCAGGCTGGCTTTGAATGGCGATCTCCTGACTAGGACTCAAGTGGATTTCCTCAGGGATTTACCAAGGAGCTGCTCCACACAAACCTTTAGTCTAAATCTTGAGAGGCACTAGAATAAAACAGAAATATCAAGATGCTTATAGTTTGTTCTAGATAATTAAGGTTGAAGACACAATACACTCATAATTATTAGGTCATTTTATAAGCAAAAGGAGCAATGCAGACAGTATGAAGATTGCTCCAGCTTTCAGTCCTCTCATCCTGAGACAGTAAATTCACTGCAGCTCAACGCTAAGTGAAAGAACTGGCAGGTCCTATGGACATTTGCTCCCAAATCCCGTGACACTTATTTCTCACTTTTGACTTCAAACCGGTGACCAGAGGAGAAGATGAGGAGACAATATCCTTGTCAGAGAAAGCAGCTATAAAGAACATTGGGTAGTTTACTTATAAATTCAAACCATTGGAATGACCCTGTTAAAAAGACAGATTGTCCAGAGTAAAAAATGAAGAAAACAAAGGCAGTTGCCAGTAGCTGCTGACTGTAATCCCAGCTCCTAAGGAGGCTGAGATATAGAGAGCCTTAGTTTGAATCCAGTCAGTGTAGGAAAGTTCATGGCAATGTTATATCTAAGAGATCAGAGAAAAAACCAGAAGTGGGGCTGTGACTCAAGGCTAATGCACTATCCCTGAGTAAAAGGAGCTCAGGGACAATGCCTAGGCTCATAGTCCAACTCCAGGACCTGTCCCCCCACACACAAAAAGCATGTAGCTCTAAGTCTTTGTGTATGGATGGATGTATTCCTATGGATGAATCTCCAGAGTAGCTATGATGAATGACACCAAACTAGAAAATGTGTTTTCAATACAATGATTTCATAGCACAGAGAGGGTTTTCAAGACATTGCATGTTCCAGGGCTCCCCTCACTATTCCCAGTGTAGCCTGAGGGTTTCTCTGCATCCCAGGACTGCTGAAAGAAGTTTCTCTCATTGTCTGGAGAGGCATACAAAAGGAATCACTCCTGTACATCTGTGTAACAAACAACTCCGTCTGCACCAATTAGTGAGGATGAGTGTGGGTAGGCTCTGAAAGTCAGGAGAAAAAGGACTCTTTGTACCTCAAGCTATCTCTCTCCCCAGTGCTCTGTTTTGACAGGAAGCCTCTATTTGTGCCACCTCCCGTGGCAGGCCAAGTTCCCTGCACTCATCCTGTCTTTGTTAGACTATATTCCAGTGTTGAAACAAACTGCTATAATTAATTCAAGAGTCCTTCTGGCAGACAACTAAGGAGCTGAACCTAATGAAAAGATTCCTACTTTGCAATGGTGCCTCCCTTGGTTTCAGGAAGCTTGTTAAATCTAAGCACATGCAAAATCACAATGCTTCCTATTATCTACAGCTGGTGAAGCTCATCAGATTTTGAAATCTTTAACCTCTCCTAGTGGGGCCCTGGGTGGCTAGGTTTCAGGGTTAAACACAGGGCCAGGGTGATGACCGTGACCTCAGAGCACAAGCCCAGTGCTTTACCATTTTTTGTCACAACTTCACTTCTGTTCTCTGTGTGTGTGTGTGTGTGTGTATGTGTGTGTGTGTGTGTGCATACACCAGTCGTGGAGCTTGAACTCAGGACCTGAGTACTGTACCTGAGTTACTCCTGTACAAGGATAGCATTCTACCACTTGTGCCACAGAACCACTTCAGGATTTTTTTCTAGGGATGTGGTACTGAGGATGCAAACCCAGGTTTTCATACATGCAAAGCAATCTACCCCTAAGACACGTTCCCAGCACTCCACTTCCGTTTTCTTTCTTTCTTTTCTTATAAGTTGGAGGAGTTGAAGTCTGGGCCTGGGTGCTGTCTCTGAGCTTTTCAGCTCAAGTCTGGCGCTCTACCACTTGAACTCCAGCACTCTTTCAGGCTTTCTGGTGATTCATTGGAGATAAGCAGCTCAAGGAATCTCCTGCCCAGGCTTGCTTTGGATTGTGATCCTCAGCTCTCAGGCTCCTGAGTAGCTAGGATGACAGGCATGAGTCACCGGTGCCCAGCTTCCACATCAAGTTTCTAAGTGGTGAATAGGAGACAATAGTGTCTGGGATAGTTTGGAACCCAGATCCTCAGCTTGCTGAGCAGACAGGATGACAGACCTCAGCTTAAAGACACCTAAGCCGAGACACTTTGCTCCAAGGGGTTCCTTGGCTCTGTGTGGTAGAGCGCTAGCCATGAGCCCAAGATGAAACTCAGCACCTAGGTTCATGATGGAGAAAACTAAACCAAAACAATTGTCTGCAGGAGACAAGTCACTAGAATTCAGTACATACATAAATTTGGCCCTGCCTTGGGGATATATCTGAGCTTCAACTTTCTCATCAGCACAATCATCTTATTTGTGGAGCTCTAACAAGGACCAGATGAAAGAATACACCCCGTGAAGGGCTCAGTACATAGCACCTTGTAAAGGACTCAGCACACAGCAACCCGTGAAGGACTTAGCACCCAGCACCCCAGGAAGGACTCATCACATAGCTGTATCTCACAAGCTGTCATTAGAATTCGGATGCTTTCATTAGTATCATCATTCTTTCAGAAACCCATCACAAATCACACAAGTTCACATGTAACCATTTAGAGGTGTGGTTAATGGGGGGTAGGGTCGTCAGCTTCAGGGATTGCACTCATAGATTGGGGGTACTGTCCTAAGACCTTTTCCTCAAGGCTAGAGCTCTACCATTTTGAGCCACAGCTCAGAGTCTCTCAGACTTCCTACCAGGGCTGAGTTTTCAACCCACCAGTGTCAGATCTCATCCCCCAGCAGCTAAAGGGGATCAAGCAATGTCTGGCTAAATGGAGTTGGTTTGCAGCAGTTGACCACTGGCTAAGTCAGGTTAGATGGCAGCCATCAGTTTTAGACCTTCGGTTTGCTCTGTCATGAGATATTTGAAATCCTGGCCTTCTATAGTTGCAGTGAGAACTTTCTAACTTGTTTTTTGGTGCTTGAGTGACAGCACCTCTTCTGGCTTTTTCTGTTCATGTGATAGTGTGGAAACGAACCCAGGGTTTCATATATACTAGGCGAGCACCAGGAGTGACAAGTGTAGTAATAGATATGTAGATTGTTTTATATATATATATATATATATATATATATATATATATGCATAAACAAGAGAGTGATGTGTGTTTATTATTAAATTATATATACTATATTACTACCAATTATCGATAAATTATTTCTTCCTTTATTTAAGTATTATGGTTGAATACATAATAAAGTATCAATTATAACATTCCATTAGCATTCACATGAACAGAAATGAGTTTGACAGGGTCTCCCTCCATTTGTGGGTGGCAGTCCTAGCATTCAAACTCCAGGCCTGGGTAGTTTACTTCGAATGCAAACCATTGGAATGACACTGTGAAGATTGCAGATTGTTACGATTTTAAAAAAGTACAACAAGAAGACAAGAAAGCAAGGTGCCACTGGCTTCTGCCTGTAAACCTAATCCTAGCTCCTCAGGAGGCCGAGATGTAGAGAATGCCAATTTGATTTCAGCTGGGGTGGGAAAGTCAGTGAAACTCGTCTTTCTAAGAGATCACAGGAAAAATAAGACATGAATGGGGCTGTGCCTCAAGAACAGAGTGCTCCCCTTGATCAAAAGGAGCTCAGGGACATTGCCTAGGCTCATAGTACAACCCTGGACCTGCCAAAAAAACAGGGAGGCAATAACTCCATATATCGGTGTATGGATGATGGACATTTATCAGGTTGCCCATGCCTAGTCCCCAACCTAGGCAAGCTGGGACATGCCCTCAAAGAGTACTAAGTCTGAGAAGGCAGCTTGAAAAAAGCTTCTTCTCTGGCATTGAAGAATGGAAGCCTTATGTTCTTGCTGAGATGTCCCATCGGGATACCTAGTAGCCAGTCACTGCCTCCAGGGAGACCACAGTTCCTAGGCTGTAAGAGTTATCAAAGGTGCTGGCTCCATATTCTGTATCCCTCTGTAGGATGTGAGCCTAGACATCTGGGGCTTGGTGGTTATCATTCATTTATCATTCCTCATTGCCAAGTCACAGGCCAGTCCAAAGTCTTGGCAAAGATATGAAATAGTCAGCGATTTCTAACCCTGAAAGTGGTAAGCCAATAAACCCCGCCCTCATAATTCCCATTAGAAGTGAACTTTGGGCTGTGAATTTGTCTTACTGGTAGAGTGCTTATGTAGCACCCACGCATGAAGCCCTGAGTTTGATTACTCATTACCACAGAAACAGAAAAAGCCAAAAGTGCCACTGTGGCTTAAGTGATAGAGTGCTAGCCTTGAGCAAAAGAAGCTAAGGAACATGCCCAGATCCAGAGTGCAAGCCCCAAGACTGGCAAAAAAAAAGTCAGCCTGATGAGATATATTGTTCTGGGACTCAGAGGAGGGCCGAGGTTATAGGTAAGAGGTAGGGTAGAGGGCAGGTGCTCGTAGCTCACCCTTGTAATCTTAGCTACTCAGGAGGCTGAGTTCTGAGGATACCAATTGCAAGCAGGAAAGTCTATATGAGACACTACTCTAATTAAACAACCAAAAAGCCAGAAGTAGAGCTGTGGTTCAAGTAGAAGAGTGCTAGCCTTGAGCACAAAAGCTCAGAGATAAGAAACCATCTAGACCATGAATTCAAACCCAGGACTGGAACACACATGCATACGCATGCACGAGCGCGCGCGCGTGCGCACACACACACACACACACACACACACACACACACACACACATGCCAACATAGAGCATTTTCCAGTCAGCCTTCACAAATTCCATCTCTAGCAACTCAATATTTTAAAAAAGAGGGAGAAGGGAAGGAAAGACTTGCTCCAGGAGGTGATATAACCAGTACCAAAATTCCACAGGAGTTCTAAGATGTGGAACAGGATAGAGAGCCTCAGGCAGAAGGTACAGCATGGGCAAAGGTCCTGAAGTGTGGTGTAGAGCAGATGGTGTGGGTGGAATGAAGGTTCTGTGGCTTCAGGCAAGTCTGGAAGAATATTCAAGGCTGGGTCAAGGTTTGTACTTGAGTCACAAGTAGGGCAGAGGATGGGGTTCCAGAATGGGGCGCAGGGGAGGATTAGCTTGTCTTTTCACCGTAGACCCCAGTCATTTCCTGTGTCTGGAAGCCTATTTTTCACAGCTCTGGACCCTCAGGCCTCCTTGGCATGGAGGAGTCAGGGCAAACGCAGGGAAGAAAGCTTGCTTAAGAAAACTTCTAGCTCAAAGCCACCAGTGGCTCAACCTCTGTAAATCCTAGCTACTCAGTAGACTGAGATCAGAGATCGTGGGTCAAGCCAGCTCAGCCGAGGAAAGTTAGCGAGATTCTACTTGATGATGAACTACCAAAAGCCAGAAATGGAGATGTGGTTCAATTGATAGAGTGCCAGCCTTCAGGGAAAAAGTTAAGAGACCAGAGCCCAGACCCCTGAGTTCAAGCCCCCGTATTGGCACTTAAAAAATAAAGAAAAGTTTTCAGGAGCTCCTAGTCCACTGTGGTGAAAGGCTAGATCAGCCGAGCGCTGGTGGCTCTCTTCCTAGCTCCTCAGGAGGATGAGATGTGAGGATCGTAGTTCAAAGCCAGCCCGGGCACGAAAGTCCGGGAGACTCTGATCTCCAAGGAACCTCCAAAAACCAGAAGTGATGCTGTGGCTCAAGTGGTAAGCTGAAGATATGGGGCACAGCGCCCAGGAACAGAGTTCAAGCCCCATGACCAACACTTGGTCTGCCTGGACCTCACTCTGTGGCTCTAGGCAGGGTATTTTCAAGTGGGCCTCTGAGGGTCTCCCAATGTCTAGGTGTGCTACAAGTCTTGAGAGCAGCCTCTTTGGAGGCCTTTGCCTACAGAGCAGGCCACAGTACCAGAAAAGGGTTGATCTTTGGGGCACGGAGGTCAATGGTCGGGTCATCAGAATGTCATCAAAGCATGGATGCAGTGTCTATCTGAGTATTAAATCGATGTCTCAGACCATGATTCTGGGCTAGGAGGGGCAGGAGCTGCAAAATGGCACACCATTTAACACCCACTCACACGGGTATCACAAGAGTGAGAATCTGTCAGGCACACCTTGGGTGAGTGTTGAGTTGGGTTCATGAAAGACTTGTAGGCTCAGGAATCCACAGCTGGCTGGGTGCTGCTTGTAGCAGTCGCTATCTCTGGAGTCCCAGGGCTCGGAGCCCTGCTTTTCTCACCAGTGCTCAGGGGGCAGATGAAGGTCTGTAATCATGGGCCAACTACAAAGGAGCATCCCTAGTGTCCTTCCCTTGGTCCTGTGGCCCCGTGCTCGGATGGAGGGGCAGGTTCCATGGAACCAGAAACCTGTCATGGCCCAGAAACCTCAGCCCAAGAAGGACTTAGGGAGAAACCACTTGATCTGCCTTCAGAGTTTTCTCTGACTAAGCCTTAGGACTGTCCACAGTTGTAGCTCAGCTCATCATTACCACCTTCCTCTGTGTGATGTGTGTGTGTGTGTGTGTGTGTGTGTGTGTGTGTGTGTGTGTGTGTGTGTGCATGCCTCTTGGTACTAGGGCTTGAACTCAGGGCCTGCGCTATGTCCCTGAATTTTTTCATTCAGGGCTAGCACTCTACCATTTGAGCCACAGCTTTTCTTCCAGATTTAGGGTGGTTATTTGCAGAAGAATGTCTCACAGACTTTTCTAGCTGGGATGCCTCTGAATGGCAATCCTCAGAACTCAGCCTCCTGAGGAGTTAGGAATATGAGAGAATGACCTATTAGCATCTGGCCACATTTTCCTTCTTTGCTAAAACATAGTACCTCTCTCTCCCAGCCGAGCACCCATGTACAGCTATACTTCCTACCTCAGGTGTCAGAAGAAACATACCCTCCCCTGCGGACAAAGAAATGGGATCAGGTTTGGGCTTTATGTTCTCTGCACACTCAGGGGCTGCTGGGAGCTGATATGGATTTCAGAGATCTATGCCAGGGCAAATAGACAACTGTTGGAACAGAAGAGAGGATGAAAAGTTATCCTTGCAGCTGGGTGCTAGTGGCTCATGCCTGTAATCCCAGCTACTCAAGGCTGACAACTGAGGATCTACAAGATTCAAAGATAGCCTGGGCAGACTCTAATCTTCAATGAATCACCAAAATGCTGGCAAGCGGAGCTACCCTAGTTCAAGTGGTTCAGCACCAACCTTGTGCAAACAAGCTAAAGGATACCACCTAGGCTCTGAGTTCAAGCCCCGGAACACACACATACACACACGGGCCTGTGCACATGCACACATCAATATCCTTAGGACAAATCAATGGCTCATACCAGCAATCCCAGCTACTAAAAAGGCTGAGCTCTTAGGGGGGCAGCTTGAAGACAGTCCATGTAGGAAAGTCTGTGAGACTCTTCTCTCCACTAAACTACAAAAACAGATAAAAAGTGAATTGTGATTCAAGTGGTAGAGTGTTAGCTCAGGGACAGTGCCTAGGCCCTAAGTTCCAGCTCTGAGATGTTTTTGTTTTTGTTTTAATAAACACCCTTTGCCATCCCAACCCCTACAGGCAATAAATTCAGATTTTGGTCATCCTAGATCTCACTTCAGTTCCTGCCACTTCCACATCACTGCCACAATTGGCTGGTGTGTGGCTAGCACTGGGTTAAGAAGTGAAATTACACAGGGGGGAATAGCCAGGTCAAGGCTAATGCCCCAAAACATTGAGGTACTGGACATACCAGTCTCTCATCCCCCATTTCCCTGGCCCTGGAATCTAAAGTCTGTGCCTCTGTATTTTGGGCATCTGGAATTGTCTAGAAGGGCTGGAGATGCCCAGCTGGGGCCAGAAGATAGACTTGCCTGCGATAAGGTACATTGACATTTCCTAGACAACAACGGATACTTACAAGCCACCTTGGCCTCACCTCCATGTAGCCCCAGATCCTCCTTGTTTGGGCAGCCTTCAGTCAGCTATCAAGCTCAAGTTCGCCAGAGCCACTGGCAACCATCCTACCCCCACTCCACTGCCAGCCTGCTGAGAGGGACATGCAGCACGAGGCCCAGCTGAGGAAAAGGACAGGACATCTCATGAATGAGTGCCACCCCTCCAGAGGCAAGAGGAGAACCTATGCCAGCCAGACCTGATGACCCAGAATCCCCTGGAGGCATACAAAGATATGGACAGCTGGACATGGGCCTCAAAGAAAAGCTGGAATATGCAGGTCTCTGGCGATTTAGGACTCGTTGTAGACACTGATAGGGGGCTAAAGGCAAGGTTGCCGTGGAGGAGGGGCACCATCCAAGGTCAAGAAGAGGTAAACAGGTGCCCAGGAAGGGGACAGAGAAAGATAAGAGAAAAATACACACAAAAACACACAGGGGTATCCCAAGGCCTCCTTAGTCACTGAGAACCTGAACATCCCAACCCCCAAGAAGATGTTACTAGTATCCTCAGACCAAATGTAGAGAAAACTCAGAGCCTCTCACACATCTGGAATGGCTCATAACACAGCATGGCATTTCCTACTGTACACACCGCTACACATAAAACTCAGCTACCTTATTTTTGGTTGTCAGTCATGGGGTTTGAACTTTGGGCCTGTGTGCATTTCCTCAGCTCTTCAGCTGAAGGTGCACACTCTACCACCGGAGCCACAGCACCACTTCCAGTTTTCTGGTGGTTCATTGGAGATAAAGTCTCACAGACTTTCCTGCCCAAGCTGGCTTTGAACTGCGATCCTCAGCTCTCAGCCTCCTGAGTAGCTAGGATGACATTTGTGAGCCACTGGTAGCACCTGGCTTCAGCCACTTTTCTACAACCAGGGGAAACCCAACTTGTCATGCCACCAACCACATGCAACCCTTCACTTTATACTTTGACACCAGCATCCCAAACCATTATTCCATGGATGGAGAAAATATAATTGACACTACCCTCCCACCCCTGCTCCCATTCGCCCACTTCCTGCCTAAGACAGGCCACGACCTCTAAGTTCTTGGTAAAGCAGCCCCTACCCTGCTGTGACTTCACACTTGGGCAAACCTGGGGAGTTCTTAGAAATGTCTGTACACTGAGGCCAGCACCTGGTCTCCCAACAACCACACCCTACTCATTCACCATCTCTTGCAGGCAAGGGATGTCTTTCTGGTTTTTTTTTTTGTTTGTTTTTTTTTTTTTGGTTGAGAGGCTTGAACTCAGGACTTGGGTACTGTCCCTGATGATGATTTTTCCTCTAGGCCAGGGCTCTAACATTTGAGCCACAGTGCCACTTCCGATTGAAGATTGGAGATGAGACTCTCAGGGAACTTTCCTGCCTTGGCTGGGAAACAAGATCCTCTGGATCTCAGGCTCCCAATTAGCCAGGATGATAGGCGTGAGCCACCAGTGCATGGTTTATGGTTTCTCATTCTTTATAATTTCCACCTAGTCCTTCTCTAGATACTACCACCTAGACTCTCCTCTATTTCCCTCAGGGACAGCAAAGGGAGGCTCAGAGTCTGGGTAGGGCCATGGGCATTAAAGGGCCCCCTCCACATCTGTACCCCTCTCTAAGCTCTCATCTGCCTCCTCTGGATGGCCTGGTCGTCCGGAGCAGATCAGTCCCAATAGGACTTCTGGAGCCTGCCCTGTATCCCCCTGCCCCAATCAATGGGTACGTGAGGATTTCTGGGGCCAGCTCCATGTCCCGGTGGAAGATATTGGGAGGGTTGCTGATAACTGGGTCCAGGGGTGCCCAGGGCAGAAGGAGTGTCCAGATCCTTTCTGTCATAGAAGGAGACACAAAGCATGGATGGATCTACTAAGAACTACAGGGCATAGCCATCCACCTGTCACCAAGGTCCCTTGGAGTGCTGTTTTATGTTGACATTCCTGGGGCTTGAGCTTGGGGCCTGGGCACTCTCCCCAAGCTTCTCTTGCTTGAGGCGATTACTCTTCCACCTGGGCCAAGGTGCCACTTCCGGCTTTTTCTGTGTATGTGGAACCTAGGAATCGAACCCAGGGTTTCCTGTGTGCTAGGCAAGCCCACTACTGCTAAGACACAATCCCAACCCTGGATAGCTCTTCTTCTGTGACCCCTCGGGTCTGTCTTGGGACAGTTTTGAACATCTGTACCGAGTTACCAGCATTCCTGGCTGGAAATGAACACACTCAGCTATGTTGTCCTTTATCTACAGCATCATTGCTCTTTGTGCTCCCTGTCAGATCCTCCTTGTTCAGCAAGATACCCTTTCAAGTGTTGCCTCTAAGAAGTCCACTTCAATTGCTCTGGCAGAGGAGGATCTTCTCCATTCTGCAGGCTGCCAGTCTTGTCTCATTGTGCCTTCCGGCTGGTGTGGTTTGAGAGCACACAAAGGAGAAGGACTGGCTTACACCAACCAATTTCTGAAGGCTCTGATACACTACCCAGGGACTGGTGCTGTATCACCCTCTGTGAGAGGGCACTAGAGACCCAGACAGTCTGGGGGCAACAAGATTGGGCCATCATTTTTTGTGGGCTTGAACTCAGTATGTGGGAGCTGTATCTCTGAGTTTTGGTGCTCAAGGCTGCTGCCCTACCACTTGAGCCAGAGCTCCACTTCTGGCTTTTTGGTGGTTCCATGGAGAGAAGAGTCTAACCAGCTTTCCAGCTTATGGCTGGCTTTAATCTTTGATCCTCAGATCTCTCCCTACTGAGTAGCCAGGATGTCAAGCATGAACCTGAGCCAAAGGTAATGGGCAACAGAGCTTTCTTTTTTATTGTGAAAATGTCATACAGAGGGGTTACAATTACATGGGCAAGATAAAGAGTACAGAGCCCTTCTTTTCAGTTTCTGTTTATCTCATGTCAATTAGCAAGCCCTAATTAAAATAGTCATTTACAGGGGGTCAAGTTCCTTTCCTAGGTCAGTTAATCTAAGGAGATAAAGAGTCTTTGAAAAGGATAGTTTGAGTTGGCCTAGATGAGTGTGTGTGTGTGTGTGTGTGTGTGTGTGTGTGTGTGTGTGTGTATGTGTGTGTGTGTGTGTGTGAGAGAGAGAGAGAGAGAGAGAGAGAGACAGACAGACAGACAGACAGACAGACAGCCCGACAGACAGACAGAAAGACAGACAGACAGACAGAAAGACAGACAGACAGAGAAAGAGTATGAGTTCCAGGGATACCTACCCCCGTCTCTGCAGTGCCTCATCCTCCTAGTGGTGTGTCCATCCAGGATCCCCACCCCAAAGAAGATGGGTAGGGCAGGGTACATGAGGTCACATCGAGTGGGATGATCTGAATTCTATCCTACAACTGAAGCCTGGAGAGATAATGGAGAGGAGAGGTTTAGAGGAACATCGAGGGAAGCCCCTTACCTTTGGCTACAAGTACTAGAGAGAAGACTGAATCCATCCTTTCTGGTAGTAAGATAACAAGTGCCAAATATTCATTTATTATTTTTTGTGAGGCCTAGGGCTTGGATTCAGGGCCTTGGTGTCATCCCTGAGCTTCTTTTTAGACTGAGGCTATATGACTTAAGCCACACCACCACATCTGGCTTTTTTTCTGGAGGGGGGGAGTTGGCTTATGGGAGATAAGTCTCTCACAGACTCTCCTGCCTGGGCTGGCTTTGAGTCACGACCATCAAACCTCAGCCTCCCAAATATCCAGGATGACTGGTGGGATCCACCGGCACCTGACTGCCACCATCCATTTATAATCCCCTAAGGCCAGTGCCGGGCCACCTGCACTGCACCCCCATGGTTGTGAGTGGGAAGCAGACATGGGTGGGTTTAATACTTGAACAGCCTACCTACCTTTGAACATTGTTCCGGGTCAGTTTGATGGAGGATTTCTCCTTATTCACAGCAATCACTTGGCTCTGTCACAATAACAAATGTCCTCTAAGAGGTGTCAGGTCTGGGGTCTTTTCTCTGCACACCAGCCCCCCCCCAAAAAAACCGACACATCCCAGCCAACAAAGTAGAGAAAGAGTGAATTCATTTTTTTTAATAGCCAAGGTCTGGCCAGATAAGGGGTGGTGAGAATCAGAGGCCTGGGATTGTGCTGGGTGGTGGGAAACCCAACGGCTCCTTATCCATTTTCCTTTCACTATCTTAACAAAGGGTAGTGGGGAAGGACTCATGGGATGGATGGAAAATGAATAACCATCATGATCTAGCCCTGGCACAGAGGGGCTTACCTCAGGGAGCTAGTTCAATCAAGTTAGGACATTCAAGTACAATCTCATATGGGATCCCCTGAACTGATTTGCATTTCTTTTATGACCAGTGATGCTGAGCATCTCCCTTCTCTTTCTGAGAGGCCACACTATTACAGGTTTGTAGTGTCTCAACAGAGGCATAGAAACTTGTAATATTGTGTTCTTTGTAGTAAATTCACTTCACTTGGAGCTTCCAATGACTCCTATAATTTATAGTAAAGGTTTATACTATTTCCCTTACTGATTAAAAAAAAACACTGATTTTCTAAAAGCATATGAAAAAATCCCTTTGTCAGGGGTCCCTGTGAATACTAAGGAAAATTTTTTACTGGGAAATTTTATTTGGTTTCTTGTTCTTTACATCACTTAAACACATGTTGAATTTGGGGTTTCCCCACCAAATCTTCAACAAACCAGAGACTATGTAGCTTCATTGGATTTTGCTTCAAAAGTTACAAAATATTTTGACATATTTTTGATTTGGTGTTTTGGGCGTTTTTGGCTTTTGGAATGCTAGTGGGCCAGTACTCAGGCTTGAACTGAGGTCCTAGAGCTCTCGCTTAGATTATTTTACTCAATGCTGTCACTGTGCAACTCAAACCACATCTCCACCTCTGGCCTTTTGCTACTTAATTGAAGATAAGATTCATGAGGATTTATTAGCTTTGGTTGGCATCAAAGTGTGTTCCTCAGATCCCACCCTCCTGAGCAGCTAAGATTATAAGAATGACCCATAACCTGGATGTATTGTACTCCCTATGAAACCTAAACAAGGGCACATAATTCTGAAGCATGTGTGTATGGTTATGTTTTTCTAAATTAGTTAGAAAAATATAGCCCTTTCTGTGTGTGTGAATGTGCTGAGGGAAATGAGGATGAATATTCTGATTTTGAGGAAAGATTTCACCTAGGGCTTTTCACAGACTGAGCTACGCTGTACAGCATTCTTAAGACCAAAGATGAGGTAAATGATGTCATCATCCAATTCATCTACACCCCTTGCTAACATATGCATACACTGTGGAGTTGTCATGAGTATTTTGTGTATGAGAGCCAGTACTGAGGCTTGAATTCAGGACCTAGATACTGTCCCTTAGCTTTTGTATGCGATGCTAGCACACTACCATTTGAAACACAGCTCAGCTTTCTTCTTTTACTGTTTAATTGGAGGTAAGATTGTAATCTGCTATCCACTGAAGTGCCAAGCCTCAATACCCTGGTGAAAATCACAACTGGTGTGCAAAGAAGAAAGTTGACTTTGATTCAGAAACCTCAAAGATACCAAGTTTTAAAGGACAAAACTTCTCTTTGTGCCAACGTCCAGTTACTTTTTAACTTGTGTATCTTCCTCCCAGTTATACTAGAAGGATCAGTACCAATGGGGGGAGAGAAGGAAGTTAACTCTATACTTCTCTTTTTCTGAACTAACAGGACACACATGGGACTGGCTAAGTCCCACTTGGTAATGTAAACATGACAGACAAAAAGTGGAGATATATCTATACAATTTCATGGAAATGTTGTGAGGATGCTTATATGCATCTGTCCAAATAAATGCACAATGGCTCATGCCACTAATCCTACTAATCAGGAGGGTGAGATCTGAAGATCACAGTTTGAACATAGTCTACTTTGTAAAATTCTAAAGACACTTATCTTCAATTAACCAGCCAAAGGCCAGAATTGAACCTGGGGCTCAATTGGTAAAGTGCTAGAAATGGGACAGCACTCAGGCCCCCAATTCAAGTTCAAGTTGCGTCCTTTCTTCTGTCTATATTCCTTTAAAGACCTGCAAGACAGTGATTTTCTAGGTGAGGGTTGATGTTGGCTCATTCCTTTAATCCTAGTCTCTCATCAAGCAAATTGCTAAGGCTCCACTAGCTTATGAGGCAAATAAAATGTTCTGGCAGCCCAGTCCTAAGGAATTAGCTGGGGAGTGCACTTCTTTTTCTCAAGCCAAGCTCCTTTGATAAGACCCCAGTGAAACAGTCTCAGAGACGTACCAAGTATTCCAATATTATGCCAGGGGGTCTCAGCCCTGGGTTTGAAGGAGGAACACTCACTTTTTTTTGTCGCTCATGGGGCTTGAACTCTGGGCTTGGTTGCTATCCCTCAGCCCTTCAGCTCAAGGAAAGAACTCTACCACTTGAGCCATAGTACCACTTCCAGTTTTCTAGTGGTTTATTGGAGATAAGTGTCTCATGGACTTTCCTGCTGGGGCTGGATTTAAACTGTGGTCCTCAGATCTCTGCCTCCTGGGTAGCTAGGATGACAGGTATGATTCACTGGCACCTGGCTTAGGAGCACTCACTTTTTAAACAGAATATCCAGCAACTGCTCCATTGTACCCCACTGTCTATAGTGGTGGAGTAAGTTTCCAACATGGAAGGGATCACTTTTCTGGTAGGCAGGGACCAGGTCCATTATCAGAATTTGCAGCAAACATGAGTCTAGGTTCCATATATTATAAGGCATATTCAGGGTTTGGTCTGACTCATTTTGACACTGAGGTGGTAAAAAGGAATGGATCTTTGAAACATGGAAATGGGAGTACACCTCAAATTGAGTAATTGTAATAGAGTGGATTGAAAACTACACAGTAAATATTTTCTCAGTCTACACATACAAACACACACAAGAAGAAGGTTTTAGTGTGGACTAGGATGAGATTAAAGAAGTTTCCTGTCATAATTGTACCTGGCCTGAGTTGCCTTGTGATTCCCTTGGTTTCTTCTTATAAAAAGGCTTGAGACATTGTATTCGTGGTTTGGCACTGATCCAATGTCTGCAACATCGAGTGAGGCATTCACACTTCTCATGACTGAGACCTGAGTCCCTTGAACTTTGAAAACAACACAGGAACATCTTTCTTTTTCCTGAGCCACAGGCCAAGTGAGCTGGCTTTAGCTGACTGTCAGTTACATTCACCTGGCTCTCAGAGTTCCACATTCTATTCCATTGTGAGGGAGGTAGTGTCATCTCTTGGAGACGAATGATCTAAGCTGCCTGCTCACATAAGACCATCCCAAAGACAAACTGGAGGCTGAAATAGCTCCTTCTACATCACTCTATACACATGTGGACATTGTCAAATCCCAACATCCTCAGCTAGGCCTAGATACCGGCATGGCCTCAGCTTCAAAGAGCGTTTCCAAGGTCAGATCCATGCCTTATTTCTCACTTATTTCTCTCATCCTGCACAAATCATTTTGCCTCTCAGGACCCTCTCAGGCTTTCATGTGCTTCTCACATCTATTTTTGACATCTATTTCCGAGGACATTGTTAGGTTTTTGTTTCCTAATCTTCTGTTTGCTCTTGAAGCCCCTGTGTGCTGTCATCTTAAAAAAAGGTAAGTACTTAGAGGTGTGAAAATCAAACAAGTATTGAAAAACAAACATTACACATACAGTCAGACATTTTTACAGGTGTACATTCTTGTAAGATAAAAGTGTATTTTTGATAATTTTGTTATATTTTATGACAGAGGGGAAGGGGAGAAAGGAAAAGGTGCTGCATTGTCTTCTCATAATGCAAGGATTATTATTTAAAAATAGTATAGTTGAAGGAATATAAGATTTAAAGGTAAAAACTGTGCTCCTGTTCTTTTCATAAGCTAGTCATTTTAAAAGTATTTCTCACTAAAGTCTTGTGGTCTGTGTCCCATGAACTATCCTCCTCCTTCAAAATAATCAAGGAAAAACCTTTACAAATAAGTGGGTGTTTTCCAATCTCTGGATAAGAATTTAAGGTACAACATTGTCTGCGATTTTATGCATGTACATGTGTGTGGGAGTGTGTGTGTGTATGTGTGTGAATGTGTCTGTACATATATGTGTGGGAGTGTGTGTGTGTATGTGTGAGAATATGTGTCTGTGCATATGTGTGTTTTAGGAATTGAACTCAGTGACTAAATGAAATGCAGAAGCATCTTTTCCTTGACTGTAGTGCTCTACCAATTTTGCCACAGTTCCACTGCACACTTTTTTGCAGTGAACTGGAGAGGAGAGGCTCATAAAATTTCCTGCTTAGGTTGAACTAAATCTCAAATCTCAACTTCCTGATTACCTAGAGTTATAATTATGAGCCTCCAGAACCTGGTGATAAAGCATTGTTACTGGAGTCATTGGGGTTGCAAGTTTCAGTCCAGCTTCACAACATTCTATATCATAAAACAGCAACAGAAAAACCCTAAGTTAAAATACAATAATAACATGTAATTACAATACAATTTAGTGATATAGTCTGCTAGCAAAACTTTCAGGAAACCTTGGTCTTAATGATTCAGCAACACAAAATCAAACAAAATGAGAATTTCAGTAGACTCTACGAATTTTTTAATTCCATCTTATTAATTTCAAAACATAAGAAACAAAAGCATTCATACTTATAAGGAGAATGTAAAAAAGATAAAAGATGGCAGATTAGGAGGAAAATTCTACACTGAAGGAACATTTTGTCATGGTGAATATATGGTGGTATTCTCATGGTGAATATATGATAATGTTCTTCAGAGCAGCAATAGATAAATATATATTTACTACACATAGTCTAACTTGTCTATCCTTACCAACTTCTAATCTTCTAGCACACATTATCAATATATTCCAAAAAATAACTAGCAGAGTCAGGAGGTTGCCAAAATATATAAGCTTCAATGTGTTAGGTGATAAACGTGCTAATTGTATTGACTATTCTATATATTGAACATCTAGGGTGTTATCATTGTATCTCTAAATATGTACAAACACTACTTCAAAGTGAAACGAAATACAAGAAGGGTTTGAAGGCATATGCCTGTAAACATAGCTATTTGGGACAATAGTTCAAGACCAGTGTAGTTTTATCTGCAATGCTCCCCAACCACTGTCTCTGCGTGATGGAATATGTCTATCATCCCAGGTCCATGGGGATCTGAGAGCAGGAAGATTTCAATTCCATGCCATACTAGGCAAGAACTTCCACATGGCTCCATCTCAACCAAAGAAGGTTTAACACTGGCTAAGACCTATCTCCCCTACCCAGGTGAAAATGAAAATAAGAGCATTGTAGTATAAGAAACAAACAATATTGAGGGAGTTCCAGGGAGATGGTGGAGGAGAAGCTGGAGGCTAAACAAGCTCTTGCATAGAAAGCAGTTTTAGAGTTCCAGTGAACAGTCCTAAGCCAGAGAACCACACCAAGTATGCCATCACAGGACAGAGAGTTAGGCCAGAGAGGGAAAATCCAGGCAGGGAGACAGATCTGAGCTCTTGCCAGCAGCCTCCACCACCACGGCGACAGCTATGATGGCAGTGGCCGACCCCCCATACATGAATCACAGAGAGTGCGGGACAAAGGAGCCAGATGCAGCAGGCGAGCAGATTCTACTCAACACCAGCAAGAACCGACAAGGAACAGACATCTTCATCCTGCAGTTCACAAACCAGAGACGACCCAGGAACCTAGAAGCCTGACATCCTCACTCCTTCTCAGGGAGCAGAGGAGGGAAGGCCACCCCTCCCCCCCCAGTACTGGAGATCTCCATCTTGGATACCGACAAAGCTTGGCGGAGCTGCAAGCTCCAATTCAGGCCTTGGAAGAAAACAATACAGTCATTTAGCAGGTCACAAGAAGCTAACCTGACCTGACCTGCCAGACTCAGCTACATCCAGGGAAGTCACCCCGCTCAGGTGCCAGCCCTAGGAATGGCTTTCTTCACTGGGTAATCAGAGCCAGAGGCTGCCCCTCCCTTTAGCAGCTTTGACAATCAATTGAAATTCAATAAACAGAAACCCTGAGAATGGCTCCAGGCTGGGCTCTGTGAGTTTCTCACAAACTAGCCCCCAGGAAAAGCTACTGTTTGATGAAATGCTTCAACTCTACCCAGAACCTAGCCTCATCACAGGATCTCCAAACTTGAGGAAAAAGCCATCTCCCTCTTTTGTGATACTCAGAGCAGATCTACCTCCCATTGAACTAACCTGGGAGGTGGATCGCAAAATCCTGGGTAAAGCAGAGCATTTTTTTGCCTGTTCGAACAAACGGACTTAAGAAATCAACCAAGAAATAGGACCACAAGCAGACCAGAGTCTCCAACAAGAGGCTGCTTACAGACACAAGGGAGATACAGGATTTTGCCCACCCCTCCCAAAAAAAATCAAAGAACTTTTTTTTTCTTCTTCTTTTTTTAACTTTTATAAATTTTTTTTTCTTTTCTAAAACTTTTTTAAATTTTTAATTTTTACCTTTTTTGAAAAAGATTGTTTTCTAGTAACTTTTTTTCCTCTTATAATTTTTATTTTAGGGATACATGTGTGTGCGTTTTTCTTTCTTTTTTTTTCTTTCTTTTTCTAAAAATATTTTTCTTTTTGTTTTTTGTTTAGCTCTACTGAACTTCTGATCTTTTTTTTTCTTCCTTTCTTATCCTTTTCACCTTTTCTTCTCTTTTGTTCTTCTTTTGTGACTTAATTATTGTTCTGCACATCCTCAGATAAACCCGGAGTTGACTATTAGACCCTATCCCCCATTGCGTACACACTTAATCCACAAATTTATTACTCATTTCAAAACTTAAATTCCTTAATAGCAGTACAATTTCTTTATACCTTTATAATATTTTAAGTATTTTTATTTTTAAGTTTTTCACATCTCCTTTATATCCCTCCCCTTCTCTCATTATATTCACTTTCTTCTCTGAATAGTTTGTTTTCTGTTTACATGATATTAATTTTTCCTCTTCTATTTTTTCTGGTCTCTTTTCTTTTCCCTTTCTTCTTTTTTTCTCTCTTTCTACTTTCATCTTATCCAACCTATTTCCTGCTTTGAGATTATTAGGACTTAGTTAACTCTCCCTGTGCCTTCCCACATCTCTCTATTCCTATTTTTTACCCACATCTCTCCCTAACCCTAATAATTTCTGGTTTTCCAAATGTTTCTTTGCGGTTGGTAGCGCATTAATATATAATTGCTTGATGTTGAATAGATGTATCTGTTGAACTACATTGTATCTGCAGACTATTGACTGTGCATATTCAGACTTTGGTTGATGCTTGCCTTAAGAAAGTGTTCTAGACAAAACTGGTGTTATTTTCATCCCAAACGTGCAGAGTAAGCCGGAAAAACACAAGAAAAATGGCAAGTCCTGGTATCTCAACTCCCACTCATGATAATAAGGGGAAAGAACAGATAATGAGTAATCCAGAAGACAGTTCCCAAATAGCTCTACAAACACTGCTGGCAAACATGATAAATGAACAGATTGAAAACATTCAAAGGACTCTGTATGAGTGTGATAGGGAGAGAGAGGAGGCAAACCAAAGGTCAATGCAGGAAAAGACTGAAAACCTACAAAGGAATCTGTATGAGTGTGATAGGGGGAGAGAGGAGGCAATCCAAAGGTTTATACAGGAATATCATGAGCATGAGGAAGCTACTCAAAAACTGATACAGGATTTGCTTGAACAGATTGAGAATACTCAAAGAAAAAGGCAGGAATGGAGTGAACAGGCTGAGAACACTAAAAGAGAACTACAGGAATGGCATGAACGGGAGCGGGAGGAGGCTAAGCAAAGAGTAATACAGGAATTGAGAGAGCAAGAAAAGAATACACAAAGATCACTAAAGGCATTCATGGGATCCATTAACAAAGAGCTGGAGGAAGTAAGGGAGACCACAAAGGGAATGCTGAGTGGAACCCAACAGAAGGAAAGGGAGTCCAAGGAAACCATAACCAATCAACTAAGTGATTTGAGAATAAACACTAAAAACCAAATTAAAGAAGTAAAGAAGTTCATACAAGATCTAAAACAAAGCTTCAACAAAGAATTTGAAGCCATCAAAGCTGAACAATTAGAAGGAAAAGAAATAATAAACAAAGTAGAAAGTCTTGACAGCAGGTTAGACCATGCAGAAGATCGAATCTCAGGGATTGAAGACAGTCTAGATATTATAGAGAAAGAACATACAACCATGCAAGACAAGCCCAAAAATATGATAGATCTATCCAACACTTGGAAGACACCATCAGAAAGTGTAATCTAAGGATAATGGTTGTAGAGGAGCACCTAGAAACATAAGTTAATTGTCTAGGAAATTTGTTTAACAGGATCCTAGCAGAGAACTTCCTAAACATGCAAAAAGATAGGCCTATTCAGATACAAGAAGCTGTTAGAACTCCAAAGAGACCAGACCACAATAGGACATCCCACTGTCACATTATAATCCACACAGGATCAATCCAGAACAAGGAAAAGATACTTAAAGCTGTCAGGGAGAAAAGGTTAATCACCTATAAAGGGAAACCAATTAGAATCACCTCAGATTTCTCAGCAGAGACAATCAAAGCAAGAAGAGCCTAGAATGATATATGCCATGCCCTAAAAACAAACAAATACCAACCAAGAATACTGCACCCAGCTAAACTCTCCTTCATAACTGAAGGCCAAATAAAAACCTTCCATAGCAAAGAAAAATTGAAGCAATCTTCTCCACCAAACCAGCCCTAAAAAAGATTCTTAAAGATGTCCTACACATAGAAAACCAACAAGACCAAAATAAAGGCCAAGAAAATGCACCCAAACTGAGAATCCAAAACCATTAGAAGAACACAGTTTTCACAGTCCCCAAGAAGGTGGATAACATGGCAGGAAATCCCAAATACCTCTCAGTCCTATCTATCAACATTAACGGAATTAACTCTCCAATTAAGTGACATAGACTGTCTAGTTGAATAAAAAAAAAACAAGATCCTTCTATATGCTGCCTTCAAGAGTCACATCTTGCCCATAGAAACAAACAAATTTTTGATGTTAAAGGCTGGAACGAAATCTACCAAGCAAACGGCCCCCATAAACAGGCGGGAGTTGCAATCCTAATATCAGCACCACATGGATCATTTTCTAAAGTAGAACACATTTTAGGCCACAAAGCAAACTTGTCCAAATTCAGAAACATTGAAGTTATATCTTGCATTCTCTCTGAACACAAGGGATTAAAATTAGAACTCAACACCAAAAGCCATCAAAGAAAATCCGGAAACACATGGAGTCTGAACAACACACTGCTGAATCACGAGTGGGTCATGGAAGAGATTAGAAAGGAAATTCAAATGTTCATGCTATTCAACAAAAATGAACACACAAATTACCAGCTCCTCTGGGACACAGCAAAGGCAATACTCAGAGGCAAGTTTATAGCTCTGACCTCCTACATCAACAAATAGGAGAGATTTGAAACCAACAATTTAATGACATATCTAAACCTTCTTGAAAAAGAATAGCAAGATGAACCCCAATCCAGTAGACTGAAAGAAATTATTAAAATTTAATCAGAATTAAATGAATTAGAATCCAATAAACAATAGAGAGAATCAACAAAACAAATAGTTGATTCTTTCAAAACATTAACAAAATTGAGAGACCCATAGCAAATCTTATCAGAAAAAGAAGAGAACACACCCAAATAAATAAACTGAGAGATGAGAATGGAAACAACACCACGGAAACAACCAAGATTCAGAACATTATAAGGGAATACTTCTCAAAACTTTATGCTAATAACTTTGAGAACTTGGCAGTAATGGACCTTTTCCCTCAAATATTGACATGCCAAAACTAAACCAAGATGAGTTAAACTATTTTAACAGGCCCATATCAAGCATTGAAATAGAACAGCAATAAGAGATCTCCCAGCTAAGAAAATTCCAGGAACAGATGGTTTTACAGCAGAATTCTACTGCCTTCAAAGCAGAGCTCACACCAATACTCCTCCAACTCTTCAATGAAATTGAAAGAGAAAGTTCACTACCGAACACATTCTATGAAGCCATCATAACCCTCATCCCAAAACCAGGCAGGGACTCATCAAAGAAAGAGAACTATAGACCCATTACATTGATGAACATTGATGCAATACTTCTCAACAAAATTTTGGCCAATCGACTTCAACAATTCACCCAAAAAATCATAGAACACGATCAAGCAGGATTCATGTCAAGGATGCAAACTTGGTTCAATATACGCAAATCAAATAATATTATTCATCACATCAACAGGAGCAAGAATAAGAACCACATGGTTATCTCAATAGATGCAGAAAAAGCATTCGACAAGATGCAACACCCCTTTATGATGAAGGGTTTGGAAAAATTAGGAATCCATGGAACATTCCTCAATACAATAAAGGCTGTATATGACAAACCTACAGCCAGCATTATACTTAATGATGAAAAACTAAAGCCATTTCCTTTAACTCAGAAACAAGACAAGGATGTCCACTCTCTCCACTTCTCTTCAATCTAGTATTAGAATGCCTAGCTACAGCAATAAGACAAGATGCAGACATAAAGGGGATCCAAATAAGGAAATAGAAGTAAAACTCTCCCTCTTTGCAGATGACATGCTCTTGTATTTAAAGAATCCCATAGACTCCACTCCCAAATTACTGAAGCTGATTCAAAACTTTGGCAAAGTAGGAGGGTATAAAATTAACCCCCAAAATTCAATGGCTTTTCTGTATGCCAACAATGAGAAAAGTTTTGGTGAAATTAGAAAACCAACTCCATTTGTAATAGCCCCACAAAAAATAAAATACCTAGGAATTAACTTACCCAGAGAAGTGAAGGACCTCTATGATGAAAATTTTAAAATCTTGAAAAAGGAAATCAAAAGAGAAAATGGCAAAACCTCCCATGCTCCTGGATTGGAAAGAGTAACATCGTGAAAATGGCAATACTTCCCAAGGCTATCTACAAATTCAATGCGATACGTATCAAAACTCCAACCTCATTCTTCAAGGAAATAGAAGAGGCAACCCAAAAATTCGTATGGAACAATAAAAGACCCTGAATAGCAAAAACGCTCCTCAACGGAAAGAACACTGCTGGAGGAATATCAATACCAAATTTGAAACTCTACTATAAAGCCATAATAATCAAAACAGCTTGGTACCAGCACAAGAACAGACCTCAGGACCAATGGAATAGAATTGAAAACCCAGAAATGAACCTAAAGACCTGTAGCCATCTAATCTTCGATAAGGGAGCTAAAATAATAGAATGGAAGAAAGACAACCTCTTCAGTAAATGGTGCTGGAAAAATTGGTTAACTACCTGTAGAAAACTAAAGCTAGAACCTTATATATCACCCTGCACCGGAATCAACTCCATATGGATCAAAGACCTCAGAGTCAAAGCATACACTCTGAAAACATTACAGGATGGAATAGGAGAAACCCTAGGTCTTCTTGGAGCAGGCCAAAATTTTCTTAATAGAGACCCGAAACACAACAAATCAAAGAAAGGTTGGACAAATGGGATTCCATGAAGTTGCAGAGCTTCTGCACGGCAAAGGACATAGCTAGCAAGATCAATAGAAAGCCCACGGATTGGGAGAAGATCTTCACTAGCCAAACAATGGACAAAGGTCTCATATCTAAAATACACTCAAAACCCAAAAAATTAAATCCCCCAACAACAAATCCTCAAACAACAACTGCCCAATAAATAAGTGGGCTAAAGACTTAAAGAGAAACTTCTCTGAAGAAGAAAGAAGGATGGCTAATAGAAACATGAAGAAATGCTAATCTTCCCTAGCCATAAAAGAAATGGTAATCAAAACAACATTGAGATACCACCTCTCTCCAGTTAGAATGGCAAAAATCAAGAACTCTAACAACAGATGCTGGAGGGGATGTGGGCAGAAGTGAACCTTACTGTATTGTTGGTGGGAGTGTAAACTTGTTCAACCACTTTGGAAAGCAGTATGGAATTTTCTCAAAAGACTTCACTTAGAGCTCCCCTAAGACCCAGCAATCCCACTTTTGGGCATTTACCCAAATGTTTACAAACAAGACCACACTAAAGCTACCTGCATAACTATGTTTATTGCAGTATTATTTACCAAAGCTAAGATATGGAACCAACCCAGAAGCCCCTCAGTAGATGAATGGATCAAGAAAATGTGGTATATATATACACAATGGAATTCTATGACTCCATCAGAAAGAATGACATTGTCCCATTTGTTAGGAAATGGAAAGGCTTGGAAAAATTGTATTAAGTGAAGTAAGTCAAGCCCAAAGAAACATAGGTCCCATGATTTCCCTTATTTGCAATATCTAGTATATGTATGAGTCAAGCAGAAAAGGTCAGATAATAGGATGTTAGGAAAATGAACCTTTAGATATGTATTTAAATGTTTTTTTTCTTTTACTCATTTGTTTCTAACGCATTTCTAAGATTATTTCCTTGTTGCTGTTTATTTCCCTCCCCCACAGTATAACCTCTGCTTTCCCTATATTTTATGTCGGTAAAACTTGTGGAGGAGAAGAGGGAAATCAAGTCGTTTAAGGATACAGGTGGACCGGTTGCAACACTGAAAAGTACAAGTTGTCATGTCGAAAACGAACTTTACAACTTTGATGTGGCAGGGGGTGGGGGGAGGATTGGGTTGGGGGACTGGGAGAGGCTGGGAAAGGATATGAAGGGTAAACAAAGGAGGAGGCTGCAATGCTTGATTAGAAATGTACTCATTATCTTGCCCATGTACAGTATGTTCATAATAAAAATAAAAAAATGAAAAAAAAAGAAACAAACAATATTAAACCTGCCAAAATAAACCATCATGAACAACACACAACTAGTGTTTGTTCCTCATACCTTTCATCTGAACTATAGCTTGGATTATATATGTGAACCAGGGGCATTAAGCAGTTCATCATTTTACAAATGAGTATTTGAGTGTCTGCTTTGACTCCCAAGGTTTTGATCCATTTGGAGTTGATTTTAGTGCAGGGTGATAGATAAGGATGGAGCTTTAGTATTCTATAAGTAGTTAACCAATTTTGCCAGCACCATTTACTGAAGAGGCTGTCTTTCTTCCATTCTTTTCTTAGCTCCCTTATCAAAGATGAGATGACTATACATCTGTAGGTTCATTTCTGGGATTTCAATTCTATTCCAATGGTCCTGAAGTCTGTTCTGTTGCCAGTACCAAGCTGTTTGGATTACTATGGCTTTGTAGTTGAGTTTGAAATTTGGTATTGATATTCCTCCAGCACTATATTGTCTGTTAAGGATCGTTTGGCTATTTGGGCTCTTTTATTATTTCATATGAATTTTTGGATTGCTTCCTTTATTTCCTTGAAGAATGAAGTTGGAATATTGAGAGGTATCACATTTGTAGGGAGCCTTGGGTAGTATTGCCATTTTAACGATATTAATCCTTCTAATCCAGGAGCAAGGGAGGTTTTTCCACTTTCTAAGTTCTGTTTTATTGTCTTTTTCAGGTCTTTAAATGTTTTCATCATAGAGGTCCTGCACTTCTTGGTTAAGTTAATTCCTAGGGATTTTATTTTTTGTGGGGCTATGATGAATGGAGTTGCTTTCCTAATTTAAGCCATGCTTTTCTCATTGTTGGAATACAGAAAAGACATTTTTTGAGGGTTAATTTCATACCCTGCTACTTTGCCAAAGTTTTGAATCAGCTGAAGTAATTTGGGAGCGGAGCCCGTGAATAGGAGAAACCCTAGATCTCCTTGGCACAGGACAAAATTTTCTTAATAGAGACCCAGAAACACAAATAATCAAAGAAAGGTTGGGCAAATGGGATTGCATGAAATTGCAGAGCTTCTTCATGGCAAATGATATAGCTAGGAAGATCAGTAGAAAGCCCACAGACTGGGAGAAAATGTTCCCTAGCCATACAATGGACAAAGGTCTCATATCTAAAATATACCTGGAATTCAAAAAATTAAATCGCCCAACCACAAATCCTCAAAGAAACAACTGCCCAATAAATAAGTCGTCTAAGACTTAAAGAGAAACTTCTTTGAAGAGGAAATAAGGATAGCCAATAGACACATGAAGAAATGCTCAACTTCCCTAACCATAACATAAATGTAAATCAAAACAACATTGAGAGACCACCTCACCCCAGTTAGAATGTCTAGAATCAAGAACTCTAATAACAGATGCTGGAGGGGATGTGGACAGAAAGGAACCTTACTGCATTGTTGGTGGGAGTGTAAACTTGTTCAACCACTTTGGAAAGCATTATGGAGGTTCCTCAAAAGACTCCACATGAAGCTCCCCTATGACCCAGTAATCCAACTTTTGGACATTTACCCAAATGATCACAAACAGGACCATAAGAAACTACCAGCATATCTATGTTTATTGCAGCATTATTTACCATAGCAATGATATATCCAACCCAGATGTCACTCAGTAGATGAATGGATCAAGAAAATTTGGTCTATATACACAATAGAATTCTATGCTTCCATCAGAATGAATGACATTACACTTTTTGTAAGGAAATTGAAAAGCGTGGAAAAAATTATATTAAGTGACATAAGCCAGGCCCAAAGAAACAGAGGTCCCATGTTTACCCATATTTGCAATAACTAGTATATGTCTGAGACAAGCAGAAAAGTTCAGATAAGTGGATGTTAAGTGAAATGAACCACAAGAGAAGGACCCAAATGATTTTTCTTTCTTGTGATTGATTCTCACATATTTATAAGATGATTTCTTTGTTGCTTTGTATGTCCCTCCCCTACGATATAACCCTGCTTTCACTGTATTTGATTTTGGTATAATTTGTGGAGAGGAATGGAAACAACAAATGGTTTAAATAGGAATACAGGTGGACCCGTTGCATCAATGAGATATACAAGACGTTGTTGAAAAACAAACTTTACAACTTTGGCCGGGGGGGGGATGGGGAGTGCGGTGTGTGGTGGTGGGGAGGTGTGTGGGGGGGAGATAAGAAGGGATCAGAAGGGGAAACAAAGGATGGGGCAACAATGCTTGAGAAGAAATGCACTCATTACATTGCCCAAGTAATTGTAACCCCTCTGTATTGTATTTTCACAATTAAAAAAAGACTTTTTAAAGACAGGTGTCAATGGCTCATGCCTGTAATCCCAGCTTCTCATGAGGCTGAGATCTGAGGATTGCAGTTCTAAGCCAGCCCAGGAAGAAAAGTCCCCATAAGACTCTTTTTCCAATTAACATCTCAAAAGCCAGAAGTGGCTCCGTGCCTCAATTCGTAGAGTGCTAACTAACTTGAGCACAGAGTCTCAGGGAGAGTGCCCAGGCCCTGAGTTCAAGCTGCACAATTGACAAAAAATAAACATTTCAAAGTCTGAATTACTTGTGAATTAAAATGTCAGCATTGGTATAGAATTCTATAATCTTCTACAGATTTCATTATATTTGTGGTTAGAAAAAGTAGCACTTGAATAAAGGACTTTTTTTTCATAAATTAGGACAGATTGTTCTCTAACTAGAGGAAATTGCTGGACTCATACATAATATTTTGGTTGGTTTTTGTTTTGTTTTTAGGACAGGATGAGAAACCTTATTTCTGCCAATGGCCATTTGGATATGTATAACATCATTCACAGGCCATGCAGAATTAACAGTAAAGACAGGACACAGTCAACTGGCAATAAACTTATTTGTCTTTATGCCATGTTCCAAATGATTTGTTTAGCTTATATTTCCCCATGGCCTATAGTTTCCTATTCCTGATTTCCTCAAAATGCAAGCATGTTCCACCAATTCAGATTTGAGCCAGGCAATATGTAGTATTAGTGCCAAGAGTCGAAGAAAATTGTAATACAACCAGGGAAGCATGAAACCAACACTTTAGCAGCTGGACACTGAGGACTCAGGCCTATAATCCTTGCTACTCAGGAGGCTGATGATCACAGTTCAAAGCCAGCTGGAGTGAGAAAATCTGTGAGACCTTTTTCTCCAATTAACATCCAAACAGCCATAAAGGGAGCTGAGGCTTGAGAGGTAGAGTAACCTTGATTACAAAAACTCAGGGGTAGCACCCAATCCTGAGTTCAGCTGAAAGTCAAGCACAAAAACAAAACAAGCAACAACAACAAAAAAACCGGGAGAAAGCTCAGGAAGGGTGGCATTGTCTACAAGACAAATGTACACATTACATGAATTGTGAAATGGTAACATCGCTGTACACACCTTAGTAACAATTACATTTAAAAAATAATCTAAGAAATCCCGAAGCCATGGAGCCTAATGATGCGCATCTACTTTCTAGAATTTCAAAGTCCCATTCTCTGACCTGGTAGCACACAGGTTGTAGCCCAGGGTGATGAGAAAATATGAAACCAGAGATCCTTTCAGATTGTCCTACCAACTCTTTTATTACTTTAAGCAAAAAAACAAAACAAAGCAAAGTAAACAAAATAGACTTTATGGTTAATTAAGCTGCAATTAAATATTCCAGGCCAAATTATATTGTTAAATGATGAGTTAGTACATATGTTTTGTAGATATTGAACTCACATGTGTCACAAAAATATCCATGAATTCATAACTAGAAACTTTGAAGTGTAAAGTATATTAATTAGGTGAGTTTCATTAGGTAGCCAATGAAGAGAACACCGCACTGTATTCAGTCAGGTAAAATCGTTTATTTACTGAACTGCTGCCCATGCCATATATGGTGGAAAGGCATGTACAAAAAAATAGAGCGACCCAACCTTGAGCCAGGATTCATCTAGGCGAAGGACCGAATGAGGTGTGGCCAGGTGGGGGAAAAGTCTGGCCACACTGGATCTAGATGTGACTTCAAGGCCTGGGACTCTCCTCTGGTCAGATGGAAAGTGTGACCAGAGGCTGACCAGGTTGTGACTTAGCAGGAGGGGGAAGTGGCTGCCTCCAGGTGTGCCAGATACCTAGATAATACATGAAGGGTGGAACCTAAGCCAAGAAGTGGGGAGGTGTCTGCATAGAGTCTGCATGGCCTGGAGCAAACCTAATACCAAATACAGGTAGTACCTCTGCCATGTGACTCTTGACTCATTCATTCTCAATTATTTTCTTTTTTCTCTCCTTCTTTCTCTCTCTCTCTCCTTCTTTCTCTCTCTCTCTCCTTCTTTCTCTCTCTCTCTCCTTCTTTCTCTCTCTCTCTTTCTTTCTCTCTTTCTTTCTTTCTTTCTTTGTATCTTTCTGTCTTCCTTCCTTCCTTCCTTTTTTCCTTCCTTCCTTCCTTCCTTCCTTCCTTTCCTCCTTCTCTGTCTCTGTCTCTGTCTCTCTGTCTCTCTGTCTCTCTGTCTCTCTGTCTCTCTGTCTCTCTCTCTCTCTATTTCTCCTCTCACTCATCCTCCCTCTCTCCCCTACTGAACACTTTCTGAGTTGAACTCACAGGCTTGGAAGAGCAGCTCAATTGACGAATGTGAAATTTAATTTAATGTTACCTTACACCTCAACAGCATGGCATCTCATGCCATTTGGAGGAGGAAAGCAAGCACGCTCACTGCATTTTCTGAGGTCCATCCTGGGAAGGTGTGGAAGATTCCACCCTCCTCTTGGGGAAATCTCAGCCCAGTCTGCATCAGGAGAGGTGACTGCCTCCAAGTGTGCCAGTTACCAAGTGACGCAGATACTAGTCAGAGACTTAGCCTCGTGTGGTGCTGAGATTAATGGCATGATTCAACATGATCCACTAGATTGTTAGGATTGGGACTTCCTAAATTTTTGGTTAGGCTTTGTTCAAATTGTGATCTATTTATTTCTGATTGCTAACCATGATTAAACATGTGAGCCAGCACATCAAACCATTTAAAGTCCTTTATCACACATGGAAGACATGAAGTTTCTTTTCCCAAGTGACATACAAGTTGACAGAGAGCAAAAGTAAATCCTTAATTCTGGTCTAGATGTGTTTTTAATGTGAAACAAAATTACTTAGCAAAATATCTGACTACTGTGATTATACTTTCAAATTTACCCTATATTTCAATATCAAATCACCTATATTAGCCAATGATTAACTCAAATTACCTGTAATCATTTATTTCTGTCATATCTTCTAAAGGTAGGCAGAACAAGAAAGACTAGACTTGTTAGGGGCGGGGTTTCTTGTGGAGTAGGTGGGACTTTAGGATGGAGGCTGGCAGGTGGACAGGTTTTCAGTGGAAGAACGTGGCGTCACTGTGGAGGAGGCTGTTTGGGGCAGAGCTTGGAGGAAGAAGATCAAGGTTACAAAGGAGGAGGTTACTTAGAGGAGGGGTTCTGGTGGAACATTGTGAGCCCTAGTGGGTATGTAGGGTGGTGATTCACATAAGGCAGGGAAGAGAAAGGAGCCTGACAGAAGTTGGGGTTTCTGATGCAGTAATGTGGGACTATTAGGGAGAGGCTTTTTGGGGTCTGGTTTTGAGAGGATAAGGCGATGCTAGAAAAACGTGGGGTAGAAAGTGACGGGGTTCCTCGTGGAGAATGGCAGGCCTTTGGAAAGTGTGTTAGGGTTGAGGTGGGGTTTCTGGCAGAGCAGGATGTAGTTGCAATATATGGAGGAGTTTTTCAGAACCAGGGCTTTGTGACAGCAGGGATAGGATACAGTGGACTAGATTGGTTAGGACGGGGTTTCTGGTGTAGCCAGTCACCACTTCGAAAAGAGGAGTAAGTTTGGGTGGGGAATTAAGTGTTGCAAGGCAGGACAAGGACTTTGGACAGGGTTTCCAGTAGTGCAAGGCAACCTTCACCAAGGGACTATTGAGGGACAGTGATTTACAGTTGAGCCTGTGAGGCTTCCAGAGGGAAGCCAACTGGTGCAGTGGTTTCCAGTGGAGCAATGTGGGTGTTGAGAGATGGGATAGTGTGGTGGGGGTTTTCTAGTGGGGTTTTTCTGGAGCAGGGCAGGGCTTGGATCCATGGGCCTATTGGAGGAAGGGCTATGAAAAGGAGTGGAAGGTCTACAAAGGTGTAGGATATTATGGGCAGGATATCTGGTGTAGTACCATGTGTATCTGAGGGAGGACCCAATCGAGGGAGGTTTATCTGGGGAGCAATGCAGGGCATTGAAAAGGTAGATATGGGAGGTGGAGAGGCTTGTGGTGAAGCAAGACTGGCATTCCAGGCAGGAGATGGGCTGTGTGACAAGCTTCTGACCAACCAAGGTGGGGCTTCAAGGGCAGTTATAGGGAAGTGGACGTGTTTGGTATAGCATGATGGGCATTGTGGGAAAGATTATGTTTAGGGCTAGATTTAAGAGGTTAGGCCACTTAAAAGTAGACTAGTTATGGGCGGAGTTTCTGATGAAACAAGGTAGGGCTTGAGGAAGAAGTCTGCTTGGGGGTGGGGAATGAAAGGAAAGGGAGGAGCTTGGAGGTACTACGATATGGGAGCAATGGGAATGTGAGGGACTAGCGTAGTTAGGGATGAGTTATATGGTGGATGAAGTGAGAATTAGAGGGAAGAGCCAATGTAGGTGTGGTTGTTGGTGTAGCAAGGAGGGACATAGAAGGAGGCGATATAGATGTGGCCTGGTTTCTGGTGGTGCAGAGCAGGGATTCCAGGAAGGGGTGGAGTAGAGGAATGCTTTCCCTGTAGCAGAGGAGGACTTTCAGGAAGGTCGCAGTCAGGACTTTGAAAGTTTATAGCAGGACTACCAGGGGGTAGGTTACTTAAGGTTGTGCTTTTTAAGAAGGAGAAATGTGTTTCCAGTGGATTCAGTCAAGTTTTATAGGAAGTAGGGATAGGAAAGTGGCAAGACTTATTGAAGAGTGGAGCTACATAAAGTAAACCGTTACTGTTAATAGAACACAATTTTCTGTAAGTTTTGAATTATATTACTTTTATGTATGCGAGAGATACTGGAGAAAGTAACCAAGTAATAATTCCTTCCTAGTGAAATTTTTCTTTATTCCAATTGAGTGAAAATAAAACCACAGGTCACATTAGGCTGAGAGACACAAAGTGGACTAAGACACATAAAGCATTGGAATTGATTCCCTAGCACAACCTTTAAGGACCACAAATAAAATTTTAAAATGTCTCACTTAGTCACAATGGACACTCTATTGTCTTAAAATTGTGAATGAATAGAACCTTTTCTCTGACCACTTTAGAAATCATAAAAATAAGTGGCAATGTTTTAACTTTATATAACATTGGAAAGTATACTAAAAATAATTAGGAAAATCTAAAATTGTACACAGAATGTTTGTTCTCCAGCAACAATTTTAATCTAAAAGAATTTAAAACCAGAAAATTGCCAAATAGTGAGTTTGCAGCATTGTTTCTTTTTAGTTCTCAAAATGGTGACTTAAGCAATCTGTCTTTATCATTGGATGCATCGATGTTAAAACATATCTAAGAATGTGAAGCACTACTATACAAACCCTGAAGAAATTCAGAAGGATCTGTGAAATGATGTTGCAATAAAATTGATGACTAATTACAGTAGGAATTGATCTTCACTAGGCCCAAAAATATTTTCCAGAAAAGGCTACATTGAAAAAAAAAAACAATGAAAAGAAAGCAGGGAGGCAGACTTTGAAGTAAACATTATCCAATGAACAACATCTATTGAGCCATGATTGCAATCTTCTTTTACCTAAGTTACAGTTACTGACCCATGTTCTTCCCTAATGCCAAATACCAATACCATGACAATGCAGTAATCATTTTCAAGGCATTAGACTTTACAGAAAGAATTCAATGAATGTATTGCTAGAAAATAAAGATAGATGTCTGAGATAAAGATTGAAGAAAATATCCCGAATTTCTGTCCCTTCGAGGTGAAGAGGGGTACAAGCCAAAGCACAAGGAGAACGGATGGAAGTACAGTAGTGCACACCAGTAGTTCCCAAGGTGCAATGTTGAATGTAACAGGGGAGAAAATCAACATGACCATCAAAGGACTTAGCACTTGAGAGTAGAGGGAATTACATGAAAATACATGGAGAATTACAAAGGATGCCCTTGCATATTTGGCAGAAGTGTGCATGGCATAGAATTCTAAAGTATGTGGAGATATTATAAGAAACTACTTGTACTCCAATGGTGCGATGATCAGTAATAAACATGATTACAGGACATTGAATAATCATAAAGGCCTTGCTTCAGTAGTAGATAAATTCTGTTTTGAAACACCTAACACACTATAAAACCAAGAGAAGAAGTTTCAAATTATATATAAGTGACTTGACTGCAACAAGAGAGTTCAAAAAATAAAATCACATAATGTGGATGCAAAAGGTTAACATTATAAAGGTAATCTTTAAACAATTCATATTTTATGTGATTAGTACTGATTATAAATTATTTTTTTCCTTACATATTTTGGATTCACAAAACAACAAACAACAAAACAAAACAAAACAAATGACCCTTGACAATAAAGCTGGATGCCAGTATCTCTATCTCACTAGGCTGAGATTGGAAGCTCATGGTTCACACACATGGCTGGAGTAGCAATCCATGAGACATTTATGTTCAATTGTTCAATCAAAGACAGAATGAAACATTGGTTCAAATAGTACAGACTCAGTCAGTCATGAGTGAAAAAAAAAACTAGCAAGAATTTGAGGCTCCAAGGCAAGTTTCATTACTGCACACACACGCGCGCGCACACACACACACACACAAACCCACACACACAAATGGAATCAGAGACGAAGAGGGAGAGAAAAAAGGGATTGTTAATAGTCTAAAAAGTGAACCTTTCTGATGGAGGCATAGAATTCCATTGTGTATATATACCACATTTTCTTGATCCATTCATCTACTGAGGGACATCATGGTTGGTTCCATATCTTAGCTCTGGTAAATAATGCTGCAATAAACATAGTCGTGCTGGTAGCTTTATTGCGGCCTTGTTTGTGATCATTTGGGTAAATGCCCAAAAGTGGGATTGCTGGGTCATAGGGGAGCTCTATGTGGAGTTTTTTGAACCTCCATACTGCTTTCCAAAATGGTTGAACAAATTTACATTCCCACCAACAATGCAGTAAAGTTCCATTCTGTCCACATCCCCTCCAGCATCTGTTGTTGTTAGAGTTCTTGATTATAGCCATTTGATACAGGTGGATCCATTGCAACAATGAGATGTACAAGTCGTTATGTGGAAAAACAAACATTACCACTTGCGGGGAGGAGGAGGACATGGTAGGGGACGGGGGACTGATGCGAAGGGATGGGAAGGGGAAACCAAGAGGGAGGCTACAATGCTTGATAAGAAATGTAATCATTATCTTGCCCATGTAATTTTAACCCCTCAATACAGTATTTTCACAATGAAAAAAATAAAAGTTAACCTATCTGCCAGGACTATCCTAAGCATACATTAATTAATGAAAATGAGGGAAACCATGGATCCTATGTTACTTTGAGTCTGGCTTCCTTCACATAATATGATTTTTCCAAGTCTTTCCATTTTGTTAAGAAAGAGGCTCTGTCATTCTTTCTGATAGAAGCATAAAATTCCATTGTGTATATATACCACATTTTCTGGATCCACTCATCTATTGAGGGGCATCTGGATTGGCTCCATATTTTAGCTATGATAATAATGCTGCAAAAACATAGTTGTGCTGGTAGTTTTAGTGTATGTGTATGACAAAGATATGACAATAAGTATATATCTAAAGGTGGAGGCATGAATATATTAAAAACAGGAATGAGAAAAGGATGTCCACTCTCTCTACTACTCTTCAATATAGTAGTGTACTTTCTAGCAAGAGCAATAGGCAAGAGAAAACCATAAAGGGGATGCAAATAGGGAAAAAGTAAAACTATCCCTTTTCACAAATGAAATGATCCTGTATATAAAGGACCCTATAGCTTCCTTCCTCAAGTTAGTAAAGGTGATGCTAACTTTCAGCAATGTAGGAGGGTATAAAAACCACAAGAATCAGTAGATTTTCTGTGTTACCAACAATGGGACTGATAGATTAAACCATAATATTCTGCAATTGTGGCCAGCCTGGAGCACATTTTCCCAAGAATATTCTGTAGTGTAAAAGAGGAACAACTATCAAAATAAAGGTGAAAATACTTGTCTGCTACAGACTGATTCATGTTGCTTATATCGGTTGTTGTTTTCATTACTTCAAACACATGGATAATTTATATTGGGATTACAAAAATTGCAAAGGATTAATGGAATCAACATTCAGTTTACTTTCATATATCCAATATAATACACTTAACCCCTTACGGAAAATTAAGTCCAACTGTATAAACAATGTAAGGAATATAAAATAAGCCTCAGTAAGTATTATCTGGCACAAATACACCATCATCTACTCAGAAATTCAGTCTCTCTATAAATATTTATTTGGTACAAAATAATAAAAATTTAGTTAATGAATATGACTTTTAAGTGTCATCTGAAATACTCCTCGTGTATATAATTTATATAATTGTATAGATGTCACCTAGACAGGAATTTAACATGCGTGTAGAAATCAAATTTCCACAATTTAAGCTAGATGAGAGGAGTCATACCTTCGTGTACTGTGTGGTGTGAATTTTACCACAAGGCTGCACCCTTCAACCTAATACCAAATTCATGTGCAATAATTTCCTATTTGATGTTGAGTGCTAAGTGTAGAATACAATTTGAATTGCCACATCAATTTACATCAATGAAACAATAATGACGTATTGTTTAAATTTTAATGCTTCTCAATTTTACAATTCCTGAAATATATCATTAAAATTAGTTTCACATTTTTCTTTTCTATAGCTACTAAAATTATACATTAAACATTCAATATTAAGAAATCAATAATAAGTAACCTATTATTATAATGATATACTATTAAACTGTGATTTGAAGTATATTTCTAACAAATTGTGATATAAAAAACATTTAATAGAATTATGGGTAATATTTTTTAAACTCACCAGCTTGTTATTTGTTTCCTAGTTGTGTCATTTGTTATTGTTCCAAGTCATCTCTCCATGTTCATTGTTTTTTTATATATTTTTTTTGGGGGGCGTCTGGCCGTGGGGCCTGAACTCTGGGCCTGGGCGCTTTCCCTCAGCTCTTCAGCTCAAGGCTAGCGCTCTACCACTTGAGCCACAACACCACTTCCACCTTTTTTCTTTTTGTTTATGTGGTGCTGAGGAATTGAACCCAGGGTCTCAGGCATGCAAGGCAAGTGTTCTACTACTGAGCCACCTTCTCAGCCCTCCACCTTAATTGTTTAGTTTTCTATTTTATCTCTATTGGTTTGCTGATTGTGCATTTTCCCCTTTTTAGTGACTGACATGAGGATGAAAATCTGTATGATAGCTTATTACTTCCTATGTTACTGTAAAATTCCTGTTGTCTACAGCTGTTCTACTCTTCATTGTATAATACAGTATTTCCCCCACTTCCATCTCCTGTATTTCTGCTCTCATGAATGTTATTTTATTATTTAAATTTTATTGTCAAGATAATGTACAAAGGGGTTATAGTTACATAAGTAAGGTAATGAATTCCTTTTTTTCTAACTTGTTACCCCTTCCTTCATTTTTCTCCCTCTTCCCTCCCCAACCCCCCAAGAGTATTTCCAATATATTGTCTTGTGATTATCACTTTTGCATAGGTTTCCCCTTTGTCCTTTGTCTCTCCATTTTTTTCACTTTCCCTTCCCTAGTTGAGACCAACATATTTACAAAACCCAGGGTATCAAAATCAAATATAGTGATAAGTTGGGAAAACACAAAAGGTTAAAAAGAAATCACATAGTATATTAAGAACAACAACAACAAATAACATGTCTTGGAGTTCATTTCGCTTGGAATCACCTTATATGGTCATATGTACTTAACAATTGAGCTATTCTGCTCATCTACTAAGATTATCCTTGATGTACACAATAATCCTCCCCTATTACCCAGTAATCCCACTTCTGGGTATTTATCACAGTGACCACAAACAAGGCACAATTATGTTTATCACAGTATTATTTACCATAGCTAAGATATGGAATCAACCCAGATGCACCTCAGTAGATGAATTGATCACGAAAATGTAACACACACACACACACACGCACACACACACACACACACACACACACACACATACACACCTATATACACATGGAATACTATGCTTCCATCAGAAAGAATAATACCACCTCTTTGTCAGGAAATGGAAGATATTGGAAAAAATCACATTAACTGAAGTAAGCCAGACTTAAAGAAACATATGTCCAATGGGTTCCCTTATTTGTAATAATTAGTTTATATCAAAGATAATCTCATGTATTTTAATTTGACATTTTGTTCTATGTTGAGCATACAACATTATTGCTATCTTATTTGTTATTATTTCCACAAACCGGCAGGTATGTTTAAAGAATTATGTTAATCTCATCCATTACTGAAGGAGAACAACTAAAAGAGCAACCCCTACAAGGAAGAACAACTCCTACTTAATTAGCTTCATTCCTATGTAAAGCCAGTGTTGTCAGCTGCATCCTCATATTGTACATTACAACTCTACACTTGGTCATCCTGTATATCTACTATCATCTATATTGTGACATAAATGCCCCAGAAATTCCAGTTTGCTTTACTTTTTGAAAAATTTCTCTGTTGTTTTAGGTTGGTGTGTGTGTGTGTGTGTGTGTGTGTGTGTGTGTGTGTGTGTGTGTGTGTGTGTGTGTGTGTGTGTGTGTGTGTGTTTGGACAAAGATCAGAAGACAACATTTTTCTTTATTTAGAATACATCTTTCAGGTCATTTAAGTTGTGGCTAATGGGAGAAGTCTCTTGCTAGTTTAGGGATGAAACAAAAATATATTTGTGCATGCACCACAGTTGCTTTATTAGTCTGTAGTTGAACACATAACTTTGATTTATATCTTGCTTGTTGTGGATAATGTGAATAACAATGAACTATAGATGTATTTACTAGTTACCCAGAGAGAAATAATCATATGATTGGTGGGTCAGATGATATTTCAACTCTGTATTTCTTTAGAAAACTCCATACTACTTTCTAGAATGAGAATAATAACCGGTATTTTAACCACGAGTGTAGAAAATTTCCTTTTCTCCACACTATCACCAACATAATTATGTTTTGAGTTTTTTGAAAAGGCAGGTTTTTATTATGTGCAGTACCCAAACTGGCCTTAGGCTCAAATCCTCTTACTCCAACCTTCCAAATGCTTGGAATTACAAGCCTTTACCACCACACCAAGTTCCTTTGATTTTTTTGATGAGTTATAATAGTTATGAAGTAGTATCATAATAATTTTGAATTGCATTTCTCTAATGACTTCTGTTCACAAAGCATTAATCCAGCATAGAAGTGGTATTAAACACAACTTTGTAAACCCACTGGTGATTTTCAGGGCATTTTGCAAAATATGGCTATTCAGAACTTTTGTCGATTTTTAATCAAGTTCCTTGTTAATCTCATCTTTAATCTCTATATACAAAATCAATAATTAATTCAATATAGTAGAAAGGAAAACAATTGAGCAACTCCTCACAATTTTCAATTTTCAATAACATGATATTGCTTAAATCATTTTCTGTTTACACTTGAGACTATATAACTCAATTTATTTAGACCTTTTACAAGGCTCTCTGTATTTTATTTATTTTATGCTGATTGCTCTTTCCAAATCCTGCATGTCTAATTCTCCTTGGTTTCTTGCAGTCTCATGTAGTTCAGGTTTCAAACTGAAGAATAAATTGAAGGAAGCAACCCAAAAATAGAGTTCCTCTCATCTGATGATGCCTCTACAAGAATGAGGAAAGAGTTCATTCTGCTAAGGACCTTTGTATGATAGGATATCAAAAGGAGAATTCATTCTTCTATGTCTTCCCTGCCTTTGCAATTTACCTTAAATGATGTAAAACTCAATATACTGCTCAGTTACTTTTACGTTTTATGAGTTTTGCACATTATCATATGGACTTCACCCCAGTCTACAGCATTCCTTCATTATTCTGTCACTGATAGTTTTACACTATCAAGACATAAGATAACCAGTTTGATTTACAGCATGAGAAGTTATCCAGCTGGTTTCCTTGGAAGCACAGCATAGTCAATAAATAACATTACTTCTGGTTGCTCACTACATGTAATGATTCCTGTGATATATATCACATTCTGTTTAATATTAAAAAAAAACTACTGGGTAAACTGAAAGCTCATTCATAGAAGTTTATGTTAAGTATTTCACAAGTTTTATGTCTCTTAGGTCTTAAAAAATTTGCTGTAATGCTAATGTTATTACCATTTTAGTGTTGAGAAAAATTGTAATTCAAGGCACTAAGTGCATTGCCCAAAGACATATAGTGAGGAAGGAAATGAGTCAAAGTTTCCAAAAGCCTTTCAGCAATACAAAAATGTAGGTAAAATCTCTCCATTCTCTTATACTCTCAATTCAATATTCATATTGTCCAATAAATAATAGCATAAAAAATATTGCCCACGGTAATTGTTTTCTATCACATTTTGTCTTCAACACAGACTGAGTTGGTGACTTTGGGTTATCATGCACAGTGCTGAGATTATAAATTGAGGTCCAAAGAGAGCCAAATTTTTCTGTCCCACAGTTCCAGTATCCTTTTTAAAAAGTACTAAAACTTTTAAATACCATCACTTACTGTCTTTTAAGTATCCCAAAACGTAAACAATTCACATATAGTCATTCCAAAATGCTTTAAAAGTAGGAAATAATAAAACAGGCCCTCCTGAACTAAAGTTTCTTCTACATTTAAAATTATTCCTAAAGCCTTGTACTGGTTTGTCATACCTGTAATCTTGTCTACCCGGCATATCTACAAAGGAGCATGGGATCTGTGGATAGGAGTTGGAAGCCAATTAAGGCAAAAAAAAATCAAAATATTATTTTTCAAAAATTTAAATGAACTAGCAAAGGTCCAGGAATGGAGATGTAGCTCATATAATAGCTCACAAAGCTAGAGATGAAAGGCCTTGCAAATCCTTGAAGCTCTGAGTTCAAACTCTGGGCATGCCAAGATGCATGCATGCACACACATGCACACGCACACACCCGCACACACACACACACACACATACACTTATTCAAAATATCTTCAGGTCAGTATTTTGCATTAATTTCTTGTTTAATGATATTATATGGTTAAAATAATGGAAATAAACTCTTCCATCATTTTTAAACCTTTTTTATTGTAAAAATACTGTACAGAGGGGTTACAGTTACATGAGCAAAGTAATGAGTATATTTCTTATCTAACGTTGTTACCTCCCCCTTTGTTTTTCCCCAACTACCTCTCCCTTACACCTCTACAAGTACACACTTCACCCCCCCCCCACCCTGCCTAAATTGTAAAGTTAGTATTTCAACATAGTGTCTTGGGTAACTCATTGTTATAATGGGTCAAACAGTATCTCTATTTGAGCATTTTGGTTTTTCCCTTTCCCTCTCCAAATTAGAGAATATATATAAAAGATGCAGGTGCATCAACACCAAATACACTGAAAACAGGGGTTATACCGTGTGGGACGACCAAATTAAAAAAAAAAAATCTCATCGTACATTATAAGTGCATTAGAAACAACAGCAAGAAAGGAAAAACACACACTTGTGTCCCTAGCTTGGGTTCATTTAGTTTAACATCACCTTATCTAGTCATATGCACATAGCTTTTGACCTTTTCTGCTTTTCCCAGTCATATATAACTTATTGCAAATAAGGGATACCATGGGACCTATGTTTCTTTGGACTTGGCCTATTTCAGTTAATATAAATTTTTCCAAGTCTTTCCATTTTCTAACAAATTGGGCAATGTCATTCTTTCTGATGGATGATAGAATTCCATCACACACACACACACACACACACACAATGTTTTCTTGATCCATTAATCTATTGTGGGGCATCGGGGTTGGTTCCATATCTAAGCTATGGTAAATAATGTTGCAATAAACATAGTTGTGCTGGTAGTTTTAGAATGGCCTTGTTAGTGATCATTTGGGTGAATGCACAAAAGTGGGATTGCTGGGTCATAGAGGAGCTCTATGTGTAACCCTTTGAGGAACATCCATACTGCTTTCCAAGTGCGTGAACAAGTTTACACTCCCACCAAGAATATAGTAGGGTTCCCTTCTGGTCACATGCCCTCCAGCATCTGTTGTTGTGGAACGCTTCACGAATTTGGTTGTCATCCTTGCGCAGGGGCCATGCTAATCTTCTCTGTATTGTTCCAATTTTAGTGTATGTGCTGCCGAATTGAGCACAGAACATTTTTTATATATAAAGTGGAATTGATTGTTTTAAACTAGATAATTCAACAAAAAGCAAGTTCAAAAGAATTGTGAAATTTTAGAACCAGATATTTGTTACATAAGCACACATTTAAGAATAAAGTCAAGATTGATATGACAAAAACAAAATGAGTCCAGATGTTTGTTGTTCAAGAGATGTGTAGGAGGAGGAATTCAATTATTCTATACAGGGCACCTCTCATAATGAACACTGCAGCAAGTGTTAAGGTGTGTTAAAAGTTTTAATGTTTTAAATATGTTTAATTTTGGGAACCTGCTTATATATGCGAAAATTAAGACTGTCAGGTCATAAAACTTTTCCATAAAGTATTTAAGATTTATGGTAGCTGACATATATTACTAAGTATGTACATTTCAGAGTTTATAGAAAATTTATTAATGAGAAGTTGCAAAGTCTTTGTGTAAAGAAACAGAGCAAAGAGATAAGACTTTAACTACACAATTTCTGTTGAAACTTTAGGGCTTCTTTTCTTTATATGTTAGCAAGGAACAAATGATTATATAAGCCATGTATCAGTGATGAGTGAGACATAAAAAGTTATCTTACAGTGTAAATTTAAAGGGTACTCATAGCTTATAAAATTCTTGTTGAACATCATAATCTTAGCCAGTTTTAAATGTACAGGAATATGAGCAAATTGTAAAATCTAATATGTAGTATACATCAAATATTGGAAATACTGGTATTTGGCTTTTAATTTATTAATCATTAATATTTAATTATTGGTTTTCTTTATTTTTTGCATTGTTTTCTTTTTTGCAATATAATACAATTTTTTTTAAGTCGTCATTATGAGGTATTTTGAAAATGTTACTGGGATGACCATTTTTTATAGGTGCATGTGAATTCACAGCGATCAAAATTAAGAAAAAAATATTGATTAAAAATTTTCTCAATTAGAGTCTGAATCAGGAGTGTTGATGAATGTCCACACATAAAATCTTAGCCTTTAGCTGAAGCAGTGGTTTTACAGAGTTGAGGCCACAAAAGTGAGAGACTGTGTTTTGTTTAGTTTTTTGGTTTGGTTTTTGTTGGTTGTGGGGCTTTAACTCTGGGTCCTGGGTGCCGTCCCTCAGCTCAAGTCGAGTGCTACCACTTGAGCCACAGCAACACATCTGTCTTTTTCTCCTTATATGGTGCTGAGGAATCAAACCAAGGGCCTCATGCATGCAAGGCAAGCACTCTAACACTGAGCCACCTTCCAAGATCCGGAGAGACTGTTCTTTTAAAAATCATCTGAACAACATTTACTTTCTGCTTTGGGTTATATAATGAAATACATGAATATCTTTTTATGTTTTTGTGAATTGTCATACTTCTAAATTTATACTAACTTCAGCCACTTCATCCTTTTCAAAGTCATGAAATATCTCTGAGAGTTTGCTTCTGTGAAGACTGTTTTTGCATTTATAATTTCTTCTGAGTAATCTTTAATTTTTATCAAAATTACTTTATATTTTTATATTGATGGATTATCAGACATCAAATACCTTCAAATGTACATGGAGAGTCTAAAGATAGCAGTATGAAGGTTCTCATACAGCTCTTGTTTATCTGTTATGCACTTCCAGTATTATGATATTTCTCTCTCTCTTTCTCTCTCTCTCATTTTCTCTCTTTCTCTTTCATGTTCCATGTCTGCTATTTAGAATTTCTGCTGGTCTACTATTATCCTTCAGGATCCACTGGTTTTGTGGGAACATGATAGGGACCATCAGTTACCCTTGCACTCTTTAAAAGTTATAAGAGTAACGTGATATTATTCTTTGCCATTCTAAATGGCAAAACAACAGATCTAGGAATTCCTTTTCACTTTTATTTCTATTATAATTTTATCTCATAGGCATCCATTTGTGACCTAAAAGTTCTTTTTCTTTTACAAAGAATGTTTTTCTTTTATTATCAGTCAGTAACCAAAACAAAGCTATCCTAGGGAAAGTAGGCTGAAGTTGTTCACAGGGATGAAAAACAAGGTCATGGGGGAAATGAGCACAGATCCTCAGAGCAGTTTATCATGTACACTTTGTGAGAATGGCAATGTGCTGGGAACTCTAGATTAAATCACTGAACAGCTGATATATATACACATATATTTATATATTTATATTTATTTATATTTGCATATATGTGTGTATATGCCCTTATATATGTACACATGTATGTTACTATACACACAAATATACACATACATATACACATGTGTACATGCACACATGGAGAAAGACACATAGATACAGCCAACACAAGTTTCACTAATTGTTGAATATGCCTTAGATGGAATGCTTGGAACCGAATATGTTGAAGATGTCTTTGTCTCTAAGAGTTTTTTTTCCACTCATCTTATCTCCTAAAATTGGTAGTTTTTGCCAGAATCGACTTGCAACATGCCGTATAAGTGATAACAAATCACTCAGAAATCTCAGTAAGTAAAGGTCTTATGGTGTCTCCTTGCTCCCCATGGAATTCTTGCTCTTGTAGACAGTTTCAAAAACCAAAGCAGAAGAATATCCTGGTAAAAAATAAGGTTATAAGGCTTTAAATGACATCCTTCCTTGAGCTTTTTTACAAAAGCTACCATCAATTCCTTGAGAGCTTGTTTGGAGGTTCTAGCAGGGGAGCTCAGCTACCCGTATATCCTTGACCTAAGACCGATCCTCCTCTATTGGGGATGGTCGTCCTCCTCGACCGAGTGCACAGTTTCGGGAGGGACACACATGTAGCGGTGAGGGAGGAAGGGGACACCCACCTAGCCAGCAAGAGCAGCCGAATCAACCCTGGCGATCAATGGGGTGACAGATGTCGCAGCAGATCGCCCTCACATCCAACTACCATCAATTCCTAAGCAGATGAATGAGGCCTCAGAAGACTGGACCTCAGGTCAACACTTAACCAACCCATGTGAAAAGTCTAAAGTTAGAAATGCTGACTGAAGTCTTACATTTACTGGCCAAGAAATTAAAAAAAAAGAAAGTTTTTTAATGTATTAAAAATTGAAAATAATTTGTAACCTGTCAATAAATGTGCACAATACAATTATACCAACTGACAAAAGATGATGTGCATTTCACTTATGTGCTTTTGGACTTGGTGAGTGACTATAGGTGTGTCTACACAAGTAGAATAACCATAAATCAAGCCAGCATTTCTTCATTTAAGATACAAGGAAAGGATACAGGTTGACCCACTGTAGCAATGGGATGTACAAGACAATATCAGACGGGGGTAAAGTGGGGAGTTGAGGAGGTGTGCAGGGAAGGGATGGTAGGGGAAAATCAAAGGAGGGGGTAACAATGCTCAATAAAAAACGTACTCATTACCTTACTTATGTAACTGTAACCCCTCTGTATATGATATTTACAAAAAATATATTTAAAAATATGAAGAAAACTTCTTCTATACTTATATGAAGTATTTGTCACCCAATATCAGTAAGGTACTGGTTTTAGGACCATAGGCATATTAAAATTTTGGATGCTCAAATTCTCTACATAAACACAGTATATTATTTACATTAGAATCTGCCCACAACCTAGTGCAGTATGATTGCTATTAAAAATTTTACTACATTTTATATTTGTAGTGGAAAAGTATATGCACTATCAACGGATACAAATTTTTCAGATAATTTTTGTCTGCATATTGTGGATGGAATTGGAAGAGCAATTATGAAAAACCCAAATTTCATCACCATGAGCTGTCTGTAAAATGTAACAAGGATCTAATACAGCATCATTGAATGGTGTGGATCTTCAAGAAGAAGTACTTGAGTTGAGACATTATCAGAAAGTGTAAGCACGCAAGGACTTTTTAGAAATGCATCTGTTAGATTTCTCATAGAGAGCTTTCATAACACTTTGTGAAACACAAGTCAGAACCTCACTGAAGTGTAGAGAGATTTCCCTCACCTTTCTGTCAAGCTCAGTCATTATCAATCAATTTATAGCTAATCTTGTATAATCCTCTAATAAGAAAATATTTATGGAATGTTATATGCAGAAAAGCTGGTAAGGATAACTTTTTCCAATTAGGACTGAAGGATTGACCTGCCCTCCCCACCACGCTATTGTCCCAGGCCCATACAGACTCCAGGCAAAATCCCAGGTATGTGTGACCTCCTTGGAAATGCAGGGAAATCCACGTAAGCCCATTGTGGGCCAAACTGAAAGTTCCCCACCTTCCTTGACTTAGGGGCTTTTCATTAACTTCTACCTCCTTGTTCAGACCTCCTATAAAAACCCAGATCCTATCCCAGCTCCCTCACACAACCTCCCAATGCACTGGAAGGATGGTGCCCCTCATTGTGCCTCAATAAACAGTCCTCACCTGTTGATGATATAGTTCAGCCTATTCCTTTTCCATTCTCCTCCATTTTCCTAACATATGGTTCTGACACCCTGGAGGACTGGGTGCCCTCTGCCCAGGGGCCACACCCCTCCTTGCCACCCCTCATGGAGGCTTTCTGCTACCTTCCTCCTCCTTCCAAGGCCTTTCTCCACTGGGAGGACAGAGCCCTCAGAGCTTACTTTGGGCTAAACAGCCACATGAAAGACCTCTTGATCTTTGCCTTTGTAAACAGTGCAAGCAGTGGACAGCAACCCTGCTGTGGCTTGAGGTATTATTGGCCACCTGCATAAACCCAGAAAAGGTCTCTCCCCCTATTCTTTCTCTTTTACTCTGTTCCTGGACTCTTATCTCCAGGCTGGAGGGTCTTTGCCTTTTGGTCAACTTCACTCACCATGTAAAAGCCTCAGTACAAGATTACCAGCCCAGTCTGTGATGGAGGTGCAATGAAACGGACCCCAGGAATCCAGGATTCCCTTCCTTCCTTCCTTCCTGTCTGTGGGAATCCAGGAGACTCCAGGAGTGTCTCTTTTCCTGACACCATGGCCCCCTGTAATTAGGATCTTTGGGGATGCTCTATCCTAATTACTTGGATATGTCCATCTGCCTTCCCAAAACACCAGGGATGCCTGGAACAACGGGACAGACTCAGTAGTCCTACCAAATTTTCCAAATTGTCTCCCAGAGACACCCCATTGGTATGACTGTGGTCTAATCTTAAGGAACTGGGCTGACTGATTTACAGTAAAAAAATAATCTGACATGTTTTTCTTCCAAAATCTGGTCTCATTATCATGGCCAGCACTGGCCTAAATTCGGAACCTTAGGTTTTCCTCTTAGTGATTTAAATAATTCTCCAACAAAACGGTGGGGAGTCCCAGGTCCCCTATACATAAGCCCTCCTCTACCTCTGCTCCAGAAAACCCCCACTCTGCTTATTCTGTTCTGTTCACCAAGTCCTTCTCTGACCTCCACTCCAGAGTTCCCCCTACCCACTCTCCAGCCTTGCTCACCAAGCCTTTCTCTGCCATGATTCTCCTATCTCCTCTAAAAAGTAACTCCTCATCTTGTAGCAGCTCAATCTGTCTCTCACCCCTTTTCTCTCCCCCTCTCCCTTTCTCTCTCACTCTCTCTTTTCTTTGATGACCTCTGGCACCAAAGATCCTTTTCTCTTTCCTTGCCCTTCTAACTGCACTCTTGTTATTTGCAGTTGGTCCAGCTTATCTAGGCTAAGACTGTCTGCCTGTGTCAAGCAAACTCCTTCTGCTCACCCCTGTCCCTGTGCTTTCCTGTCTGCCTACCTGTGTAGCTGACACAAGGTGAGGATGGTCATAGGCCTCCAAAGATAAAACAGCAAGGGCTGGGAAGGTGGCTCAGTGGTACAGTGCTTCCCTTGCATGCCTGAGGCCCTGAGTTCAACTCCTCAGCACCAAATAAGCAAAAAAAAAAAAAAAAGCCGGAAGTGGCACTGTGGCTCAAGTGGTAGAGCACTAGCCTTGAGCTGAAGAGCTGAGGGACAATTCCCAACCCCAGAGTTCAGGCTCCATGACCGGACCAAAAAAAAGAAAAACAAAAAGATAAAACAACAAGCTAACAGCCCTGTTAAAAATCCCTCTACACAAACCCCTCCATACTTATACACTTCTCAATCCTGTTCTATGGCTAATACACCTTCTTCCCTTCCAGACCCTAAATAAATAGGCCTCTGCTCTGGAACTTTCGTTAACCTGTCACTGAAAGTGTATGGGTGTCAAAAACACTGAGGACAGCCTCTCTCTTTTACGTCTCTCTCCCTTTATCACACTGAAATCCCCCCTAAAAGAAACAAACCAGAATAAGGTGTATAGATTCCTTCTGAGCACCTCTCCAAAAACTACATACAAAATTCACAAAAACAATGATGTTCCCTAAAATGCCAAGTGTGGTTACAAAGAGGAAGATGGTGCCCTTGACAAGATTCGAAATACTTTCTTGTGTCATGTCAGAAAAACTGGGATCCACCAAATGCCCTTGTGAAGAAAAAGCATCAGTAATGGTGATAATTATCTGCAAAAATAGCTCCTGTTTTCAGCAATTTTTTCAAGTATAGGGACATTCATTTTATAAGAATGATGCAGTTTTTGACCTCAAAATCCTCCTTTGTGTGGCAATCCTTTTGAATTCTTTGATTATTGTGAAATGGCATTTGGAATAATAACACGCTGTTGTCACTGTATTTTATTTTGGTGCCATGCATCTTGTATGTATGTTTATCTGATTTGGGAAAGGGAAGGGGAACAACAAAATGATGAGACAAAAGACAAAGAGTGAACCAATGACATAACAGTATTCACAAAACACTATGCTGGAAATGAACCTTCCAACTCGGTGGGGGCAGGGGAATGGAGGGGCAGGAAAGTGGGAGAACATGAGGGAGGAGGAAACAATGTTTGGCAAGAAATGTACTCATCACCTTACTTTGCAAATGTAACCCCTCAGTACATAACCCTTGCAATAAAATAAAATTGAAACGACCAAAAAAAAAAAAAAAAAAAAGAAAGAAACAAACCAGTTCTTTTTCTTTTTGGACTTAGACAATAATCCAATCCTTTTCTCTTTCCTGAGTCCACTCACATCAAAATCTTTATTCTTAATTTCTTCTCTAGGAGACTGCAGAAGAGAAATCCCTCCCTCTCACATCTTCCAATAACTCTCTCTATCCACTCACTCAAACACTCACTTTTCAGCACCTTCATTATGCCACATCATCCCTTTAAATGTCTTCATGTTAAAAGTGTTATTTCTTCTCCTTACAGTGGCTGTTCAGCCACCCTCTCCCCCAATTCTCTCTACATGCCCTGGAAGCTGACAGCTAGAAAGAGGCAAAGACCACATAATGGATTTTTCTACAACCTCCACTCTTCCACCAACCTTACTCCACTCTCCTCTTCACTCTTCTAGGGGTTAAAATATTTAAATCATATAATATGCCTCATCACCAAAATCGATTTAAAGATTTTCTGCTCTTGTTATTAATGTTTGTTTAAGGGTGGAAATTCTGTTTGTCAAAATTTGCCTTGCATATTGTTTGGTATTGCATACTTTTCTGACATTGGCACGTGTTTTTATCATATTGGGCAAAACAATATCACTTTGCCACTGGAATTAAAAAAAACCCATATGGTTGGTTTTCATTTTTTTAAAAACTTAAGTGCACCTTAAAACTTTGGTTTAAGTATAAGTGTGTGAACCTGTTCAGCATAATCTTATTATAATACATAAAACCTGTGTAAAAAGTTATCTTCTTTTATTTCTTGATACAGATATTTCCTATCAAATGTGCTGTTTGTTAAAAAAAAACATTTTTATCAAGGGTAGTAGTAAAAGGAATGAGACCCAGCTCATCTACTAACCAGCTGTGATGAAAAACACCAGTAAGGAGGTAAGAATTGTCTTAAAATGTTTGTTCCACATATCTGTTTCTGTCCTCAGAAAGTTCGAGTATGTAGGAGATGGTATGAGTATGCCTTAAAAGACAGCTTATGAGTAAAGTTTGTATGTAATTATTGGCTGTGATTTAACATTAAAACTAGCATGTTATTCTCTATATCCATCTAAAGTCAAGTGTCTTTAGCCAGTCTGTGTATAATGTTGTAAGTAATTAACCATTCATCTGAGGGATGCAGTCTAGCCAAGATCCTGCCTGAAGCATGCTACCGCCTCCATGGTATACTGGACTCCTGCCTGACTCGATCACACACAGCTGATTCTTGGTAAAAGACTCCTTTAGATTTACAAAAACTAGACTCTTGTGGGACACTCTCTATAAACCTTACCCAGCCTGACCTGAAAAAGCCAGCTATGTTGTTATGCTATTAATACATGTATAGGCCAGGAGAGCCTCTTACACACTTTGGTTATAAGGTTTCCCAGGCAGCCAAGCTATACTCAAACCCTCATCCTAGCTATTGAGTTGTGTCATTGCAGAGTTCTGGCAAGTATTTGTTGATCAATTTTTGACAGGGTGCACATAAGCTCTACTTGTTCCCACTGATCTCCTTGTTACTTTGATTGGAAATTATAAAGTGTTTTTGTGGCAAAGATTGCAATTCAAAGCCAGCCCAGGCAAAAAATCCCTGAGACTCTATTCCTATACAACCAGCAAAGAACTAGGCTGGAAGCTGGCTCAAAAATTAACCATCCAAATGCTAAATGTGGCCCTGTGACTCAAAGTGGTAGGATGCTAGCCTTGAGCAGAAGTGCTCAGGGAAAGTGCTCAGGCCTTGAGTTCAAAGCCCATATCCTAGCCACAAGCAGCTAGATTCCAGGACAAGGCGGAAAAGTATAAGAGGAGATGATGTCACATCACCCACTTGGTGCCTGTCCTTTCAAAATTAACCAGAGCCAGGAGGTCAATAGAAACAAGTTGAGAAGCCTGTCCATCTAATGTCCATATCTGTCTAACTTCTAACTGGACAAGAATTTACATTCTTGCCTTTGTTACCAGCTATTTATAGGAAATGATCAAAGTCTCTCACCAGGCCCTTTACCTTAACTACTCCAATCCAGCCCTAGTTTCTGACTGGCTATGGGCTCATGATCCAAATGAAACTTTTCTGGTTTGTGCCCTGGGTGTGTTTTCCTATGTAACTCATATCAACCAGTCAGCCTTTTGCTTGATCTCAGCATTTTCAAGTTTCTCTCTAACAGGATAATAGCCCTGACTCAAGACCTGGGACCATGTCAAGGCCATCCTATTACTGCAGGCAACCAGAGGCTTTGCTTACACTGCCTTGGACCGAGCACAGACATGGACCTGAAGACCCCAGCCCCAGTGACTCCTCGACACCCCCATGCCAGCTGAAGGCAGCCAGAAAAGACCCCTTTTTATACTCCACCTTTTATACTCCAGGTTTCAAAATGATTGTAATCTGCTTTGTTCTCATAACTCCATGTTAATCCTCTATCAGCCCAGTTCTTTTTATGTATCCAAAGATCCTATATGAAGAACTTGCCTCTCCCCTCTTGGCCCTATCCTTTTATGTATCTGAAGATGGAATATGAAGGATTGACCCCCACCCTACTATCCTAGGCCCATATAGACTGCAGGCAAAACCCAGGTATATGTGAACTCCTTTGAAGTGCAGGCAGGGCAATCCACCTAACCCAGCTGTAAACATCCCATTGTGGGCCCACACCTTCTTTGAGCTAGGGGCTTTCCATTAACCTCTACCTCCTTGCTCAGACTTCCTATAAAAACCCGATCCTGTCCCAGCTCCCTCACACAACCTCCAAACCTGCTGGAAGGGCTGTGCCCCTCGCTGTTCATCAATAAACCGTCCTCACCTGTTGATGATGGAGTTCGGCCTATTTCTTTTCCATTCTCCCTCATTTTCCTAACAAGGGGCCGTCTGTTTTCTATGATCAAGAAGAGAGAAAATTAGATAAGCATCCATTTACAGCCTTCTGAATAATTCTGATTCTGCCCACGTCAGTTATCTATCCATACCTATGTCCGAGTGAGAGGATTTTAGAAGAATTTAGTGTTTTAAAAATTAAAATTAAATGTAGAATGAAATTGGTTCCAATGCATCACTTTAAGATATTTAGAAACAACTGAGAAACCTAAAGGTCTATAAGATTTTTTTTATTGGAAGTGAAGGGGTTGTGGAATTTGGTTCTCTATATTTTAAGCAATTTGCAAAAAGAATTGGCAAAATAAAATTTACATTTGCAGCAGACTTGACACATAAATTTTTGTATATTGAAAGAAACACAAGCCATAACAATATGTCAATGCTATCCTCTTATTTATTTCTAAACGTTTATGATTTTTGTCTCTTAATATTAAAACTTCAAATTTGTTTTAATCTTTATCAAGTTGTGCAAAGGGGTTTCGCTTCATCATGTCAGTGTTTAATAGAGTATATGTGCATTTCAATGTACAATACATCTGGAACATTGAAATCTTTCCACTTTTCTTCCTTCCCTTACCCCAACACCACCTATCCCTTCAAGTATCCTACTTATATTCTCACATATGTACATTGAGTGATATGACTGTATTAGTCCACCATTTCCATTAGGGCAGAAGTGCCCTACTCCCTTTAAGCCCAGATCTCCCTTTTAAGACTTGTTTCAACTTCATGGTATTTTGTTAAATTTCTCTGTTTTTGGCATTTGGCTTTGGGCTAACCACATTCTCTCTTCCATGTTTAACCTACATAAATGAGGTTATTTCTCCACATTTCTAATCTCTGAATGGCTGAGATGGGTCTCCTTTACTATGCATCTGTCTTTTTTTATCATAATTTGTGATATTAACTCAAAACTGCTTTGCCTTTTGTCAGCAATTGGGCTGTTATAAGAGAATACTTCAAAGTAAGTGGCTTAAAAACAACAGAATTTTATTACCCATATGCTAGAAGCTTAAGCATTGATTATAAAAATGCTTGTTCAAAGCAATTCCTTGTCTTTTGGGGGTCCACTTTCTGGTTCATCACAATCTATTTGCTGGACATTCATATGGCAGAGTAGTTATATTGGGCTTCTTTTATCAGGATCATTATTGTAATGCCATCTCTGAAAGGTTGATTCTAATGTCACCAGCCGGGGGAATAGAATTTCCACATGTGCATATGAAAGGAGTTACAACGTCCAATACACTTTGCAATTTTTTCTTTAACTCAGTGTAGTGTATCCTTTGGATATTATTTCATAGAAATAATAACTTAAGGACAAGTTTATATCATGTGACTTATGTGAATGATTCCTCTTGCAATGGGAATAATTAGCGTGATGGCAAAGTGAAGTATGATTGTTCAGTGGCTCTTGAATCACATCATAGGTAATCATGTAAACGTGGTACAGCCTATCTACGGCCCTTCTGATGTATTTGAACAAGCTCTGATGAGTTAATCGCTTTCAGAAATATTCGATTGAGCCAACAAATACAGATCTCCTTTGATTTAAATAATGGCTTGCTTGTAGGACTCAAACAGACACCAAAATCAGAGGATGCTAAATTCTCTGATAAAATATATAATAAAATTTTTATAATTAATATAGCATGAAGACTGTAATATTAATAGCACTATAAATACTTGTATGCATATTATATAATATATTGACATCCTTTGGTTTAATCAGTTTTTAGAATATTTATAACTAAGTGTAAATGGTATGCAAATAGTTATTTCATGATGTATAGAAAATAAGAAAAAGATTTGCATACATATTATTACAGATGCAAACATATTCACCTGGTTATGTATGATCCTTCATTTGTTGGTTTCATTCATGCATAGAGAACATACAAAGAAGTGAAAATTGCAAACTTGAACTTACTAAAGGATTAATTACATGAAGTTTATGTTGGGCTAAATAGATTTTATAAATTAAATTGTTTGTCCCTTCCTTTCTCCCACCCTTCCTTCCTTTGTTCCTTCATTCCCTCCTTCCTTCCTTCCTATTTTCCATCCTTCCTTTCTTCTGTCCTTCCTCCTTCCTTCACTACATCCCTACCTCTCTCTCTTTCTCTCTTTCCTTCTTCTTTCCTTTCTTGCCTTTTTCTTCTTTCTTTCTTTTTTCCTTTCTCTCTTTCTATTATTCTTCCAATCTTCTTTTCTTTCTTTTACTCAGAATATTTTTTATGTTTATAGAAAAATACGAACTGCTGTACTCTAAGGTGTTATGAGTAATTATAAATATTAACTAGATTGATATTAATTTTAATGACCTATATTATATCTTAAGACATATTGTACTAAAAACAACTTCACAAATGTTGCAAGATATGTAACAAATATTACTGTTCCTGATATTGTTTATTTCTTCAAACTAAAATAAGCATTTAGACATATATTGTGTGTGTGTTTGTGTGTTGTTCCTGTGATTTTAACTCAAGACCTGTCCCCTAGTTGTTTTTATTTCCCTCAAGGATATTGCTCTATCATTTGAGCCACAATTCTATTTCTGGCTTTGTGTGTGTGTGTGTGTGTGTGTGTGTGTGTGTGTGCAGGTGTGTGTGGGTGTTGTGATGTGTGTGTGATTAATTGAGATGTGTCTCACAAACTTTCTTGCCAAGGCTGGCTTTGAACTCCAGCCTCCTAAGTAGCCAGGATTACAAGCTTAGACACCCATATGTATCACAGATTTCATATATCCAAGAATACAATAAATTTCATATTATTTGAATGCTAGAGGATCAATTTAACAAATAACATAGATATTTATTTAGTTATTAAACCTGAACCTGTACTGTGAAAAAGTTTTCAATTTTTTGAAAAAATATGCACTCAAAGATTTAAATGACAGAATCTTTGGACAAATTGAATTACTCTATTATTCAATAGCAAAAAAGGGATCATTAATCAAATTTCTCATGTAAGCTAAAGGCAATAGGCTCTATCAGGCTGAATGAAGCAATTTTTCATTAAATTAAATATTATCTAATGTGGTCACATGATTTTCTCTTCTTTTTAACCTAAAAGTTTTTGACACAAAAATGTAGCTTCATACATTTTTTGATTATTTAAAAATCTTAGTTACTGGTCATATATTTCTGATATTTGATTACCTAGTCCTTTTACAGAAACAGTGAATTTCATTTATTTTATGTCAGCGGTTATTTTTACAAATTGAATCAATCTCAGTATAAGGTAACTAAAGCAAGATATTCCATCACTTATCCAATTATTCCTATAGACTTGAATATAAGTTATTTTTGAATGGTAAGAAATTCATATTATACCTACACTCTATAGAATAATTAAGATAAATGATTATTTTTCCTTCAACTTGAAGGAAAGAACCTCATTATAAATAATAAATACTTGAATGGAAATGCTATAAAATTATGAAAAATTCATGTCATTATGAGTTAGATGAAATAGTCATTTTTGAAGATCACAACATGAAAACTCTTGAAGCTTCTGCATCTGCTAAATAAAATGTATTTGCATTCAAAATATTTCATTCATCTCTCCAGTAATGGTATAACCAAATCACTGCTATGCCAAATAGCATCTCTGATATTTAGGAACAGAAGTTATCACAACTGTATAGAAAGATCTACCCACTACACTAGAAATTAAATCTGAAATCATAAAGGATTGTGATTAATAATTAGCTTTCACTACATGGCCATAAAGAGGTGAACCCTTTCAAGTGGGCATAGTTGAAGAGATTAGGTCACTCAGAACTTGAAATCAAAGAGGATGTTAAGATCAAAGTCCTTTCTTCCTCTTCCTTCTTTTACTTCTCCTTCTCCTTTTCCTTCTCCCTCTCCCTCTTCCTCTCATCCTTTTTCTCCCTTTCCCACTCCCATTCCTCCTCTTCTTTACTTCCTGGCTTCCATGAATACAAAAAGGCCATCACATGTTCCTGAGCAATGAGGATAAGAAATGTAAATTGAAATGTATAAAATCAGAAGCCAAGATAAAACTTTCCTCCTTTTAATTAATTTTATGAAGTATTTTGTCATATTGATAGGAGTCTGACACAGCATGCTCTCATTATTATAATGGATAATAAATCGACCGAAATTGTCCTAATGAAATGAATGAATTAATATTATATTTGGAGAACCCTACATGAAAATATCAGATACACTTCAATAAGAGGCAAAAAATATGTTCAGATGAATATGGCGGAGGAGAAGCTGGAGGCTAAACAATTTCTGGCATACAAAGCAGTTTTAGTGATCAAGTGAACAGTCCTAGGCTAGAGAACCACACCAAATGTTCCATCAGAGTACAGAGAGTGGCCAGAGAGGGAAAATCAAAGCAAGGAGACAAATCTGAGCACTTGCTGGTAGCCGCAACTGTAGTGGCTGCAGCAGCAGCAGCGGTGGCCATAGCCTCCATACCTATAGCACAGAGAGTCTTGGGAAAAGATGCCAGATGTGGCAGGCAAGCAGATTTTACTCAACACCAGTAAGAACTGAGGAGGAGCAGATATCTTCATCCGGCAGATCGCAGGCCAGACACAACCCAGGACCAAAGACTCCGGAGTGGGTAGAAGCCTGACATCCTCACTCTAAGGGAGCAGAGGAGGGAAGGCCACCCCTCCCTGCCACCACCATCAGAGATCTCCATCTTTGATATTAAAAAAGGACCATTTGAACAGCTATCTCTAACTCAGGCCTTGGAAGAAAACAAGAGTCATTTAGGAGGTCACAGGAACCTGACTTGAACTGCCTGGCTCAGTTCCCCCCAAAGGAAAGTCAACCAGCCCAGGCAAGGAAGCCTCACCATTGGAGGAGTGACTTTCTTCTCTGGGTAAACTGAGCCAGATGCTGCCCCTCCATACAGCAGCATAGACAATCAATTGAAATTCAGTAATCAAAAACCTGAGAATGGCCCCAGGATGGGTTCTGTGAGTGTCCCAGGAGCTATTCCCTCAGGGAAAAGCTACTGTTTGCTGAAAGACCTCAACTTTACCCAGAACCTAGCCTAAAAACAGCATCTCCAAACTAGAGGAAACAGCCATCTCCCTCTTTCGTGATACTCAAAGCAGATCTCCCTCCCACTGAAGTAGAATGGGAGGAGGATCACAAAATCCTGGGTAATGCAGAGCATTTTACTGCCTGCTCAAACTCACTTAAGAAACTAATCAACCCACAGAAAAAACAAACACCACAAGCAGACCAGAGACTCCACCAAGAGATTGGTTATGGACACGGGGGAGATGCAGGATCTTTCCATTCTACCCCCTTCCCCACCCCCCTCAAAAAAATCAAAGAACTCTTCTTTGTACCTTTTCTTAATTTTTCAAAAATTGTTTTCTATTAATCTTTTCTTCCTTTCATAATTTTTATTATCGATATGTGTGTGTGTGTGTGTGTGTGTGTGTGTGTGTGTGTGTATGTGTGTGTGTGTTTTATCTCTTCTGATCTTTTGGTCCTTTTTATTTTTATCTTTTCAATTTTTTCTCTTTCTTTTTGGTGAGAATTAATTGCTGTTCTGATCATCCTCATATATTTACCCATCGTCGATTATTAGACCTTATCCCCCATTGTGTACACACTTTATGCAGCAATTTATTACTCAATTCACAATCTCTTAGGATTAAATTATTTTAAATTATTTTATTTTTATTTTTTGTGAACATACTGTAAAGAGGGGTTAAAATTACATGGACAAGATAATGAGTACATTTCTTATCAAGCATTGCAGACTCCTCCTTTGTTTACCCTTCTCATCCCTTCCCAGCCTCCCCCGTCCCCCCACCCAATCTTCCCCCCCACCCCCCCGCCCACACAAAAGTTGTAAAGTTCGTTTTCAACATGACAACTTGTACTTCTCATTGTTGCAACCGGTCCACCTGTATCCTTAAATGACTTGTTTTTCCCCATCTCCTCCACAAATTATACATTCATCAAATATAGTGAAAGCAGGGGTTATACTGTGGGGGAGGGACATACAAAGAAACAAAGAAATAATCTTATAAATGTGTTAGAAACAAATGCATGAAAGAAAAAAAAATTAAATACCTATCTAAGGGTTCATTTTCCTAACATTATATTATCTGACCTTTTCTGCTTGACTCATACCTATACTAGATATTGCAAATGAGGGAAACCATGGGACCTATGTGTCTTTGGGCTTGGCTTACTTCACTTAATATAATTTTTTCCAAGCCTTTCCATTTCCTAACAAATGGGGAAATGTCATTCTTTCTGATGGAGGCATAGAATTCCATTGTGTATATATACCACATTTTCTTGATCCATTCATCTACTGACGGGCTTCTGGGTTGGTTCCATATCTTAGCTATGGTAAATAATGCTGCAATAAACATAGCTGTGCTGGTAGCTTTAGTGTGGTCATGTTTGTAAACATTTGGGTAAATGCCCCAAAGTGGGATTGCTGGGTCATAGGGGAGCTCTATGTGAAGTCTTTTGAGAAACCTCCATACTGCTTTTCAAAGTGGTTGAAAAGGTTTACACTCGCACCAACAATGAAGTAAGGTTCCCTTCTGTCCACATCCCCCTCCAGCATCTGTTGTTTTTAGAGTTCTTGATTTTTGCCATTCTAACTGGACTGAGGTGGTATCTCAATGTTGTTTTGATTTGCATTTCCTTTATGGCTAGGGAGGTTGAGCATTTCTTCATGTGTCTATTGGCCATCCTTCTTTCTTCTTCAGAGAAGTTTCTCTTTAAGTCTTTAGCCCACTTATTTATTGGGCAGTTGTTTCTTTGAGGATTTGTTGTTGGGGGATTTAATTTTTTGAGTTCCTAGTATATTTTAGATATGAGACCCTTGTCCGTTGTATGGCTAGTGAAGATCTTCTCCCAATCTGTGGGCTTTCTATTGATCTTGACAGTTATGTACTTTGCCATGCAGATGCTCTGGAACTTCATGAAATCCCATTTGTCCAACCTTTCTTTGATTTGTTGTTTTTCCTGGTCTCTATTAAGAAAATTTCGGCCTGCTCCAAGGAGACCTAGGGTTTCTCCTATTCCATCCTGTAATGTTTACAGAGTGTCTGATTGACTCCGAGGTCTTTGAACTTTGGAGTTGATTCTGGTGCAGGGTGATATATAAGGATCTAGCTTCAGTTTTCTACAAGTAGTTAACCAATTTCACCAGCACCATTTACTGAAGAGGCTGTCTTTCTTCCATTCTATTATTTTAGCTCCCTTATCGGAGATTAGATGGCTACAGGTCTGTAGGTTCATTTCTGAGTTTTCAATTCTATTCCATTGTTCCTGAGGTCTGTTCTTATGCGAGTAGCAAGCTGTTTTGATTTCTATGGCTTTATAGTAGAGTTTGAAATTTGGTATTGATATTCCTCCAGCAGTGTTCTTTCCGTTGAGGAGCGTTTTTGCTATTCAGGGCCTTTTATTGTTCCATATGAATTTTTGAATTGCCTCTTATATTTCCTTGAGGAATGAGGTTGGAATTTTGATAGATATCACATTGAATTTGGAGAGAGCCTTGGGAAGTATTGCCATTTTCACGATGTTAATCTTTCCAATCCAGGAGCATGGGAGGGTTTGCCATTTTCAAAGTTCTGTGTTGATTTCCTTTTTCAAGATTTTTAAGTTTTCATCATAGAGGTCCTTCACTTCTTTGGGTAAGTTAATTCCTAGGTATTTTATTTTTTGTGGGGCTATTATAAATGGAGTTCCTTTCCTAATTTCAACCACACTTTTCTCATTGTTGGCATACAAAAAAGCCATTGATTTTGGGGGGTTAATTTTATACCCTGCTACTTTGCCAAAGTTTTGAATCAGCTTGAGTAATTTAGGAGTGGAGTATATGGGATTCTTTAAATACAAGATCATGTCATCTGCGAAGAGGGAGAGTTTTATTTCTTCTTTCCCTATTTGGATCCCCTTTATGTTCGCATCTTGTCTTATTGCTGTAGCTAGGCATTATAATACTAGATTGAAGAGAAGTGGAGAGAGTGGACATCCTTGTCTTGTTCTTGAGTTAAGAGGAAATGGCTTTAGTTTTTCACCATTAATTATAATGGTGGCTGTAGGTTTGTCATAAACAGCCTTTATTGTATTGAGGAATGTTCCATGGATTCCTAATTTTTCCAGAACCTTCATCATAAAGGGGTGTTGCATCTTGTCGAATGCTTTTACTTCATATATTGAAATAACCATGTGGTTCTTATTCTTGCTCCTGTTGATGTGATGAATAATATTAATTGATTTGCATATATTGTACCAGTTTGCACCCTGAAATGAATCCTGTTTGATCGTGTTGTATGATTTTTTGGGTGAATTGTTGAAGTAGATTGGCCAAAATTTTGTTGAGAAGTTTGGCATCAATGTTCATCAAAGAAATGGGTCTATAGTTCTCTTTCTTTGATGAGTCCCTGCCTGATTTTGGGATGAGGGTTATGATGGCTTCATAGAATGTTTTCGGTAGTGAAATTTCTCTTTCAATTTCATTGAAGAGTTGGAGGAGTATTGGTGTGAGCTCTGCTTTGAAGGCCTTGTAAAATTCCGCTGTAAAACCATCTGGTCTTGGACTTTCTTAGCTGGGAGATCTCTTATTGCTCTTTGTATTTCAATGCTTGATATGGGCCTGTTAAGATGGTTTAACTCATCTTGGTTTAGTTTTGGCATGTCAATATTTGCTAGGATAAGGTGCATTTCTGCCAAGTTCTCAAACTTATTAGCATACAGTTTTGAGAAGTATTCCCTTATAATGTTCTGAATCTTGGTTGTTTCTTAAGGTGATGTTTCCATTCTCATCTCTGAGTTTATTTACTTGGGTGTGATCTCTTCTTTTTCTCCTGAGATTTGCTAAAAGTTTGTCAATTTTGTTAATTTTCTTGAGGAGCCATCTCTTTGTTTTGTTGATTGTTTCTATAGTTGTTTTGGATTCTAATTCATTTAATTCTGATTTAATTTTAATTATTTCTCGCTGTCTATTGTATTGGGCCTTATCTTGCTGCTCTTTTTCAAGGAGGTTTAGATGTGTCATTAAATTGTTGGTTTCAGATCTCTCATATTTGTTGATATAGGAGCTTAGAGCTATAAACTTGCCTCTGAGTACTGCCTTGTCTGTGTCCCAGAGGAGCTGGTAATTTGTGTGCTCATTTTTGTTGAATAGCATGAACATTTGAATTCCCTTTCTAATCTCAATGACCCACTCGTGATTCAGCAGTGTGTTGTTCAGCCTCCATGTGTTACCAGACTTTCTTTGGTGGCTTTTGGTGTTGAGTTCTAATTTTATTCCCTTGTGGTCTGAGAGAATGCAAGATATAACTTCAATGTTTCTGAATTTAGACGGTTTTGCTTTGTGGCCTAAAATGTGGTCTATTTTAGAAAATGTTCCATGTGCTACTGAGAAAAACGTGTATTCTGATGCTGCTGGGTGAAATGTTCGATAGATGTCTGTAAAATCTAGTTGATCAATGCAGCTGTTTAAATCTGCGGTTTCTCTGTTGAGTTTTTGCCGAGTTGATCTATCTAGTGGGGAGAGTGGTGTGTTAAAATCTCCAACAATTAATGTCTTTGGATCTATGTGGGATTTGAGGGAAAGTAGTGTTTCTTGGATAAATTTGAGTGCTCCATTGTTTGGCGAATAGATATTTAGAATTGTATTCTCCTGAAGGAGAGATCCGTTAATTAGTATGTAGCGACCTTCTTTATCTCTTCTCACGAATTTTAATTTGAAGTCAAATTCATCTGATATTAGGATTGCAACTCCCTCCTGTTTATGGGGGCCGTTTGCATGGTAGATATTGCTCCAGCCTTTAACATTGAAAATGTGTTTGTTTTTATGGGCAGGAGATGTGACTCCTGAAGGCAGCAGATAGAAGGATCTTGTTTTTTAATCCAATTAGACAGTCTGTGTCGCTTAATTGGAGAGTTAAGTCCGTTAATGTTAAGAGATAGGACTGAGAGGTAATTGGGATTTCCTGCCATGTTATCCACCTTCTTGGGGGCTGCAAAAACTGTGTCGCATCTGTGGCGGCTGCTGGCAAGAGCTCAGATCTCTCTATTTGCCTTGATTTTCCTTAGCTGGCCTAACTCTCTGTCCTGTGATGGCACACTTGGTGTGATTCTCTGGCTTAGGACTGTTCACTGGAACTCTAAAACTGCTTTCTATGGGAGAGCTTGTTTAGCCTCCAGCTTCTCCTCTGCCATCTTCCCCCCCACCTCCTTGGCTTAACTTGTTCAATAGCAGCATTTTCTCTTTATACCTATATAATTTTCAAGTAACAAATTTTGAGAATTTTTAGTTTTCAGTTTTTCGTATCTCCTTTCTATCCCTCCCTTTCTCTCATCCTATTCTTTTCTTCTCTCAAGATCATCTATAAACTTACATAATTTTTAAGTGTTTCATATTTTTGCTTTTTCCATTTTTTCTTGTTTTTTTTTTAATTGTGAGAATGCATACAGAGGAGTTAAAATTACATGGGCAAGGTAACGAATACCTTTCTTATCAAGAATTGTTGCCTCCTCTTTGTTTCCCCTTCTATCCCTTGCCATACTCCACCATCCTCCTACCCGAACTTCCCCCCACCACCCACCAAAGTTGTAAAGTTCTTTTGTTGACATAATGATTTGTACATCTCTTTGTTGCAATGGGTCCACCTGTATCCCTAGTTAAATGATATTTTTCCCCTTCCCTTCCACAAATCATACCAACATCAAATACAGTGAAAGCACGGGTTATACCGTAGGGAAGGGACATACAAAGAAACATAGAAATCATCTTATAAATATGATAGAAACAATTGCATGAAAGGAAAAAAAAACTTTTGAATACTTATCTTGGGGTTCATTCCCCTAACGTTAATTTATCTGATCTTTTCTGCTTGACTCAGACTTATACTAGTTGTTGCAAATAAGGGAGACCATGGGACCTATTTTAACTTGGGCCTGGCTTACTTCACTTAATATAATTTTTTCCAAGTCTTTCCCTTTCTGAACAAATGGGGCAATGTCCTTCTTTCTGATGGAGGCATAGAATTCCATTGTGTATATATACCACATTTTCTTTATCCATTTATCTACTGAGGGACATCTGGGTTGGTTCCCTATTTTAGCTATGGTAAATAATGCTGCAATAAACATAGTCGTGCCGGTAGCTATAGTGTAGTCTTGGAGTTTTACTGTGGTCTTGTGTTTTTCGTGTCTCCTTTCTATCCCTCCCTTCTTCTCATCCTATCCTTTTCTTCTCTCAATATCATCTATAAACTTACATAATTTTTAAGTATTTATCTTTTTTTTTCATGGCACTAACATTTAATGAGAAGACAAATGTTAGAGTAGTTAAAATTGAAGGTGCATGCATCATTGTTGTAGATTTGAAACCATGCATATCCTTCCTCATAAAATGTCTCAAATGCCGTTAAAAACACCACATGCAAAACCAAGCAATTATAAGTCCTTCGAAGCATGTAACTGTGATTAGCTGCTATTCTCAGCAATATAAAAATACTTCCACCACAATTTCATTCCAGTCTGTAAAGTAATTCAAAACAAACAAGTTGGAGACATCGCTCAAATGGCAGAAGCAACAAATACAGATGCTTTGTATCAAGGAAATGAATCCACTGAAGAAATGAACCCATCTGAGGAGCGGTCCTCTGGGGCCTGGCACTAGGCTTCTGGTGGAACGCTGAGGCCCCCTTCTGGGAAGAGACGTATACTGCAGCTGGGGTAGCTCTGCCAAATGTCAGGACACTTCTTGCACCCAGTAACACTGAAAGTTTTGTTGTGGATATTCTTTCCTGTGCAGTTTCAAATTTTAGGTATTAAATTTAACAATTATAACCTGTATTTTCAAATGAGGAACAGCTGATTTCTGATTAAATGTATCATGCTACTTAATTTTGCAACTGGCATTCACACCAGTGGGCATTCTTCTTCACCTTGTTCCTTTTTAATTTCGCTGTAACTTTTTGCTTTGACAGTGTCTTGTTGAACTCCCTCTGCCTTCCAAGTGATGGGGTTACAGATGTGTATCACTATGACCAACTGTTGTTGGAACTCTTCACCCTCCAGTATATAACTACATTTTTTTCATCCATCCTTGTGAGAATATAATCTTGCTGAGGCAGAAGACCCTGTTTTGGTTCAGGGAACCAAAGAACTGTCTTATTTATGTTATTGTCCTTTAATACTTTGCCCCTTAAAAACAGAAATATCTTAAGATTCTATTATAGCAACATGGTACAATTTTTAAATGACCCTTAGGCACTTGTTTAAAAACATTTTTTCTATGTATTTAATAAAATCAATAGATTTCACAATCACATGTATACAGTGTATACAAATAATATACAATGTAGAAAAAAGCCAGACTTGCCCAGCACTGGTGGCTAACACCTGTAATCCTAGCGACTAAAAAATGCTGAGATCTGAGGGTCACAGTTTGAAGCCAGGCTGGGGGGAAAAGTCCGTGAGACTCATCTGCAATTAACCAACATAAAGCTAGGACTGGAGGTGTGACCCAAGTTTGAGCAAAAAAGCCAGAGAGTAACAACATGTTGAGTTCAAGCCCTAAAGCCAACACACACACAAACACACTCACACTCACGCAGCCAATACACTGGGAGACCACAACAGCTATAAAGAATGAAAATCCAACTCCACCTCCAAAAACCCAGTTGTAAAGGACACACGTGACCATGGCTTTCTATTCCAAATGAGTGCAGGTGATGGGGTGTGGATGGACACTGAAATCCCAGCCTGCACTCAGCTGGAATGGATTGAAGCTGTGGCTTAAAGACATGTACTGTTTGCTAATTCCTAAAACCTCAAACTTTAGTTTTTTCCCCCCCTTCATAAAAATGTTCTTTCAGCTGTGGAGAAGCTAATAGTTGTTTACAATTGTCAGCCTTTTAAGAAGCACTAATTTGTTCCCTTAAGAGTGCAAATGTTATTCTCTGTCTTCCCGGAGAATAACAAACAACACATAATATATGCTCCCTCCATGCCAGCAGCTTTTCAGGCTGGGGATTCTATCCAGGTCACCATGGGGCTTTCGTCTTTTATTACAAGTTCAGGATTTCTGAAATTCCTTCTTCCGAACTTTTGATTTTGGTGCATAAGGATTTTCTTGCTTGTAGAAGGCCTTTAACAGTTCCACAGCTTCCTCAGCCCGATATCCAGGGATGCACTGAAATGGTTTTCCCGTATTTGGTAAGTCAGCAGAGGCAACATTTAGAATGGAGCCACAGCCACCAAATCGTTCATTCTGACAGCCGTAGATGACCAGCGGGATTTTCATCAGGCCGAGAGCAGCTGCACACATAATGCAGGGTTCCACAGTGACATACAACACGGTACGTTCAAACACAGCAGAAGGACTCTGGCCATTTCGTTGACACCAATCTAGGACTTGATCAATGGCCACCATTTCTGCATGTCGAGTAGCATTTTTGGTTTGATTCACTTCATTTCTTCCCTTCCCCACGATTTCATTGTTGTAGAACATAAGACAGCCAACAGGTACTTCGGTATTTTCAAGGGCGTCGTTGGCCATGTGCATCGCTTCCTCCATCCACCGTGCCGTCTCCAGGGCCAAAGACACGGCGGTCGAGACGCCCGGGGCTGGCATGGACGCGGCCAACGCCTCCGCCTCCATCCAGCCGGGTTAACGCACAGCTCTGACCCGCGGGCCTTCCGGGCCGGGAACCAAGTATTTATCTTTTTAAATTTAAATTTTTGTTTTTCTATATTTTCTGGGTTTTTTTTTCTTAATGTCTCTCCTATCATTCTGTCCAATCCATTTCCCTCTCTGAGATTAGGCCTTGGTTAAATTCACTCTCATCTTACCTCGCCACCACCCTATAATTCTATTTTTCCCCACATTTCTCCCTACATCTAATAATTTCTGGTTTGCCAATTTTTTTCTTTGCTATTCTTATCCCATTAATCCATAGTTGTTTGATGTTGAATAGATTGTATCTGTTGAACTAGATTGTGTCTATAGCCTTTTGACTGTGCAACTACCAAACTTTGGTTGATGCTTGCCTTAAAATTATGTTCTAGCACAAAATTAGTGTTACTTTCATACCAAATGAGCAGAAAAAGCCAGAAAAACAGAAGAAAAATGGCAAGTCCAGGTATCTGGACTCCCACTCATGATAAACAGTTGACAGAATAGTTAGTGAATAATCCAGAGGACAGTTCCCAAAAATCTGTACAAACAATACTGGTAAAAATGGTGAATGAAAAGATTGAAAACCTGCAAAGGACTCAGTGTGAGCATGATAGGGAGAGAGAGAGGCAAACCAAAGATTAATACTGGAATCTCGTGAAGTGCAGAAACTACTCAAAGATTGGTACAGGAAGTGCATGAGCAGATTTAGAACAGTCAAAGAGCAATACAGGAATTGCATAAGCAGGCTGACAACAATCAAAGAGAAACACAGCAATTGCATGAGGAGGAGGATAACAGAAAAAGAGAAACACAGGTATTGTGTAAGCAGGTTGAGAACAGTCAAAGAGAACTTCAGGAATTGCATGAACATGAGGAAGCTAATCAAAGAGTAATACAGCAATTGTGAGAGTGGAATGAGAATACACAAAGATCAAGAGAGACATTAATGGAATCCATAAAGAGACAGCTGAAAGAATTCAGGGAGACCACAAATGGAATCCTGAATAGAGCCTGGCAGAGGGAATGGGCAACAAAGGAAACCATAAACAATCAACTAAGTCATTTGAGAATAAACACTGAACACCAAATTAAGGAAGTATAGAAGTTCATAAAAGATCTAAAAGAAAGCTCTAACAAAGAATTTGAAGCCATTAAAGCCGACCAACTAGAAGGAAAAGAAATTAAAAACAAAGTAGAAAGTCATGACAGTAGGTTAAACCATGCAGAAGATAGAATCTTGGAGATTAAAGACAGCCTTGATATTAGAGAGAAATAACATACTACTATCCAAGACAAATCCAAGGAATATGGGATAGATCTATTCAACATTTGGAAGACACCATCAGTAGGTCTAATATGAGGATAATGTTTGTAAAGGAGCACCTAGAAACAGAAGTTAATGGTTGAGAACATTTGTTTTACAGGATCCTAGCAGAGAACTTCCCAAACATGCAAAAAGTTAGGATTATTCAGATAGAAGAAGCTTTTAGAACCCAAAACATACCAGACCAGAACAGGACATGGCAATGTCGCATTATAATCTGCACAGTATCAATTCAGACCAAGGAAAAGATCCATAAAACTGTCAAGTAGAAAAGATCAATCACCTATAAGAGGAAATCAATTAGAGTCCCCTCAGATTTGTCAGCAGAGAGAATTAAGCAAGAAGAGCCTGGGATGATGTATGCCATGCCCTAAAGACAAACAATTATCAATCAAGAATACTCTACCCAGCTACACTCTCCTTCATAATCGAAGGTCAAAGAAAAACCTTCCATACCAAAGACAATCTGAAACAATATATTTCCCAAGAAGTAGCCCTACAAAAGCTACTTAAATATGTCCTACAAATAGAAAACCAATAAGATCACAATAAAGGCCAAGAAACAGCACCCAAACTGAGAATCCAAGAACCATAGGAAGAACCCAGTTGCCGCAGCCCCCAGAAGGTGGATAACATGGAAGGAACTCCCAAACACCTCTCAGTCCTAACGCTCAACATTAATGGACTTAACTCTCCAATTAAGCCATGTAAAAAGGCTAGTTGGATTAAAAAGCAAGATCCTTTTATCTGCTGCCTTCAGGAGTCACACCTTTCCCATGAAAACAAACACATTTTGAAAGTGAAAGGCTGTAACAAATCTACCAAGCAAATAGCCCCCATAAACAAGTGAGAGCTTCTATCCTAATATCAGATAAAATATACTTCAAATTAAAATTAGTGAAAAGAGATAAAGAATGTCGTTTTATACTAATTAAGGGATTTCCCATTCAGGAGGATATTACAAATCTAAATATTTATTATCCAAACAAAAGACCACCCAGATTTATCCAAGAAACACTACTTTCCCTCAAAGCTCACATAGATCCAAAGACATTAATTGTAGGGGACTTTAACACACCACTATCCACACTAGATAGATTAACTCGGCAAAAACTCAACAGAGAAACTGCAGATCTAAACACCTGCATGGATCAATTAAATTTAACAGATATCTACCAAATATTTCACTCAGTAGCATCAGCTACTGAGTGTTTTCCTCATCAGCTCACAGAAAATTTTACAAAATATACACCATTTGAGGTCACAAATCAAACTTGTCCAAATTCAGAAACATTATAGTTTTAAATTGCCTTCTCTCAGACCACAAGGGAATAAAATTAGAACTCAACACCAAAATGCACCAAAAAGTCCTGTGACAAATAGAGGCTGAACAACACACTGTTGAAACACCAGTGGGTCATGGAAGAGCATAGAAAGGAAATTCAAATATTCATGATATTCACCAAAAATGAGGGGCTGGGAAGGTGGCTCAGTGGTAGAGCGCTTGCCTTGCATGCGTGAGGCCCTGGGTACGATTCCCCAGCACCACATAAGCAAAAAGAAAAAAAAAGCCAGAAGTGGGGCTATGGCTCAAGTGGTAGATCGCTAGCCTTGAGCTGAAGAGCTGAGGGACAGCGCCCAGACCCAGAGTTCAGGCCCCACGACAGGACTTATAAAAAGCCAAAAAACAAAAAATAAAAATGAACACACAAATTACTTGCTCCTCTTGGACACGGCAAAGGCAGTATTCAGAGTGTTTTATAGCTCTTAATTACTAAATCAATAAATTGGAGAGATCTGGAACCAACAATTTAGTGAGATATCTGAACCTCCTTGACAAAGAGCAACAAGATAAATCCCAATTCAGTAGATGGAAAGAAATAATTAAAATTACATCAGAAATAAACGAATTAGAATCCAAAATAAAAACATAGAAAGAATCAACAAAACAAGAGTTTGTTCTCCAAAAAATTAACAAAATTTATAGATTCTTAGCAAATCTTATCAAAAAAACAAGAGAACACACCCAAATAAATAAACTCAGAGATGAGAATGGAAACAGCATCCCAGAAAAAACCAAGATTCAGAAGATTAAAAGGAATACTTCTCAAACCTTTATGCTAATAAGTTTGAGAACTTGGCAGAAATAGATCTTTTCCTAGCAATTATTGACATGCCAAACATCAACCAAGATGAGTTAAACCATTTTAACTGGCCCATATTAAGCATTGAAATAGAAACAGCAATGAGACCTCCCATCTCAGAAAAGCCCAGGACCAGATAGGATTTACAGCGGAATTCTACATGGCCTTCAAAGCAGAGCTCACATCAACATTCCTCCAACTCTTCAATGAAATTGTAAGAGAAAGTTCACTACAAAAATCATTCTTTGAAGCCATCATAGCCCTCATCCAAAAACCAGGCAGGGACTCATCATAGAAAGAGAACTATGGACTCATTTCTTTGATGACCATTGATGCAAAACTTCTCAACAAAATTTTGAGCAGTTGACATCAAAAATTCATCCAAAATATCATACACCACGATCAAACAGGATTCATTTCAGGGATGCAAATATTGATCAATATACACAAGTCAATTAATATAGCTCATTACATCAACAAATGGCAAGGATAACCACATAGTTATTTCAATAGATGCAGAATAAGCATTTGACAAATCCAACAAATCCTTTATGATGAAGGTTCTGGAAAAATTAGGAATCCAGGGAACATTCCTCAATACAATAAAGGCTGTATATGACAAACCTACAGCCAGCATTATAATTAATGGTGAAAAACTAAAGCCATTTCCTCTTAACTCAGGAACATTACAAGGATGTCCACTCACTACACTTCTCTTAAATTTAGTATTAGAATGTCTATCTACAACAATAAGATATGATGCAAACATAAAAGGGAGAGGCTGGAAAGGTGGCTTTGTGGTACAGTGATTGCCTAACATTCTTGAGGCCCTGTGTTTGATTCCTCAGCACCACATAGGCAAAAAGAAAAAAGCTGGCAGTGGCACAATGGCTCAAGTGGTAGAGAGCTAGACTTGAGCTGAAGAGCTGAGGGACAGTTCCCAGGCCCATTGTTCAGGCCGTATGACTGGACCCCCCCCAAAAAAAAACATAAAAGAGATCCAAATAGGGAAAGATGAAGTAAAATTCTCCCTTTTGCAGACCACATGATTTTCTATTTGAAGAATCCCATGACTCCACTCCCAAATTACTGAAGCTGATTCAAAACTGTTGCAAAGCAGCAGGATATAAAATTAACCCTCAATAATCAATGGCTTTTCTGTATGACCACAATGAGGAAAGCGTTGGTGAAATCATGAAGGCAACTCCATTCATAATAGCGCCACCAAAAATACATTATCTAGGAATTAACCGAAGAAGTGAAGGACCTCTATTATGAAAATTTAAAAACCTGAAAAAAGAAATCAAAACAGAACTTAGAAAGTGGATAAACCTCCCATGGTTCTGGACTGGATGGATCACAATCGTGAAAACGGCAATACATCCCAAGGTGATCTACAAATTCTATGCAATACTAATCAATATTCCAACCTCATTTTTCAAGGAAATAGAAGAGACAATCCAAAAATTCATATGAAACAGTAAAAGACAACAAATAGCGAAAATGATCCTTAGCAGAAAGAACAGTGCTGGAGTAATATCAATACCAAAATTCTAACTCAACTACAATGCCATAGTAATCAAAACAGCTTGGGACTGGCAAATGAAAAGACCTCAGGACCAATGGAATAGAATTTAAAACCCAGAAATGAAGACACAGATCTATAGCCCCCTAATGTTCGATATGGGAGTTAAAAAAAATAGAATGGAAGAAAGACAACCTCTTCAGTAAATGGCGCTGGCAAAATTGGTTAATCACTTGTAGTAAACTAAAGCTAGATCCTTATATATCACCCTGCACCAGAATCAACTCCAAATGGATCAAAGACCACGGAGTCAAAGCAGACTGCCTGAAAACATTACCGGGTAGAATAGGAGATACCCTAAGTCTCCTTGGCACAGGCCATAAAATTTTCTTAATAGAGACCCAGAAACACAACAAATTAAAGAAAAGTTGGACAAATGGGATTGTGCCACGCCTACTCCAGTGGAGTCTGCTTAGCATGGGAAACCATCTTTCAGACCTGAGAAAGGGGCTTCAGAGACCTATCTCTGAGTATTGGGACTTCACCGAAGTCTACCTCAGAGAATGGGGCTTTACAGAGACCTATCTCCGAGTTTTGGGACTTCACTGAAGTCTACCTCGGAGAATAGGGCTTCTAAGAGGCCTACTCCTGGAAAGGCTGGCAAACTCTTGGGAAAGATGTGTTTCTGCCTTTCTTTTCCTCATAAGAGTGCCTATTAATCTTTTACTGCTTCTACTGCTCTTTGTACTTACTCATTGTCAACATTCCTTTATTCAAAGCTCTCTCTTAAGAGTGTTGATGATTCCAATATCTTATGAGTGTCTTAAAAAATGTGACTAACTCACCAGAGTTAAGTGCTACCCTGAAACCCCTCTTATGGAGGCTAGTAGACAAGTTATAAGTAATTATAAAAGTATTGGGGGTTTCACGAAGTCACTTCAGCAGAAGGAATTGTTTGTAAGGAACTTACAAGAAGCTCTAGGCTCAGCTAGAGCAGAAAGAATGTATGGCAATTGCTGAGATAACTATTTAGGAGAAAGAATTTCCTGCTACTCTCTTTTATTTACTAAGAGACTTGCTAGATCTAGGTCTCCTTGAGGTTTACTATTAAAGAAGAAACAGGAAAGATCTTATGGGAAAGTTAAGGCCTCTATAAAGATAGGTAATGGTTAATTGGTGACAAACATCGTAATCGTTGTATTTCTTAGAGATAAGCCGGAAACAAGTGACTATCAGGTGACCAGCTGGTGACCACCCAAAAATGAAGCCATGCAGCAAGATTGTGTAGCCTTTTGCCCTTTCTCATGGAGACTTTTGCTATAAAAGTTTGTTATCCTCTGCATTAAATCACACTCAGCATCCACTCCTATTGTGTGTGAGTTGTCTGTTTGCCATCTCCCCATCCTATACCAGGTTCCTCCCCTAGGTGTTCTCCGTCGTCCCGACAGAGCCCGGTCCGTGGCAGGATTGCATGAAATTGCACAGCTTCTGCATGGCAAAGGACATAGCTAGGAACATCAATAGAAAGCCCATGGATTGGGAGATGATCTTCACCAGCCATACAACGGACAAAATATACCTGGAACTCAAAAAAATTAAATCCCCCAAAAACAAATCCTCAAAGAAACAACTGCCCAATAAATAATGAACTAAGGTCTTAAAGAGAAACTTCTCTGAAGAGGAAAGAAGGATGGCCAATAGACACATGACGAAACGTACAACCTCCCTAGCCATAAAAGAAATGCAAATCAAAACAACATTGAAATACCACCTCATCTGAGTTAGAATGGTTATAATCATGAATTCTAATAACAACAGATGCTCGAGGGGATGTGGACAGTAGGGAACCTTACCGCATTGTTGGTGGGAGTGTAAACTTGTTCAACCACTTTGGAAAGCAGTATGGAGTTTTCTCAAATGACTCCACATATAACTCCCCTATGTCCCAGCAATCCCACTTTTGGGCATTTACCCAAATGATCACAACAAAGGTATCAGCACAATTATGTTTATTGCAGCATTATTTACCAAAGCTAAGATACGGAACCAACCCATATGCCCCTCAGTATATGAATGGATGAAGAAAATATTGTATATATACACAATGGAATTTTATGCCTCTATCAGAAAGAATGACATTGCCCCATTTGTTAGGAAATGGAAAGACTTGGAAAAAGTTATATTAAGTGAAGTAAGCCAAGCCCAAAGAAAGATAGGTCTCATGGTTTCCCTTATTTGCAATAACTAATGTACTTCTGAGACAAGCAGAAACGGTCAGATAAATTGATGTTACACAAAATGAAACCCAAAATAAGGATTTAAATGTTTTTTTTTCTTTCTTGCAATTGTTTCTAACATATGTATAAGAGATTCCTTTGTTGCTTTGTATGTCCTTCCCTCAGGACACAACCCCTGCTTTCACTGTATTTGATGTTGTTTTAATTTGTGATGTGGAGAGAAAAAATAGATTGTTTAAATATGGATACAGGTGGACCCATTGCAACAATGAGATGACAAGACTTTATGTAGAAAAACGAAATGTACAACTTGCCTGGGGGGGGAATATGGGAAGGGATGGGAAGGAGAAACAAGAGGAGGCAACAACGTTTGATAAGAAATTTACTCATTCCCTTGTCCATGTAATTGTAACCGTTCTGTAAGGTATTTTCACAATTGAGATAAAAAAGAGGCAAAAAATCACCTCTACGGTTTTCTATGAAAATACAGCATAATACAATCTGTTCTTCAAGGAAATTAAACAGTAACTGGCAATATTGTCAATTTCATAAATGATATAAGAAGACTGAAGAACAAATTTCAAATCAAACTGGGTGATATAAAATTTACTTTGCCCCTGTAAACAACCTTTCAATTCTATCTATATCTTGTTCCCAAAATGGTTCATATTTTATTCTAATCATATTTTTAATTAACTTTAATTAGTTGAATGGGATTTGCTATTTGATAAAGCAGTTTATGAATAGTGTTTAGTGAGGTTTTTTTTTTCTTTTTCTCTCCTGAGGTTTGATCTCTTATTCTGGGTGCTGTCCCTGAGCTCTTTTGGATGAATGCTTGAACTCAACCACTTGAGGCACAGCAGCACTTTCATAATTTTCTGAGATTTAATTGGAGATAACACTTTCACAGACTTTCCTGCCAGGGCTGGCTTCAAACCTCAATCCTCAGCCTCCTGTGCATCTAGGACAAAAGGTGTGAGCTGCTAGTGCCCAGCTTAATACAATGCATCTTTTTATTTTGGGCTAGTTCTGGGGCTTGAACTCAGGGCCTTGACAATGTCCTTGAGCTTCTTTTCCTCATGCTAGCACTCTATTACTTGTGTCATAGTGCCAATTCCAGCTTTTTTTGTTTATGTAGTACTGAAGAATCAAACAAAGGGCTTCATACATACAAGACAAACAGTCTACCACTAAGCCACATTTCATGGCTAATACAATGCACCTTGAGGTCCATTATCCCTTATTCATCTCAATCCTTTCTCATCCCTAAATTTACATAAACTTGCAATGTCATATATAGTCACTCAGAGGATATGCCACTGATCATATTTTCTTGATAGTCTTATTCACCAACATACTAAACTTATCCATTACAGAATTCTGTGATTTTAAATTCTTAATTATCACTTAGATTCACCCACTACTATTCTAAAATTTTTCCTAAGGTTAATGCAAATGTAATCTGTAATTCTTCGATAAAGTACATTCATAGAATGTCAAAGAGTTGGAATATGAACGTCACCTTCCGTTCTAGAATATTTTATTATCACTGCCCTCTCAAAATACTCCAATATTTATTAGTAGTCACTTCCTGTCATCATTTCAACGTACCATCCACGTGACTAACCATTACTTCATAGTCTACCACTACAGATGTGCCAATATAAAAAAGCTCATATAATTAGAAAATGTAGTCTATTTTATCCATTTCTCCCATGCAATATTAGTGTTTCCCAAGTAAGTAAGTCCATGTAAATTTTTCTCATTGATAGAGCATATTGTTTTGTATGCATATGTATAATTGTATAACGTCCTCAATGCGCATTTCAATATTTTATTACATGTTATTGTAAAAGGTTTTGTACATGTGTCTCATTGGACATAAGTTGAAATATATTTTGTATATAAAATTATGATTGAAAATGCTGGACCATAGGGGCAACTCTATATGTAATATCTTAATGATTGCCAATATGTTTATCAAACTGACTATATCACTTTAAGTGTGAAGCACCAAGGTATAAGGATTCCAATTTCTACATACTGGTTGTGCAGGGCTATCTTATTGTTGCTTGTATTTCCACTAATCACTACATGTATGCAATGTCTAGGTATGATATGATCTTTCCATATGTTCTTTGGTTGTTGTTATATTATTACAGAGATATGTATTTGGAGTTTTTGATAACTTATTCAGGAAGGTTAGTTTTTAATTGGCATTAATATTTATAAATTTATTACATTTTCTAAAAACAGCTGACCAGCACTCTTTGATTCATTGACAAATGACTATAAACTGGAATATATTTCTCTTTCCAATATTAAAGGTGTTAGTGTAAAATTGTTACGTTTGTAGAGGAAAGAGTGTAGAACTCAATGGGTCTGTAAGGCACCTGATTAAGTCCATATAATTACTTTCAAGGAATATTAATAAGGAGTAAAACCAAACATTTGTGGAATTACAGCCTCTTTAATAAATGGTGATAGGTTAGACAGTATTGGGAAGAATAAAAAATGAACGTTGACTTAAACATAACAATTTATTCAAATATTAACTTCAAGCAGGATTAATACATGGCATATAAAACAAAAAGAGTCATGTAAATGTAAAGCAAAGGAAGATGTCTTGACAATTTTGGAGATGAAGCATTCTTAACTTAGGCATTAAACTTATGGGAAAGCAAAACTTGATATAGTAGAACTCAATGAAAGTGTAAAAAATTTGTCTGTGAAAGCTCATATACAAGTAGTGAAAAGAAGTTGGGAGCAGAGGGCTCATGTATATCATCCTAGCTACATAGGAGGCTGTGATTTGAGTATTGCTGTTTGAAGCCAGCCCACAAAATAAAGTCCCTGAGAATCATATCTCTGATTAATCAGCAAAAAAGCAGAAGTAAAGAATGACTCAAAGGGTAATTTTTTAACAAACTGCAACAAATCTCAATGACCCTGAGTTCAAGCCCCAAGAACACACATACATGTACAATTAATAGTAGTAATACTAATAGTGATGATAATGATGATGATGAGGAGGAGGAGGAGGAGGATGATGATGAGGATGAAGGGTACTCCTCATCAAGGATAAAATATTTGCAAATCCTATACCTGAAGAATGCCTCAAATCGAGACTCTACATAGAACTCTCAAAACCTAATGTTAAAAACATCAATTAGACACCAGCATAATATATCTTGTAAAAAATAAGCACAAGAAAAACATCATCAGTCATCAGATAAATGCACATTAAAACTAAAATGACCTCATAAAACATGGATGCGAATTACTTCACATAATACAATAATGACAATACTAAGTGCTATCATGAAACAGAGAAACTGGATGCTGGCAGGAATGTCAAATGGGAAATCCACTTCTGAAAAGATTTCTACAGCTTCCTAGAATATGAAATTTGCAACTAACAACAGCATAGCATACAAATTGAGATCTTCAGGCTTTGTCTCATAGACATAAAACATAACATTCACCCAAAGGCTAAAACACAGAGGATTATAGCAGCATTATTTCCTCAGTCAAAGAAATGGAAATAAATTCAGGCTTTCTTCAGGTGAATGGGAAACGAATTGTGCTACATTCTATAATGACAGAGCCAAAAGGCAACTCGAGTGAATACAATAAAATATTAAGGCATACAAATAACTGGGAATAATCTATCATATATTTGAAGGCAATCTTAAAAGCTTATTTATTGCATGATCTACAAGTCAGAGAAACAAAATGTATTGGTTTCCAGGATGACAGAGTTGGGGATGGGTCAAAGAGAAGTAGTGGGTTTAATTATAAAAAGGAATCATGAGACAGACACATTTTTTGTAAAGAAACATATCTGTAAATATGGTATATTCATATCGAGTTGATAAAATTATATTGGATTTAATATGTGCACAAAATATTTAAAACTACTGAAGTCTGCATAAGGTACTTGTGAAATATTAATGTCCTACTTGTGATGTCATACTATAAAAATTTAAAGAAACTGGGAAAAGTATTCAAGGGACATCTCTGTGTTCTTCGAATAACATCATAAAACCTCAATAAAACTTAATGATATCTATAAAACAGAAGTCAATGTTGAATGTTTACAATGAAAAATAGTCTGGGTCCAAGCTTGAGGTGAAATATACCTTGCTATTTAGAAAGCAGAGATTTAGAAAGCTGATATCAGGGACAGTTTCGAAAAAAAAAATCGTGAGAAATTACAAAACCAAAGTAAGCTAAATATAATATAATATTCTTATTATCTCACATTTGTGGAAGCCATAGGTAAAAGATCATTGCTCAAGGGAGGCTTGGCCTGAAAAATAATCTAAAGTGGTTAGAGCTTTAACAACTTCAAGCACCAGTAGTGCCAAAGGAAAAAAGAAAAGAAGAAAAGAGAAAAGGAAAGAAAGAATAGAAAAAGGAAACTATTTCCTCTTCATTCTTGTAGTTTCATGTCATTGGGTACAAGAATTGAAAATATTTTGTTTACTTTTCAAGGATTCAGACCTCTCTAATATGAAAGCGTTTATTTCAAGTAATTATTGTGTTACTACTATTTATTAATTTATTATTAGGCCTTCTTGGAAATATAACCCATGGCTTGTATATATTAGTCTAGTTCTACAACTAAGCTGTACCCAAGCTCTGTTGTATAGTTTTGGAAATTGTTTATGATTTCTTCAATAGTTAGCTATTCTACTTTTCATCTTATCTTTTCTCTTCCATCTTTTCCCCTATGTGTAGTTTATGTGTTGAAAACTTTCAATTTTATCTTCTAAACTTAGAATGTTGCTGTTGAGTTTACAGAGAAGTCAGTTGTTTTATGACATCTATTAAAATTATATATAGATATATGAATTTCACATGTACGATTGATTCTTAGAGTTCATTGCAATAAGCAACATTTATCTTGTAATATGCACCATAGTTATTGAGCCATTGTGATCCTCTCATAAGAATAGCTTCCATTGTTCTTGCCATGTGAATGCTTAGAGTGCTGTTAGTTAATCATGTCCAAGTGTAATTATTTATCTTTTACTATCTATTGGATTAACTTGCAGATTTATGGACATAGTCCAGTTATTACAAATGAGGAAAACCATGCAGCATGTATTTAATTGGATCTAGCTTATTTCACTTAATATCATTTTTCCCAGTTTTTCCCTTTCCTCAGGAATGGGGTAATGACATTCTTTCCAATGGAAGCACAGTATTCTATCAATACAACGGAACTGAAGAACCAGAAATGGAATTCACACCTCTAGTCACATAATCTTTGATAAGGAAGTAAGAAACACAGGATGCAATAAAGACAGCCTCTTAAAAATTGTGCTGACAGAATTGGCTGTACAAAGAAAACTGAAGTTAGATTCTTATATATCCCCCTGTACTAAGATTGATTCCAAATGGATCAAAGACCTCAATGTAAGTCCAGATACTTTGAGAATGTTACAGGAAGAGTTAGGAGAAAAACGAGGAGGGCTCCTTGGCACAGGAGAAAACTTTCAAAGTAAGTTTAGATAAATGTGAATACATCAAGCCAAATCAATCATTAGTCAGACTCAAAAGCCATGAAGGAAAAGAGATAGTGTAGCACAGATTTATTAGGGAGCAAACTTACATATGAGAGCCTGAGACAATGTATACCAATACTCCCTTATCTACATAGGTTATCTATAGTGGGTTTACATGAATATAAGAGTTTTCTGGTGGGGATTATTAAGAAAATGCTAAAACATAGATAGTACGTGAAATGAGTTGTAACTGAATCAAGGAAGGCGGATCTAGTTCAAAGTCTTGGCTTGATGCCAGCAAACTAATGTATATCTGCACAAAGGAAGAGGGGTAAAAGAGGAGTGGATATAAATAAAAGCACTGGTCTGAAGCCTCAAAGTAAGGACCCCAGTTTGGTGTGATCCAAGCAGTCTCTAACATGAGTTTTTTTTTTTTAAATTAACAAGCATTATTTTAGATTTTTACAGAGTGGAATGGTGCATAGTCACAGGCAATGTCTGCTATGTCAGGTAATCCAGTCTGCTCATTCACATGTTACCCAATAGCCAGGTTTCAACACAAATGACTACAATGAGATTGTACAAATGAGACTGTAACTTTTCCCTCTCATGAATCAAAATTCTGTCAAATGATTTCTGTCTTCCAGATGTTTACACAACATTTCTCATGATCTTTTCTACTATTTTGTCTTCATTATTGATGTACATAGTACTTATGTTGTTGTCTTGTATGTATATGCCATTTTTGGGCCTTGAACTCAATGTTTAATGTTCTCCCTTTAATAGTCTCCCTTGTATTTTTTGCTCATGGCTGATGACACTATTCTTTGAGCCACATCTTTACCTTCTGCTTCTGGCTGGATAGTTAGAGATAACTTCACATTTTTGTCTGTTTGGACTGACATTGAACTAAGACATTCAGGTCTTAGCCTCCTGAGTTTCTAGTATTCTACACATGAATGGCTAACACCAAGCTTTGCTATACTGTGATTTTAATTATGTGTTAGGAGAAAGTGAAAGTATATTTGTGCTAAGAGTGCAATTTTCAAATACAAGTTTGAATCAACTTTATATAGTGTAACTGTTATCAATTTTAACAGTTAAATCAATGAATGTTACACAGTCCCACAGAAATATAATTGAAAATAAAAGGCATAATTTTTTCTTAAAACCAGTAAAGGAACCATGAATTTCTTTCACTTTACAATTCATGTTTTATATAACTTTAATTAGCAGACTTCCATGATCCAAAGTAAATATATTAATTTTATACTACAAGAATCAAAGTGATTATAGTTAAAGATAGATATTTCATCACAGCCAGAAGATAACTTTTGAGCATTCTCACTAAAATGTTACATGCAGAAATTAACGGATATAATGTAGCTTGATCATTACATTGGGATTACCACTCCATACTTCATAAATGTTTAAAAATAATTATGTAGCTATGTGCCAGTGGCTTATGCTTTTAACCCTAGCTACTAAGAAGTCTGAGAGCTGAGAATCATGGTTCAAAGGCAGCCTAGGCAGAAAAGTCTGTGAGACTCTTATCTCCCATGAGCCTCCAGAAAACTCACAGTGGCTCAAGTGCTGGAGCAATAGTTTTGAGCTGAACTGCTGAGGGACAGCATCAATGCCAAGATTTCAACCCCATGACCAGCAAAATTTAAAAATAAACAGTTACAAATAAATATTTTGACATAAATGTTAAAATACATACTTTAATTGTACATCTATTTTTTTTCTGCCTAATATCCTATTCCTTAGGAAGACCTTTTTGTGTAACCCTGTGTTCTTGATTAGAAGACCAGAACAAAGGCAATAATGAAAATATTCAAGGAAAATACTTGAAAACAATAGTAAAACAAACGCAGACAGTCCTGTTTTCACTGGTTCCAATGAGAATATACATTAAAGTATCACCTTTTTGTTATCATTTAAAGAGCAATAATTAAACTTTAATTAGCAGTGAAGAAGGGAACAGAAAAATGTGCTTGAAGTCAGCTTGACTTTGAACAATCCAACATAAGCTAATGGATTTACCTTGTTTTTCTATATAGTTACCAAAATAATAGAGAGAAATACCTTAAGGCAGGAAAACAGCTAAGCCTAAGCAGTAAACTTTTGTATGTAAAATAATGGTAAGGGTCTGACTCTTTCAAAGTCAGGCTTGCAAAGTGGAAAAGTGTATTTGCTTTAGTGTGAACAAAAAAAATATATAAATCCTTTATTAATGTTTTACATATGTAGACTAGGACTTCTCATGTTGGAGAAGAGGAAAGGTATGAAAAAGTTCAAGATTGACTATTCCCCAAGATCATTCTTATTTATTTAATTATTTATTTTATATTTTTTATTAAAAAAATTTTTTTGGTCCGGTCGTGTGGACTGAACTCTGGGCCTGGGTGCTGTCCCTCAGCTCTTCAGCTCAAGACTAGCACGCTACCACATGAGCCACAGCACCACTTCTGGCTTTTTTCTTTTTGCTTATGTGGTGCTGAGGAGTTGTACCCAGGGCCTCATGCAGGCAAGGCAAGTGCTCTAACACTGAGTCACCTTCCCAGCCCTATCATTCTTATTTATAATGTATATCAATGAAAGTAGCCTTGATTCCTCTTAGTATCGTGCTTGTTTACATTTAAAAGCATTATTTGTTGCTGGGTTATAAGCTGCAAACACTTGAGTATTAATAAGCAGTCATTTCCTAAGAAAGGAAAGTTATTGTGTTAACAAACCTAAAATATCAAAGACTCAGCATAGTGGAAACTATTTTCTAGCTGTATCACAATTAGTAGGTATAGAATTTGTCTCCCATTGTTCCAGTGGACCCATTTTTGTTATCTTCTTTTTCACCATCTAGTGATCTTATAACATCCTATACCATCCTGGGATGTCTGTATCTTTACTGGATTCTCTAATTTCTGTTGGAAAGTTAGGTAGGATAGGAGATTGTATTTTTGTTTCTGTTGTAACTTATTTTGTATTACTTTAGAAACTGTAACTCAAAATGACATAAATTATCTTTATGATATTAGGAGACAGATTTCATTTCCATATTCTTATCCTAGCCTTCTACATAACTTTGGTACTTAGTAATCCTCAAATGTGAAAATAAATATAGGGAGCTTCTTATTTAAATATTATTTAGAATTTCAAGACTTCATTAATGCAAGGCCCTTAGTAGTATGTTCATCATACATGTGTCCAAAGCTGGTGGCAACTTTTTCATATTCTCAGAAGCTAGTGAAGGGTTAAAGTCTTGAGGCAGTGACCACTTGTTGCTTGTTTAAGATCAGCAAATTAGCAGAGCAACACGTGGTGGTAATCCAACCACCTGGTTGGTTGTGTGCCTTTATAAGTCCTGCAAATCTTTAGCTTGGGGTTCTCTTCCTAGGCTCTGCTGTGTCAGAGTGTAGTATGAGGCCTGAGCTGCAGCCCATTTAAATAAAACCTTAAAACAGCTGTAAAGTCTGACTCTCAGTGGTCTTCTTGGTGACAGTTCTGCGACCTGGGCCCAACATATTAGTGGGGGCTTATCCAGGATTCCCCCAAAGACCCATGAGACCTCAGTCTCCAAATGTAAAACAGTGCTGTTTTTGTTAATTTGTCTTGCCCTGTTGTTGTATGTTTTACTTTCGTTTTCCTTTGTGAGGTTGGCCGCTCTGATTCATACTGTGAAAAGCGATGTTAAAGCAGACATGTTTGCATGACAACCATGGAGCAACTGGGAGACTTCCCAGATCCTCTTGTGAAGGGGTTTCCTTGGAATCCCACCAAGTGAATTGTGGGTCGGGGGTCCTTGGAAACCCGCCGTGTGAATTGTGGTGTAGGGGTTCTTGGAACCATGCCGTGAGAATTGTGGGGCATGGTTCGATTCGGTGTTGGGCCAGAAATGGCAAAGAGTGCCTCCTAACCGAGGCTTAACTATCCACTGTAGGTCGGATCTTTCTGCTGTGGGGCATGGGTTGGTGTGGAACCCCCCAGTGTCAGGAGTCAGCGGACCAATTCGGGAGATCTCCACTTAGTAACTGTCAGACCTGCGTGTGTTTTGTTTGTAGTATTTATTGTTTTTTTTTTTTTTTGACTGTACCACTGACAAGACAGGAAACCATGGGCAACAGTTCATCTAGCCCCCTAGTCTTACAAAAAGAAACTAAGAAAAAGAAATTGTACCCCCCCACCAGTATTTCAGGGAGATAACTTGGAAGAAGAATTGTTTCCTCCCCCATAGTCCCCTTCCCAGGTTCCTTTTGCAGAACCTGAGAATGTTCAAGAGGAGGAGGGAGCTATGGAACCATCAGCCGAACCCTCAGCACCTGCTCTTAAACTTTCTGAGGGGCCAGTCACTCAATGACGCTGTAGGATCAACCCCCCTTATAATGTAGCGCTTTTCCCTTACACACCATAGGTCCTGTGGATGCAGATGGTTGACAGCAAATCCAATATTGGCCATTTTCTACCAGTGATCTATACAATTGGTGCACCTAATATGCCCCCTTTTCTAAAAAGCCCCAGGATTTAATTTGTTTGCTTGAAACTATTCTCTTTACTCACCAGCCCACTTGGGATGATTGTAGTCAGCTTTTGCAGGTCCTTTTTACCACGGAAGAGAGAGACTGTATCCTAGAGTCCACTCGGAAACATGTCCCTGGCCCCACAGGAGCACCCATCATGGATCCTGCCCTAATCGCTGCCTATTTCTGAGCTCTAACCAACATGGGACTACAATACAGTTGAAGGTAGGGAGCAACTCCTCATCTATCGCCAGGCTCTGTTGGCAGGTCTCACGATGACTGCTCGCCAGCCTACTAATATGGCAAAAGTTTATGATGTTAGACAGGGAGGAAGTAAAAGTCTGGCAGCACATCTTGAGAGGCTCACGGAAGCTTTTAGTCAACATACCCCATATGATCTTGAGACCCAGGAGTAGGCTCAGATGATTGTGTTTGCCTATATAAATCAAGCTGCACCAGACATAAAGTTAAAGTTGCAGGCTCCAGACAGACTTGGTGAAAAGTCTATTAGGGATCTAGTAGCAGTGGGGAAAAGGTTTACAATAAGAGACAGACAGAGGAGCAAAGACAGGAAAGGAAGGACAGAGAAGGTGAAATTGAGCTTGAAAAGAGAGACCGGGCCAAGGAAAAGAGGCCAGACTTGTTGGACTCGTCACTATCGCATGCCGAGCATACCTGGTTCACAGACTGCAGCAATTTCATTCGAGATGGAAAAAGGTTCGTGGGCGCAGCAGTCACCATGGACACTGAGATAGTGTGGGCAGAAGCACTCCCCTGGGGAATGTCTGCATGAAGAGCAGAACTAATGGCACTAACAAAAGCCCTACAAATGGGAAAAGGGAAGAGACTAAATATTTACATGAACAGTCGGTATGCTTTTGCAACAGTGAATGTCCATGGAGCCATTTATCAAGAGACGGGGCTGCTGACAGCTGAGGGAAAGGCCATTAAAAACAAATAAGAAATTTTAAGCCTCATCCGGGCCTTTTGGGAACCAGCAAATATTGCCATTATGCACTGCCCTGGCCATCAAAAGGGAACGTATTCAATAACCAAAGGAAATAACTTGGCCGATCAGGCAGCTAAGGAGGCGGCCCTCCAGCCCAGAGCTGAAGTAGACCCAGGGCCATGAGCTTTGACTCCTGAGCCCAATTCTCCCAAGGCTTGGAGTGGATAAAGAAAATTCCCATGCCCTATAAACCCTCAGACAGAGAAGTAAATAAAGACTGGTAGGAAACTGGTGAGGGGAAACTTATCTTGCCACAAAGATTGGTCAAGGGATTTCTTAAGAGAATCCATCGGATCTCTCAAATGGGAACCCGAAGAAGGCAGGACTTGCTCTGACACTCAGAAGTAAAAATTAGGCAAGGAAATTAACTCATTGAGGACATTGTTAAAAATTGTAAAGTTTGTGAGCTCACCAATGCCCCTAATCAGCCGGTTACAAAAGGAACTTGCTTCCATGGAAATAGGCCAAGTGTGTATTGGGAAGTAGACTTCACAGAAATTAAAACTGGAAAATTTGGATATAAATATTTGCTAGTTTTTGTAGACACCTTTTCAGGATGGGTTGAAGCCTACCCAACAAAGCATGAGACTGCTAACATCGTGGCTAAGAAGATCCTGGAAAAAATCCTATCCAGGTATGTCTTCCCATCCACCATCGGGCCGGACAATGGACCGGCCTTCATCTCAAAAGTAAGTCAGGGGGAGAGTTCCGGGAAGATGGCGGAGGAGAAGCTGGAATCTGAACAAGCTCTTGCATAGAAAACAGTTTCAGAGTTCCAGTGAACAGTCCCAAGCCAGAGAATCACACCAAGTGTGCCATCACAGGACAGAGAGTTAGTCAAGAGAGGGGAAGCCAAGCAGACACATCTGAGTGCCTGCCAGCAGCTGCTGCTGCGGCGGCAGGGTCGCAGCGGCGACCGCAGCCGCGGCCATACCTGAGCGCTCACACAGAGAGTCGGGGACGAAGGAGCCAGACGCAGCGGGCCAGCGGATTCTACTCAACACCAGCAAGAACCGACAAGGAGCGGACAACTTCATCCTGCACTTTGCAGACCAGAGACGACCCAGGATCCAAGACTCGGCGTGAGTAGAAGCCCCACTTCCTCACTCCTTCCCAGGGAGCAGAGGAGGGAAGGCCACCCCTCCCCCCACCCAGCACCGGTGATCTCCATCTTGGATACCAACAAAGCTCGGAGGAGCGGCTAGCTCCAGCTCAGGCCTTGGAATAAAAGGAGTCATTTAGCAGGTCACAAGAACTCAACGGCGAAGTGACCTCACAGACTCAGTTCCATCCAGGGAAAAGTCACCCAGCTCAGGCGCCAGCCATTGGAGTGGCTCTCCTCACCGGGTAACCAGAGCCAGAGGCTGCCCCTCCCTCTAGCAGCCACCACAATCAATTGAAAAACAGAAACCCTGAGAATGGCTCCAGGCTGGGTGCTGTGAGTTTTTTTCACAAAATAGCCCCAGGGAAAAGCTACTGTTTGGTGAAAGGCCTCAACTCTACCCAGAACCTAGCCTCATCACTGCATCCTCCTCTTTTGTGATTCTCAAAGCAGATCACCCTCCCAGTAAACTAACCTGGGAGGGGGATCTCAAAATCTTGGGTAAAGCAGAGCATTTTTCTGCCTGTTCCAACAAACTGACTTAAGAAACCAATCAAGCCACAGGACCTCAAGCTGACCAGAGACTCCAACCACACTCTGGTTACAGACAAAAGGGAGATACAGGACTCTTCCCACCCCTCCCAAAAAAAAAAAAAAAAACAAAGACCTTTTTTTTTTTCTTCTTCTTCTTCTTTTCTTTTTTTCTTTTTTTTTGTTTTGTTTTTTTTTTTCGTTTTTTGTTACCTTATATATATAAAAAAATTTTTTTGCTTTTCTAAAACTTTTATTAATCTTTAATTTTTGCCTCTTCTGAAAAAATAATTGTTTTCCATTAACTTTTTTTTTTTTCTTTTCTCCTCTTATAATTTTTATTTTAGGAATACGTGAATGTGTGTTTTCCTTTCTTCTCTTGTCTTCTTTCTCTTTTTCTTTCATTCTTAATTATCTTTTTGTTTTTTGTCTAGCTCTACTGAACTTCTGATCTTTTCTTCTCACTTTCCTATCCTTTCCATCTTTTCCTCTTTGTTCTTCTTTATGTGACTTAACTCTTGTCCTGCACATCCTCAGATAAACCCGTAGTTAACCAGTAGACCCTACCCCCCATTGTGTACACACTTAATCCACAAACTTATTACTCAATTCAAAACCTCTGAGACTTAAATTCATTAATAGCAGTACTACCTCTTCATACCTATATAATATTTTAAGCATTTTTTTAAAGTTTTTCACATCTCCTCTATGTCCCTCCCTTTCTCTCAACATATTCATATTCCTCTATAAATAGATGGTCTTTTAATATCTAAAATAACATTAATTTTTACGTTTCTATTTTTTTTCTGGTCTCTTTTCATTCCCCTTTCCCTTTCTTCTTTTTCTCTCTCTCTCTACTTGCATCCTATCCAACCTATTTCCTGCACTGTGATTAGGACATAGTTAACTCTCCCTGTGCCTCCCCACACCAATCTATTCCTATTTTTTACCCACATCTCTCCCTAACCCTAATAATTTCTGGTTTTCCAAATTCTTCTCTGCGATTCGAAGCCCTTTAACATATAGTTGTTTGATGTCGAATAGATGTCTCTGTTGAACTAGATTGTATCTGTAGACTATTGACTGTACAAATGCAAACTTTGGTTGATGGTTGCCTTAAGATAGTGTTCTAGCACAAAACTGGTGCTATCTTCATCTCAAATGGGCAGGGTAAGCCGGAAAAACACAAGAAAAATGGCAAATTCGGGTATCTCAATTCCCAATCTTGATAATCAGGGGTCAGAACAGATAATGAATAATCCAGAGGAGAGTTCCCAAACAGCTCTACAAACACTGCTGGCAAACATGATAAATGAAAAGTTTGACAATGTACAAAGGACTCTGTATGAGCGTGACAGGGAGAGAGAGGAGGCAACCCAGAAGTTTATACAGGAATATCATAAGCATGAGGAAGCTACTCAAAAACTGATACAGGATTTGCGTGAACAACTTGAGAATACTCAAAGAGAAAGGGAGGAATGGCGTGAGCAGGCTGAGAACACTCAAAGAGATCTGCAGAAATCCGACGAACGGGAGGAAGCTAATCAAAGAGTAATACAGGAATTGAGAGACCAGGTAGAGAACACACAAAGATCACTAAAGGCATTCATGGAATCCATTAACAAAGAGCTGAAGGAAGTCAGGGAGACCAGAAAGGGAATGCTGAATGGAACCCAACAGAAGGAATGGGAGCCCAAAGAAACCATAACCAATCAACTAAGTGATTTGAGGACAAACACTGAACACCAAATTAAGGAAGTAAAGAAATTCATACAAGACCTAAAACAGAGCTTCAACAAAGAACTTGAAGCCATCAAAGCTGACCAACTAGAAGGAAAAGAGATAAAAAACAAAGTAGAGAGTCTTGACAGCAGGTTAGACCATGCAGAAGATCGAATCTCAGGGATTGAAGACAGCCTAGATATTATAGAGAAAGAACATACAATCATCCAAGACAAGTCCAAGAAATATGATAGATCTATCCCACACCTGGAAGACACCATCAGAAGGCCTAATCTAAGGATAATGGGTGTAGAGGAGCACCTAGAAACAGAAGTTAATGGTCTAGGAAATTTGTTTAACAGGATCCTAGCAGAGAACTTCCCAAACATGCAAAAAGATAGGCCTGTCCATATACAAGAAGCCTTTAGAACCCCAAATAGACCAGACCAGAATTGGACATCCCACCGCCACATTATAATCCACACAGGATCAACTCAGAACAAGGAAAAGATCCTTAAAGCTGTCAGAGAGAAAAGGGTAATCACTTATAAAGGGAAACCAATTAGAATCACCTCAGATTTCTCAGCAGAGACAATCAAAGCAAGAAGAGCCTGGAATGATGTATGCCATGCCCTAAAAACAAACAACTATCAACCAAGAATACTGTACCCAGCTAAACTCTCCTTCATAACTGAAGGCCAAATAAAAACCTTCCATAGCAAAGAAAAATTGAAACAATACATCTCCACCAAACCAGCCCTACAAAAGATTCTTAAAGATGTCCTACACATAGAAAACCAACAAAACCGCAATAAAGGCCAAGAAACTGCACCCAAACTGAGAATCCAAGAACCATAGGAAGAACCCAGTTTTCGCAGCCCCCAAGAAGGTAGATAACATGGCAGGAACTCCCAAATACCTCTCAGTCCTATCTCTTAATGTTAACGGACTGAACTCTCCAATTAAGCGACATAGACTGTCTAGTTGGATAAAAAAACAAGACCCTTCTATCTGCTGCCTGCAGGAGTCACATCTTGCCCGTAAAAACAAACACATTTTCAATGTTAAAGGCTGGAACAAAATCTACCAAGCAAACGGACCACATAAACAGGCGGGAGTTGCAATCCTAATATCAGATAAAATAGACTTCAAATTAAAATTCGTGAAAAGAGATAAAGAAGGTCACTACATACTAATTAAAGGATCTCTCCTTCAGGAGGATATTACAATTCTAAATATCTATTCACCAAACAATGGAGCACCCAAATTTATCAAAGAAACACTACTTTCCCTCAAATCCCATATAGATCCAAAGACATTAATTGTTGGGGATTTTAACACACCACTCTCCCCACTAGATAGATCAACTCGGCAAAAACTCAACAGAGAATCCACAGATCTAAACAGCTGCATAGATCAACTAGAATTAACAGACATTTACCGAACATTTCACCCAGCAGCATCAGAATACACGTTTTTCTCAGCAGCACATGGAACGTTTTCTAAAATAGACCACATTTTAGGCCACAAAGCAAACTTGTCTAAATTCAGAAACATTGAAGTTATACCTTGCATTCTCTCTGACCACAAGGGAATAAAATTAGAACTCAACACCAAAAGCCACCAAAGAAAGTCCGGTATCACATGGAGGCTGAACAACACACTGCTGAATCATGAGTGGGTCACGGAAGAGATTAGAAAGGAAATTCAAATGTTCATGCTATTCAACAAAAATTAACACACAAACTACCAGCTCCTCTGGGACACAGCAAAGGCAGTACTCAGAGGCAAGTTTATAGCTCTGAGCTCCTACATCAACAAATTGGAGAGATCTGAAACTAGCAATTTAATGACGCATCTAAACCTCCTTGAAAAAGAGCAGCAAGATAAACCCCAATCCAGTAGAAGGAAAGAAATAATCAAAATTAAATCAGAATTAAATGAATTAGAATCCAAAAAAAACTATAGAAAGAATCAACAAAACAAAGAGTTGGTTCTTCGAAAAACTTAACAAAATTGACAGACCCTTAGCAAATCTTATCAGAAAAAGAAGAGAACACACCCAAATTAATAAACTCAGAGATGAGAATGGAAACATCACCACAGAAACAACCAAGATTCAGAACATTATAAGGGAATACTTCTCAAAACTGTATGCTAATAAGTTTGAGAACTTGACAGAAATGGACCTCTTCCTAGCAAATATTGACATGCCAAAACTAAACCAAGATGAGTTAAACTATCTTAACAGGCCCATATCAAGCATTGAAATAGAAACAGCAATAAGAGACCTCCCAGCTAAGAAAAGTCCAGGACCAGATGGTTTTACAGCGGAATTTTACAAGGCCTTCAAACAGAGCTCACACCAATTCTCCTTCAACTCTTCAATAAAATTGAAAGAGAAAGCTCACTACCGAACACATTCTATGACGCCATCATAACCCTCATCCCAAAACCAGGCAGGGACTCATCAAAGAAAGAGAACTATAGACCCATTTCTTTGAACAATTCATCCAAAAAAATCATACACCACGATCAAACAGGATTCATTTCAGGGATCCAAAGCTGGTTCAATATACGCAAATCAATTAATATTATTCATCACATCAACAGGGGCAAGAATAAGAACCACATGGTTATCTCAATAGATGCAGAAAAAGCATTCGACAAGATCCAACACCCCTTCATGATGAAGGTTTTGGAAAAATTAGGAATCCATGGAACATTCCTCAATACAATAAAGGCTGTATATGACAAACCTACAGCCAGCATTATACTCAATGGTGAAAACCTAAAGCCATTTCCTCTTAACTCAGGAACAAGACAAGGATGCCCACTCTCTCCACTTCTCTTCAATCTAGTATTAGAATGCCTAGCTACAGAAATAAGACAAGATGCAGACATAAAGGGGATCCAAATAGGGAAAGAAGAAATAAAACTCTCCCTCTTTGCAGATGACATGATCTTGTATTTAAAGAATCCCATAGACTCCACTCCCAAATTACTCAAGCTGATTCAAAACTTTGGCAAAGTAGCAGGTTATAAAATTAACCCCCAAAAATCCATGGCTTTTCTGTATGCCAACAATGAGAAAAGTGTGGCTGAAATTAGGAAAGCAACTCCATTTGTAATAGCCCCACAAAATAAAATACCTAGGAATTAACTTAACTAAAGAAGTGAAGGACCTCTATGATGAAAACTTTAAAATCCTAAAAGCAACCAACAAATTACTTTGTTTTAAAAGTATTTTTTTTAATTTTTAAAATTATTATTGATTTAAAAATATATTTTTTACAAAATTATGCAAGGCAAGTGGCATATTAGATATTTAGAGTCATGTTCAGACTCTATGATGGAAGCCAGAAAGGGAAAAAATTATGTTTTTATTCTTCCTTGAACCACTCTGATTTACTTCATCTATTTCTGAAAGAATAAAATTCTGGCTTTGCAGCCTTTTGCTTGATATCCACAATGTGACATGCTTCTTTTATTAATAGAAGAATTTGGAGAAAGGATGCGAATTCACACTAGAAAAAGGAGAAGAGGAAAAGTGAAGGAGAAATCTAGATATTTTATTCTTCCTCATCTCACTCACAAGGTCTGGATAATGATTGTGGATATTAGATACATGCTCTAGAGTGATTAAACACTTTGTAGAACAAGTTAACCCCTCAAGTGATCACATAAAGAATGCTTATTTATAAATAAATAATAGCTTTAAACAGGAAGTATTATCTATTTGTTTAGTTCTTATTTAGTATTTGTTTAATTCTGGTGTGCTGTAGTCAACTATCATAAAGGTATACAAGAATGGTAAGAAACTAATATCTTAATATCATATTCTAATATTAGCTTTATTCTTGCTGTGTTTGAGTTTTGTATCAATTTCACATGATATATTCTTCCAGTGTATATGTTGAAAAAGAACATACCCTGTGGAAATATGCTATTTTTTAGCTAAGGGAAAAGAAGTTAGCTCTTAGACACAGACAATGCGATAGAAATCTTCCCCTAGAAATAGTCTTTGATCATTTCTGATTACTTTTTGTAAGCTAAAGTAAGACACATGACCCATCTTGACATTACAGAGTAGAGGTAAATCTCACCTACAAGAAGCTGATGCAGGACAGAGTAATATGCCAAGATATGCACCACTTGAGATAAAGAGGAAAAAGAAGAGAACTACAATACAATCAATCATAATTACCATCACATGTCTCTGCAGGAAGGAAGCTATTATGTACCTTTGTTTCTAAAACTACTGATATCTTCAAATCATGACATTTATGCTTGGATGTTACTGGAATTAGAGAACATTTTGATACTGAGACAGCATAAAATCACAAAGAAATCTGGGGTAATCATTTAATACTACATTTTGTTTTGCTAGGAAAAGAAACCATTTTATAGACAATAATTTATACTAGTAACTTTTATTCAGGAACTGGATTTTGTTAATATATGTGACTATCCACCGGCATAAATGTCTTCATTTATCTGGATCTTGTGCAGCATAGTCAAGTAGATATGGGAGTTCTTCAGTAGCACTTTTTTAAAAGGTAGAAAATGTGGACAGGGAACCAATACACATATTTTTCCACTGTCACCATCCACATCCTCTGTCTTCCTTCCTAGGAAACACACCCAATCAATAAAAAGGCTTGGATATTTAGTTCTTGACCTTGAAAGTGGAAGCAGAATGTTATGGATGTTAGAGATGACTGTTAATGATTTTTTTTACATAATAATGTCACATGCAAAAGCCCTATGAGTCCTGCAGATCTTAACACTGTACTTCCTTAGGGATGTGATAGGAATGTCAGGTGTACTGGAATTAGTATTGTTTTCCACTTCCTTTTGTACCACCTGACCTAAATTATAATACATAATAATAGAATGAAAAATAATGCCATCTTAAAAAAGTCATTTAGAGCTCTGGGAATGTGGCTTCACGCTGCAGTGATTGCTTAGCATGCATGAAACCCCTGGGTTCAATTCATCAGTACCACATAAACAGAAAAAAGTGATGCTCTGCCTCAAGTGGTAGAGTGCTAGCCTGAGCCAAAAAAAAAAAAATAGCTCAGTAAGTTTTCCCTCACCCTGAGTTGAAGCCCCAGGACTGCCATAAATTCATTTAGCTAGTAAATGCCAAATAAAGAACCTATACTTGCAATATATAATTGCTCATTCCAACTATGACCTATTAATAGTTCATAATTCATGTACTTTACCTACATTAGAATATTGCATTGAGAAAAAAACGTTTTGTTAATAGGTCATGGCAATTAATGTCAGGAATGTGCTTAGATATCAGGTGAAATTCAAAGATTTCAGGCTATTGAGTGGTCACTACTAATCACAATGGGAAGGGTAGTATAAGTGAGATTTGGAAATCTTTTTGCTCAGTTATGGCAACTAAAATGCACAGGCTAATTGATACTTGTGAAAGAAGTGAAGGAATAAATCCAGATGAAAGAAATAAATGATAATAATAACTAAATTATACTAGAAACTGTTCTAGGGAATCATTTTTGGTTATTGAAGAACTAGTTATCAACTAGGCTTATTCCTCATAGCCTTTAGCATTCTAAATCACTTAATTTAGTTCTTAATGTCTGTGTGATAAGTTGTATCACACTCAATGTTGTTCTATCATATCTGATCTCCTTTGCTTTCTAAAAATCTAAGTCTTTGCTGGGTCATAGAGGAGCTCTACGTGGAGTCTTTTGAGGAACCTACATACAGCTTTCCAAAGTGGTTAAACAAGTTTACATTCCCACCAACAATGCAGTAGGGTTCCCTTCTGTCAACATCCCCTCCAGCATCTGTTGTTACTAGAGTTCTTGATTATAGCCATTCTTACTGGGGTGAGGTGGTATCTCAATGGTGTTTTGATTTGCATTTCTTTTATGGCTAGGGAGCTTGAGAATTTCTTCATTGGTGTCTATTGGCCATCTTTCTTTCCTCTTCAGAGAAGTTTCTCTTTAAGTCTTTAGCCCACTTATTTATTGGGTAGTTGTTTATTTGAAGAGCTGTTTTTGGGGATTTAAGTTTGGGAGTTCCAGGTATATTTTAGATATGAGACTCTTCCCATAAATTGTTATATACACACAATGGAATTCTATGCCTCCTTCAGAAAGAATGACATTGCCCCATTTGTTCGGAAATGGAAAGACTTGGAAAAACAGTATATTAAGTGAAGTAAGCCATGCCCACGAAACATAGGTCCCATGGTTTCCCTTATTTGCAGTAGCTAGTATATGTCTGAGTCAAGCAGAAAAGTTTAGATAAGTTGTTAGGGAAATGAACCCTAAGATATGTATTCAATTTTTTTTCTTTCATGCAATAGTTTCTAACATATTTATAAGATTATTTCTTTGTTGTTTTGTATGTCCCTCCCCCACGGTATAACCCCTGCTTTCACTGTATATGATGTTGGTGTAATTTGTGGAGGGTAAGGGAAAAACAAATCGATTAAATAGGGATACAGGTGGACCCATTGCAACAATGAGATGCACAAGTCGTTATGTCGAAAAATGAATTTTACAACTTTGGTGAGGGGGGGAGGGAGGGAAATGGATTAGGTGGGAGGACGGGGGCAGGATGGGAAGTGATGGGAAGGGGAAACAAAGGAGGAGGCTACAATGCTTAATAAGAAATGTACCCATTATATTGCTCATGGAATTGTAACCCCTCTGTACAGTATTTTCACGCTAAAAAAAAGAAAAAAATCTTTCTTTATTTCTCTATTAACATTTATTTATACTAAGTTCACATATGTGAACATCAGAAGATGCTAAATTAAGAGTCCCATAGCTCATGAGTCATTAATGTAACAACATGGAAAAGAAGGGATTATTGTTACCTCAAATTTTCTGAAAAGCTGTAATGTCATCATTTGATTCAAATTTCGATTATTTGTCTAGTGTCATTAAGTGCACATAAATGCAAATATGAGCTGGATCCTGGTTGTTCACTCCTGTTATCCTATCTACTCAGGAGGTTGGGACCAGAGGATTGTGGTTCAAAGCCAGCATGGTCAGGAAAATCCATTAGACACTTATCTTCAATTAGCCACAAAAACCTGGATGTGGTGCTGTAATGAAAGTGGTAGAGTGCTCAACTTGACTGGAAGAGGTGAGGGACAGTACCCAAGATCAGAATTCAAGCCGCTCGACCAAAAAAAATTGAAATACGACTTTAATTTTCCCCAAAAGGAACTATGAAGTCACTCGTTATCTTCCAAAGCAGAGAAAATAATTCCAAAGTGATTCAGTACACCTACTTTTGCTGAATTATTGACATTATGGCTTCTTTGCTGGACATTTCTTCTTTTAAAAATTGTCAAATATTAGCTTTATAATACACTTCATCTGATATTTCCTGGTTCAAAACAAAAGTCCATACAATTGATGTCACTTAGATTTCTTATTACCTCAGTTCAAAGCCAACCCAGGCAGGAGAGTTTGTCAAATTCTTATTTCTACTTAAACAACAAAAAGCCAGAAGTTGAGTTTTGGCTCAAGCATAGCTTTGGGGGCAGGTGGGCACGAAAGACAACTGTTCAGGGACAGGGTCCAGCCTCTGAGCTCGAGCCCCAGAAGTAGAACAAACTAAACAAACAAGCAAACAAAAAACCCCAATATTTCTTTGGGACCATCCTTAAAGCACTGGTTTGAGTAGAGGCTCCTTTTGCTGATCATACTCACTGTATCCTGTTTTTTGGAATCCTTATTGCTATGACTAACTCAGGAATGGATAACTGACTTTTGCAACAAGAGAATCATCTCAGGTGTCAAATATCCATGCATATGACATTTTAAAACATCCATGTCTTTGTTTCTTTGCAGTAGTACACTGTAAAGCAAAGTTATTTCCTTTTGTTCTATGCTGACCTTCAAATGGCATATTGTTTCCTTTTGTAATATTCTCAAATAGAATTTTACAGAAAAGTTTTATATGAGTAAAGAGCAACTTGAAAAAGTCAGGAACAGAGTTTCCTTCGAGCCTTCGATTATTTTCTTGTATAGTAAAAAGGACAGCCAGGGGCTGGAAAGGTGGCTCAATGGTAGAGTGCTTGCCTTGCATGCATGCAGCCCTGAGTTTGATTCCCCAGCACCACATAAGCAAAAAGAAAAAAAGCTGGAAGTGGCGCTGTGGCTCAATTGGTAGAGCGCTAGCCTTGATCTGAAGAGCTGAGGGACAGCGCCCAGGCCCAGAGTTCAGGCCCCAAGACCAGACCCCCTCCCCCATAAAAGGATAGTACAAATTAACTTGAACTTTGTCATTTCCTATGTTCAATTTCTCCCCTGGATTCAGTTTCCACTTCCTATATCAGTTTCTTCCATTTACTTCCAGTAACAATCTACCGTGCTGCTCCAAGCAAAAATGAACGTCTTCTAGCTTCATTGAAATAGCACAAAAACATCTTTGGACATGAGGTAACACGTGTTTCAGAGACAAATTAGTAATGAGAAAATATGGAATTTTCATGTCTTATAAAATATTGTCCATGTGCATATGGCCATATAAGATGATGTTAAGTAAAATGAACCCCAAAATAGGGACACAGTTTGTTTTTCCTTTCTTAATATTGTTTTTTAATATATCTAACTTGTACTATGTGTTTTTTTTTGTTTCTCTTCTATTTTCTTCCTCCATGGTTTAGACCGTTCCCATTGAATTTGATGTTGGTTACTTGCATCTTGCAAATACATTTTTCTAATGTGGGGAGGGGAAGGAAAATAAAATGCTGAAACAAGAATACAGCATGACCAGTTGTAACAATGAGAAGAACAAGACACTATGTTGAAAACAAACTTTACAACTTGGGGATGGAGGAGGTAGTTGAGGCGGTGAGGAAAAAAGGGATGGCAGGGGAAAAACAAAAGGGGTAATAATGCTCGCTAGATAATGTACTCATTAACTTACTTATGTAACTCTAACCCCTCTGCACACAATTTTTACAATAAAAAACATAAAAAAAAACATTATCCTGGTGTACATTAAGTTCAAATTTCCTAAGTGCTCTGTAAATTAAGATCAAGTTTAAGTTTAAGGAAGTTTTCAGAAACATTTTACTGTGAGTGTGTGTGTTGTGCTTTATTTCCCAAGCGTACATAAGTTAACAGAAGGAGAAACAATAGGAATAGGAAAAAGAGAAGGTCAGTGTTTAAGTATAATGTTTCAATACACTATAGAAGACTCTGCAAATAAGACATCTTTGAAACAATAAAGCCAAGATCAGTATGTAGATTTATGGGAGTGATATAGACAAAGCATTACTCCTAAGTGGAACATGAAGGATGAGGCGATGCTCTTTCTTCTACGAGCTCTAAATCATGGTAGCTAATCATGCACACTTGAGAAAAATAGAATGGAAGAATAATTCTGGTTCCAAGCAAGTCAGATATAAAAGCATGGACTTAACTGGAAAAAGGCCATGTTGAGAGAGCAAGAATTATACTATCAATGAACTGGTGGCTAAGATCACATTTCTTTTCTTTTTTGTTTCTTTTTCTTTTTCTTTTTCTTTCCTTTTTTTGATGGTAGTGGGGTCTGGACTCCTGGACTGGGACTGTCCCTCTACACTTCAGCTCAAAGATTGTGCTCTACCTCTTGGGCCACAGTGCCACTTCCAGTTTTCTGGTGCTTTATTGGAGATAAGTGCATCAGAAACTTTCCTAGTCATGCTGGATTTGAACTGCAATCCGCAGATCTCAGCCTCCTGAGTACCTAGGATTATAGGCGTGAGCCACTGGAACCCTGCTTATGATTATATTCCTAACTGTGTACACTCGGCATATGTAATGTGTATGTTCATCTATCTTTATATGAATTTGAGTTTAAAATCTGGTCTTCAGCTTAGATTTTACACTCACAAAAATGTTTGTATTTTAAAAGTTGATACTCCTGGAGAAATAAAACTTAAGAATGTAAGTGATTCTGGGATGTTTAGTTTGCATCCAGCCTGGGCAGAACAGTTTTTAAGACACTATCTATAATTAACCAGCCAAAAGCTGCATTGGAAGAATGCTTCAAGTGATGGAATACTAGTTATGAGCAAAATTGCTGAATAAGAGCTTGAGGTTTTTGCATACATATATACAAACATGCACATACACACAGAGGCACTTATATGTTCAAATACACATATGAAACAACTCTCAGAATGTGTAGAAAATTTAGGAAATAATAGAAAATATGTCTTAAGACTAGAATCAAGTGATAATTTTTAATATGAGAAATTCCACAAGTGAATTTTCTTCAAAAAAGCTTGAGAATATTACAAAGGTAGGGACCAGAGATAATAAGAAAGTCAAGTAATCATTATTCAAGGGATCAGATCCATGGAGGAATGAATCAGAGACCCCTTCAGGTGCATCTGAATAGGTTCATATCCTGTGTCAAATGTTAGAACATCTTTGAAAATAGTAGATAAAACAGTCTGAGCAGTCACTCTGGTGGATGATATCACTGGAGAAGTTCAAAATTTCTAATCTGTATCTAGATTAAAGAAGCCAACAAACTATGGTTGGACAATGTAATACAAGCCAAAAATTCTAGCACTTAGACTAGGACAGGAGATTCGAGAGTGGAATTACATAGTGATATATTCCCTGGACTATGTAGTATAATTTTGTCTCAATAAAACAAATCAAGAAAGGAATAAAAAATAAAGAAGAAAGGAATACACAGTTGGAAGTTTGAGCTAATTTTGTCATTATGTTTTCAGAAGTCAAGTTTCCTATTGAAATGCAACTCATATATAATCCTCAGTTGTGTTTTAAAGGTTGTCTTCATTACAGAACATTCATACATGCAAAAGAGCTCACGATTCCCAACCAAAAATTTGAAAAAAGTAAGCATCATTCTGTTGGATTCCAAAGAAATGTTGAAGGATTACAAAAGCTTAAGCCTGGAGAAATAAGAAAGTTCATTTAATGTAGGACTTTGTAGAACTGGCTGAATTAGAATTTAGATTTAAAAGAAATATTTTTGTTTGTAATTTCATATTTTATATGATACTACAAAATTGTTTTCAAGTAGAAAATTTAATTTAGAAATTCACAAATGATTCTGGCATTCTATTTGCCTAAAATATTCTCTCAATGAGGTATAATTAGAACTTAGTTAATAGATAATTCCAACAGTTCATGTGTAACATGATAATGTGAATATTCTAGACAAAGTTGCTAACAAATTGATTATATTAATTTATAAATTTATAAAAAGAGCAATTTTTTGAGACTTTGGTGTGACATGGTATGAAGAGAGTAATTGCGTGACATCTTTTTCTTCTACCTATATAAAACAGAGGAATAAATTTTCTTATTTATGTACCTCTGTATACAATGAGAAAAATGCTAGGTTTGGGGTTTGTTTTTATTTTATTTTTGTTATTTAGTTTGTCCTAGGGCTTAAACTCTGGGCCTGGGCACTGTTCCTGAGCCTGTTTTTGCTCAAGCCTAGTCCTCTACTACTTGGACCTCAGTGCCACTTGTGTCTGGCTTTTTGTGAGCAGTTTAATGGCGATAAGAATCTAAGGAACCTTCCTGCCTGGGTGGGCTTTGAACCATAATCTTCAGATCTTAATATTCAAATATTCAGATCTCCTAAATATCTATGATAGATAAAAATATGACTATAAATAATATTTGCAAGTGTTCTGATCTCAAGAATAGCAGTGGGGGAAAAATGATGCAGCAAAGTTTAGTGTTGTGTTCTTTCCACGATAGGAAAGGCATCACATTAGCAGAAGTGAAGTATTTCTTCACAATAGTGATAAGCTAGTCATGATGTGAATTTAGGAAATTTTATAATGCACCTTAGAAGTTGGAAACCGTTGGGCTAAGATGACTTTACGGCATATAACTTAGGAATGATGGACATAGAAATAATAGCTTACACTGATGAACAAATGTTTACTCTTGAGGAATTAATTATTATAGATACTTCATAGTTTTATCTTCTACCAGAATGTGGTTATTTTTTCTGTTGACTTTTAAATATGTAATGCCCCATTGGAAACTGCATCTATTGCAGAATTAAATAAAATGCAAACAGGTACTGTTTTGAATGTCTCTGGTATGGCATGCTTAGAATTTGTAAATGAGTATTAGTACTCATAGGAATCTTGAAGAACACATATATTCTATCCTCTTAACAATTAATTAGTTTTAAAAGTTAGAAGTTTCATAGAATTGAACAGTTTTCTGTTTTAGTATAAGACAATACTAAAATAATATTTTTCTTCAAAATAATGGCAAGTATCTTCTGAAAATATTGTATAGTTTGATAACATTCAAGTTGATGACCGTCTGATAAAGAAAGGTGTAATTAATTCAAATTAGCAGCCAAAACGTTCATTTTTTTAAAAAAGGTAATACACATAGAATAATATTTACTATACCAATACAGAAAAATTATATTTTATGCAACCCATTTTTAATTTAATTTTATTGTCAAGGTGATATATAGAAGTGGTGTAGTGATTTTAAGGTAGTGAATACATACCATGATGAACTTTTACCCCTTCCCTCATTTTTCTTACACTTTTCCTTCTCCCCAATACCCCGCACAAGTAGTAATGTAAATTTACAACATGTTGTCTTGTGAGTTTTGCTATTGCATTGGTTTGCCCTTTGTCATTTTTCTCGCCGTTTTGTTGTTCCTCTTCCCTTGCCAAATTAAGATAAATGTATATACAATACACAAGATGCTGAAATCAAATAAAACAGGGGATAACCCAAAGGGGAAAACACAAAAGAAAAAAGAAATCACATACTACATTAAAAACAACCACAAAGGAAAACCTCTGTTTCCATACCCAGGAGTTCATTTTGCTCAGCATCATCTTATGTGGTCATATATACATAGATATTGAGCAATTCTGCTCAACTGCTAGGACCATCCTAGACATTTCCTACTTATTACAAATGAGGAAAACCATGCCATCTGTTTCTTTTGTCTTGTTAGTTTTACTTAGTAGGATTTTTCCAATTCTTTCAATTTCCACATGAATTGGAAACATATAATTCTATCGTGCATATATAAACCACATTTTGTCAATTCGTTCATCTACTGAGTGACATATTGGTTTAAAACATGATTGCATGTAAATATCACTTAGGCTCATTAAAAAATGACAGATGCCATTTCCCATGACATTCTAAAATCATGATTTCTAAGTAAGATAGGATTTTATGGAAGTACAAGTGTTGAGATATCTGGATGAGTCTATTTATGTATTGCACTGAATTAAGCAGGAAGACATCCAATATCATATAGGAAAAAATGGTAGTGACAAAATATTTCCCTTGAGTAAGATATGGGAGGCTGCCAGAAGTATGAAATAGTTCAGATCATTTTGAAGAATTTAGAAATGCAAGCTCAAGTATTTGTCTATAAATAATAATTATGTAATTAGAAGGGCAAAAGAAGGGGAAGAGAAGAAAATAACTGACAGCAGATCATTGTCTCAAGTTAGAGTATAAAAAGACCTAATTTATAACTTCAAGTTAGCGAGAGACCAATATAATATGTCCCACTTAATTTAGGTACGTGCAAAATATTTACTTGGCATTTTCCTACTTTAATGCTCAAAAATAAATGAAGACTTATAAGAAAAGTTATGTGATTGCCATTGCTTCAAAATGAACACTAACTGTGATGAGCCTTTTTTCTCACTTTGCATTTTGAAAATAATCCCTAAATTGGTGATGCTGTGGCTGATTAGAGTAAGAGTTAGGGGCTTTCACTTGTACAATTATCCCAGAATAGTTTAAAGCAGTTTTTCCCCTAAGTTATCCAACTACATTTTCTGAAGCTGTACTTTGAACACACCCTCACATCTGAGAATACTATTTGAAATTGTACTTCAGCATTTCTTGGGACAGTCTGTTTTGTGCCTTTGTCTGTATGCACCTTCCTTTTGAGTTCATAGTTGCTCTATTTCCATTTCATTTTTATAAACTAATAAGAACATTGTTCAACTACCACTAATTGATTGCACAGGCCCAGTCTATGTATGAAGGTACTTTGTCTAGGTTAAGCAATAGGATAATACTCACTCTCTGAGGAGAAAATTTCCACAATATAACACTATGCCAACATTAGAGGATGTAGAATTTGAAGCATTTTGAGACTGTGATATTAGAATTGAAAGGCTCCTTAAGAACACTTTCTTGTAGCTCATTAGTTCACCCAGGAGAAATATAAATATCCACAAAATTTGGAGCTAATTATCTGAATTAATACTAGATCCTAGATGGTGTGTTAATAAAAGTCACCATTATAGTATTGTTACGTCAGAACCCTTCACTATGAGAAAATGAAACAAACTCAATAAAGCAACATGTCTTATCTTTTTAGGCATTTAATCCCAGTGGTGAGGGTAATGTCTGAGCACTTCCATTCAATAAAAGCTTGAAGTTTATAAGAGCACTTTCTACATATAAAAAATTTTGGCAGGTTGATTGACAGGGTTATTTCAGCATGGAGATATCCCTAACAAGAACTAGACTTAGAGTATATGGCAGATATGATGTGTCCAAGGCTATTGAGGCAATTTCTATTCTAAAGAAGAATCAATTCGAGCAGTCTTCAGTAACATCAGTAAATTGTATGTTCAACCTAATGCTTGGTGTTACTTTTCCTACATTTATAATGAGTAGGCTGATAAATATCCAAACATATCTAAAGATATTTCAATCAAATCCCAAACTGATATGGATACATTGGTCACTCATTGGAACTGTAGGACAAATTATGCTTGTCTGTGCTGTAGTTCAATCTATAATCTCCTGGCGAAACAAAGTTTTCAAAAATATTCACAGGATACCTCTAAGTAAAGTTCATGACAGTTATATCTGTGTAATTCTTCTAAGGTCAGGATAAAAGCATTTGTTGCCAATATTTAAAATCAACAGGATCTGTTGAATTCATTGATCTAGAATTTTATGGCTTCACATTCATATCTCAAAATTTTATCAATATGATTTTCACCAAAACACTGTTCTTATTGAACTTGTCTATGTCCTTTTAGTTTTCAAATCCAGATAGTATATTTCCTTCAATAGCTTCCTGAGAATTCTTTCTTTTCTTTACTTCTGTAAATCTGTTTATTACTTTCTTGATTCCTTATTTATCTCTTTCTTACAATCTTGTCCACACTAGTGCTTACATTGCTCACACTTGTGTCAGAACTTTCCTTTTCCTCTTCCCTTTAATTATGTCCCCGATTTTATTATTCTTTTTCATATTCATGGTCGTGTATATTTTGATGATGTCTAAACAGAACTTTCTTTGTGTCTGTTTAACATAAACTTTAGAAATATCAGAAAATTTTAACTCTAAATCCATCATTTCCACCTGTAGTCTTTATTATCAAGAATATAACTAACACAGTTGCCAGACAGAGCTGTGGACGCACTTCAGATTTCTTCTTAACCTTCTACTCCTGCACATTAGATAAGATAAATGATCAAGATTTTCTCAGTTTCTGTCACTAATATAATTTGTATGTACCCCTTTTTATACCCCTGACACCAGCCTGTTTCAAGTATTCATCACTGGTCACCTATTCCTAAAACGACCATTTACAAAGTATGCTTTTTCCCCATAATCTTCTCATATTGGTCCTCTCCATCAACAAATTACTCTCCTTCTAAGCAAACAGAATGAAGAACTCAGACACAAATTCCAGTATCATTATTTACTCACTACATTGACTGTTGGCCTTACATTTCTCATAAGTAAATGGATGTAATCTACCAGAAATATTGAAGAATATATTTGTTGACTTGTAGAGCAAGAAAAGAGAAAAGTGACGAATCTTTACATTTTCCAACTTAGCTTGCAAATAAGGAAATAGTCAAATTCAGTTTGTTGGTGTAAAGTCACAAATTGTTTCATGCAGAAATAAAAATAAATTTTACCTCCTGGCTCTAAGGCTTGTGGCATTTTAAGGCAACTACAGATATTTAAGTGGTATTATGTAAATTGTGTCATGTATTCACAGCTGTATTGAAGAACATACTCTTAATTTATTATTGTAAATCATTGGTTATTGAATAATATCTATATGAGAATAGTATTTGAAATAATCACACTAAGTTGAAAACTATATCCATCAAAATGTGGAAATAAACGATTTTATTTTAAAAAATACCACCAAGAAAAGTCAGTATACATTTGAGACTGCAGGGATAACATTAGGGTTTTAACTGCCTTTACCTATTTATGTGATTGTATTTCTTGAAATTGAAACTCTACTCTTGTTATTCTTATTGTATGTAATCCAATGTTGTCTATTACTATGTATTTAATGTAGGAAATCTAGCTTCAAAGATGTCTAAAGTTTTTTCCTTTTCAATCACAACATTGTCATTATCGTGCTACACCGTGATCATCATCATCATCTTCTACAAAATTATTATTATCATCATAAGTGCTAATTATTGAAAGTGTGTTTTGTGTCTATGATTTTTTCTTTTGTCTTTTGATAAATAATTTAAATATTTGTACTTTGCATGCATCCATATTAAAATTTTAAACAAATAAAGAGACAAAAAAACTAAACCATATCAGATAGCTTGACTATGTGCTTTTAACAAATTATGAATTAACTTCCTCTCTCCCCGATACTACACACAAATATTCAAGTGTTTGAACAGAACTTTTTCAAGTGATATATCGTAAATGTTACAATATCATGTGCATATCTAAAATTTCATTGAAAGTAATAAACACTACTTTCTATTGAAATATTAGTTATTTTTTTGTAGGAAAGTTTTAGAAAAATAGACTGTATATCTTTGAAATGAAAAAAGATCAAAAAGAGTAGCATACAAGTTTTTCAGGGATTCTGTCTTATATAAATATATATATATATATATATATACATATATATGTATATGTATGTATATGTATATGTAATGTGTAGAAAGATACATTTTTAGAATTGTCTTCAGAAATATATACATATATCTAAATTCATGTGTAGACTGATATATGTTATAGTGACACAAACATCTTAAAACATAATAAAAATTTAAAAAAATTCTTCATACCAAGTGCGGGTAACTCAGGCTTATAATTTGAGCTATTCTGGGTGCTGAGATCTTAGAATTGTGTTCGAAACTAGCCCAGACAGAAAAGTACATGTTGGATTCTTATCTCCAATTAACCACCAAAAACAGGTATTAGCTCTGTGCCTCATGTTGTAGAGTGCTGGCCTTGAGGATAAAAAGGCTTAGAGACAATGCCCAGGCCTGCAAACAACACCCACAACAACAAAATATATCACATTAATTTCACAAAAGCATCTTTTAACTGCTGTGAACATTTCTTAGAAACATGAATACATCCCCCTGGAAAATGTTAAGTAAAAATTATAGAATATGTTGAAGACATGACTATTTAGATTGTTTAAGATATTTAGGTAATGATTAGGAATTAAGAATAATGATAGGTAGATAATATATTGGGACTGGTTTCTTATTCTATTTTATGATAGTAATAGAATGATATTTGTAATGATTTTATAAAATTATTCTTGCTTGGTATTTGAATTATAATAAGTGATAAACATTTTAAACGATTTCCAAACAAAGGAATATCAATTCTTTTGTAACTTCAAAACAATTAAGAAAATTATTCTAAGGCTGGTTCACTCTAAGACTATATTGGTTTTCTTGTTCTAGTTTTCATATGTTGGTAGAAATTAAAATTAAAAAATTCAATGGATTTTGGCATTCAGGTACATCTTCATAGATACTAATATTGGAGTTCCTTATGTGGAGTGGTTTAATTTCATTTGTTATTTTCACAAATAAATCAAGATGATTGTGTATTTTGTTTCTTTTCACTGCTATTGGCTCTTATCTTGAGAATATTTTTTTCCTAGCAAAGTAGAGAAAAACAATGGATTAAGCAAGTCATATATGCCTTTCATAAAATTCATATGCCTAGATTTGGGTCTTCTGTCATTTGCTAAATGTTACTTCCAGAAAAGGTTATCAATTATTTATAAGTGATGCATAATTCCTAGGTATTCCAGTTATCACATACACTTTTTATTGAGTTATCTCTGTATAAACTAAAAAGAAACAGAAAAAACTCTCAAAATAAACAGAAATCACATCTTTGTTTTAATGCTGTAATTTATAAAGAGTTTTTAGCCAACACAGAAAACATCATTATAGGTAATCTGCATTTTGTTTGCAGAGTTTTTAACAATAGTTTTTTTTTCCTGACATGTAATTCACTTGCAATATATTATCTCCTTTTATTGTATACATTTTAGTGATCTGGATGTGAATTGTATCTTCATAGGTTTTCAAAGCCTAATTTTCACAAACTTACATTTCTTCAAGTAGACATGCTGTAAATTTTAGAACAGACATTAAAATAGATAAAAAATTTAGTTACAGGAATTTGCCCATCATATATCCTCTATAGTGTGCCTTTTAAAATTTGTTTTTGATGATTATTTCCAGGGTCTCACACATACTATTCATGTGCACTGTCAATGAACTACATTCCATATCCCAACAAGTTTTATTACTTTTCTTTAATACATTCATAGAAGTGTAATGCATGGATCCTATACAATTCTCTTTGACCTTTTGAAGACTTGAAAATGTGCTTGCTAAAATTATCGCAGTATTATAAAAATCAATCACTATGATCAATTTCTCCACAAATGAATTAATATATTTTGTGTCATGTTCTTATATTATAATCATACTAGTGAGTTTTCTTTTTCTTTTTTTTTTTTAGATACTAGAGTGGAGATTATTTCATATGCTCTTCCTATTGACTATTAAGTTACATATGTTCTTTAAAGAAATACTCTATTCGGGAAAAAATTATATAGAATTAGAAGATATAAAAATACTTAAGACGGGCTGGGAAGATGGCTCAGTGGTAGAGCACTTGCCTTGCATGCGTGAGTCCCTGGGTTTGATTCCTAGGTACCACATAAGCAAAAAGAAGTGGTGCTGTGGCTCAAGTGGTAGAGCACTAGCCGTGAGCTAAAGAGCTGAGAGACAGCGCCCAGGCCCAGAGTTCAGGCCCCATGACCGGAACCCCAAAAAAAGTACTTAAGATTCAGAATCATTGTAGCATTAACAATGTAGCATTAACAAGTATGTGCCCTCTATCTGTTTGTCATGTTTTCACTTCTGTTATAGTGTCCTTTGAGTTATGGAAGGTTATCACTTGAGATATAATCCAGTTTATTCTTCCTTTTCTTTAGCCACTAATGCTTTCCATGTCAAATTTTTAGAAAACTTTACTGATCCAATGTCATGAATTTTTACATTTATGTTTTATAGGTTTTTACATCTCACATTTGGTTTGATGATCATCTTTTTTATTTTAAGTTTTTGTATTAGGATTGAGGTTGGCCCGGCACCCATGGCTCATGCCTGTAATCCTAGCTACTCAGGAGGCTGAGATCTGAGGATCGCAGTTTAAAGCCAGCCAGGGCAGGAAATTCGGTGAGACTCTTATCTCCAATAAATCACTAGAACCCGGAAGTGGTGCTTTGGCTCAAGTGGTAGTGCGCTCGCCTTGAGCTGAAGATCACACAGATAGCGCCTAAGTTTTACTTCTACTTTCCCTATTTGAATCCACTTTATGTCTGCATCTTGTCTTATTGCTGTAGCTAGGCATTCTAATAGTAGATTGAAGAGAAGTGGAGAGAGTGGGCATCCTTGTCTTGTTCCTGAGTTAAGAGGAAATGGCTTTAGTTTTTCACCATTGAGTATAATGCTGGCTGTAGGTTTGTCATATACAGCCTTTTTGTATTGAGGAATGTTCCATGGATTCCTAATTTTTCCAAAACCTTCATCATAAAGGGGTGTTGGATCTTGTCAAATGCTTTTTCTGCATCTATTGAGATAATCATTTGGTTCTTATTCTTGCTCCTGTTGATGTGATGAATAATATTAATTGATTTGCGTATATTGAACCAGGTTGCATCCCTGAAATGAATCCTGTTTGATCGTGGTGTATGATTTTTTGGATGAATTGTTGAAGTCGATTGGCCAAAATTTTGTTGAGAAGTTTTGCATCAATGTTCATCAAAGAAATGGGTCTATAGTTCTCTTTCTTTGATGAGTCCCTGCCTAGTTTTAGGATGAGGGTTATGATGGCTTCAAAGAATGATTTTTGTGTTCAGTGTTTGTTCTCAAATCACTTAGTTGATTGGTTATGGTTTCTTTGGACTCCCATTCCTTCTGTTGGATTCCATTCAGCATTCCCTTTGTGGTCTCCCTGACTTCCTTCAGCTCTTTGTTAATGGATTCCATGATTGCCTTTAGTGATTTTGTGTGTTCTCTACCTGGTCTTTCAATTGCTGTATTACTCTTTGATTAGCTTCCTCCCGTTTGTGGGATTTCTGCAGCTCTCTTTCCTCCCGTTCGTGGGATTCTTGCAGTTCTCTTTGAGTGTTCCCAGCCTGCTCACGCCATTCCTCCCTTTCTCTTTGAGTATTTTCAAGTTGTTCATGCAAATCCTGTATCAGTTTTTGAGTAGCTTCCTCACGCTTATGATATTCCTGTATAGACTTTTGGGATGCTTCCTCTCTCTCCCTATCACGCTCATACAGAGTCCTTTGTAAGTTGTCAAACTTCTCATTTATCATGTTTGCCAGCAGTGTTTGTAGAGCTATTTGGGAACTCTCCTCTGGATTATTCATTATCTGTTCTGACCCCTGATTATCAAGATTGGGAATTGAGATACCCGGATTTGCCATTTTTCTAGTGTTTTTCTGGCTTACTCTGCCCATTTGAGATGAAGATAGCACCAGTTTTGTGCTAGAACACTATCTTAAGGAAGTTCTTTATTTTTTTACCTTGCTGTACTTTATTTCCCTGTATTACTTCACAAATTAACAAAATCATCTAAGGACCTATTTACATAAAATTCATCATGTTTCTCTAAAATCTACTCTCTTTTTGGAAGCCTGCTTTTAGTTGACCCAAAAGTATATTATTCAGGAGGTCAATTCATCTCTCAGAACTCTGTAGTATTAGATTATCATTTAGGATCCTCCTAGCAATATGATTTTGTGTAATCCTGCATCAAGCAGCATATTTCTTTCACCAGAAGGGAAGCCTCTGTCAAACAATTAATAATAGGTTTTTCTCCTCCTGGCCAGCATCTGTAGTTATATTATCTTCATCTATTTCATGATCTGTTTGTGTATGCTAAGGACTGCTGTGAAAATAAAAAGGCCCTTCTCAGCATTTAGCATTTGTATACCATTCATAGATATGAAGGTGTTTAAATATTACTAAAATTGTTTTGGAATAAATAATGTTCACCTTGACTATCTTGAGAAAGAAGAATTGGTTTCTCGGAATTTTAGATAAGAACTTGAGTGAAAGAAACAAAAGGAAAAGTGAGGAAAATCTCAACACATACATTCAAATTAAACAAAACAACCCAAGAAAACACAAATTAATTCAGTACTCACGAACCTGCAGGAAATAAATGATTAAAAAAAAAAAGCTATGACAAGCTTATGAAAATCCTGAGTACATGGGAGTGTGAACTGTTGTGAGGATAGTGGTTAAAGCCCAGACTGGACAGAAATATCTGTACACAATGCCATTCACCTGTTATTATAAATTTCAGGAAGAATAACATAAAGTGGGCTGAGCCCAAGATCATACACAAGTTGGAAGCCAAATTCTATATGAAAAATAATCAGGATAATTTAGGGCTGAGGACATGACAAAGTGGTAAGAAGACCATTTAGGGGCACAAGACACTCAATTCAAAATCTATTATGGGTATTAAAAAGTTATGATTTTAAATAAATTGTAACATTTTATTATGTGAGTGGAGAAAAGTCCATGAGACAGATAGAATGAACCCACGTTGCAATGTTTTCTACTTAAGTGATAATGTTTTGTGGTACTTCAGACAAAACAAAGTTACACTGCAAATGAACATGGATGTTCAGTTGGGTAATGGAAATACTCTACTTAACAGGTGTAAATTAAATAGATTTTTTTGGGGTAGATTTTATTTCTTGAACTAAGAAACTGGATGATGTCCCTGAACTTTTTCTCTCAAGGCTACCACTCTACTACTTCGAGCCACAGTTCCAATTCTGATTTTCGGTTGGTTGTTTGGACATAAGAGACTCACGGACTTTCCTGCCCAGGATGGCTTTAAACCATGGTCATCAGATCTCAGCCTCCGGAATCCAGGCATGAGCCGTCGATGTTTTTAATAACTTAGTAAATTGTACCATTACAGCAGTTATAAATGATCATTATAACCTGTGTAATATATGTGTGTACGTATATATCAATGCATACATGTAGAAATATTTTATCACATTTTTGAATCTACAGAAATTTATGAAATCATCCTTCATTATAAAACAAAAAGGAAAAAAAAAGTTAATAAGGATCAAAACAAAGGGAATTGTCACACGTTTCTTGTTGTTGAATGGAATGTGAATTGTGAGAATCAGTTTGGGAAAACCATCTCTACATTAACAAAATAGATAATAGCTATTAATTCCAATCCATCTATTTTCACATATTGTGCATCCTCACACATTAGTGTCAAAATCAAAGCAAACATTTTTGCCTTTGTATTTAAATCACCTGTTATAATTTAGGTGATAGATGAAGTAATCAAATAAAGATTAAAATAATAGTATGTGAGGCTATGAGTTAGAGCTGAAAAAGATTTCAATATGATGATAACTTAAATTGCATATTTCTTACTTTTACTCTCTTGTCACGTCCCGCATTCTCACATTAGGATTGCATAGAAGGTTCTCACTAAATTATATGTACAATTATGAAAAAATATATTGAAAGAATATGAGCACAGTGTGTTTTAGCTTATTGAGACCTGTAAGGAGTAGTGTGTTTTTGAGGACTTGAAAAACGTTGTGATGGAGATGAAGGAAGGCATGTGCTTATTCTGGAAAACTGTCTAGAGGATTGCTCCCGGAGAGATAGTGATGAATTCTTCCAAAAGGTTACAATGAAATCACTTTCAGAAGCATGTTCACTGCTACACTATTCACCATAGCCAAGTTATAGACACAGCCCAGATGCCCTTTGGTGGAGGGATGCTTGGAGAAAGTATGGTACATATACATAACTGGATTGTACCCATCCATTATGAAGACTGTTAAATTATTTGCAAATAAATGGATATATCTAAAAATATGTTAAGTAAACTAAGTCAGAGCCAGACACAAAAGGGAGCCATGTTCTGTCTCATATTTGGAAGCTAGAACTTTATACAAGTTTACACAACAATATTAACCAAAGCATGCTATTTGCAGAGGGGTATTTAAAAGGTGTAATTTCTTATAAAATTGAACTTTTAATCCCACAAAATCAATACTAGGAAACTATCACTTGGAAGATGTGAGGGGAAGTCAAAAGGAAGGAATAAAGAGTGTGATGGAGGAAGAGAATGAAGGCATACTATTCAATGCCGATAGAATGAAACTAGAAAAACATTAAAGTGGGGGTGAAATTTGGAAGGGTGAGGGGAAGTTATATAAAGATCCATTGTTCTTAAAACTGATTTGTTGAATGGAAATTCCCTTGTACAACTGTTTAAGATAATAAAAAATAAAATTAAAAACAATGGAGACATCTGTTCTTAAATTGTGTTCTCTTAAACCTTCACTCAATATAATAGTTTCCTCCTCAGAAATTTTCTTTGCAGTTATTTTCCTCATAGTGACAGAAAAGTGACCAATACAATGAATATCAATACATCACATTGCACATCATAAAGATACACAATATAAAATCTCAGTAAAATATTAGAATTCATTACATGATAAAATAACAGGTAGAATGTGCCAAAAGCTAATTGATTTTTTTCCAAGTACTTAACCTATGATATCTAATTTAATCCTCACAATAATTCCATAAAGTGTAACTATTTCCATTTTGAACTCTCAGATAATGATATTGAAGTCTTTAGAGTTGGAATTTCTAGTACAACATTGCACACATGGTAAGTTTTAGCCTAAGGTCCATCTCCCACTGTATCAAATAACTTCATTCTATTTTATGACTAAAATACCAGCACATAGTCTACTAATTCTAGGAAAATTACCCAGAATTATTGTGTAGACTCTAATAATATTTCACTTTGTTAGAAAATAGGTAACTGTAATATGAAAACTCCACGGTCATAATCAATTTACACCTCCCTTGTGAAAGGAACTGCTAAACTATAACGTTCTTGATTTCTAGCTCAAAATAGTAAAAATCATATTTTACCCATGACTCAACACTGCACTGCCTGGGGACGCCATCTCTGGTTAACTCAGTCTTACTGAAAGAATGACCTGCCCAATTGCAGGGCTTATGGACCAATCATTTCCACATTGTAGCTCACCTAAGTTGATTACCATTAGACGTATTTTGATTGCTTTTGATACCCAACATTTTGAGAGAAATTTACAACTTTAAAATGCTATTAAAGGAAGACTGATATAAAAATCACATTTGAACCCAGATAAATATTTTACCTTTCATATACGCAAAAAATGCAGTCTGACCTATCATTAATGTTAGAAACGAAAGGTTAAAAATTATAGACACCAAGACCTAAGCAAGAATTAAAGACTCTCCAACTTGTGAATACAATTGGTTTAAAAAGATATCAAGAAAATTTTTGCCTGTGCCATGGAAACCTAGGGTTTCTCCTATTCCATCCAGTAATGTTTTCAGAGTGTCTGCTTTGAATCCGAGGTCTTTGATCCATTAGGAGTTGATTCTGGTTCAGGGTGATACAAAAGGATCTAGCGCTATTTTTCTACAGTAGTTAACCAATTTTGCCAGCACCATTTACTGAAGAGGCTGACTTTCTTCCATTCTTTTTTTTTTTTTTTTTTAGCTCCCTTATTGAAGATTACATGGTTATAGGTCTTTAAGTTCATTTCTGGGTTTTCCATTCTATTCCATTGGTCCTGAGGTCTGTTCTTGTCGGTACCAAGATATTTTGATTACTATGGCTTTGTAGTAGAGTTTGAAATTTGATATTGATATTCCTCCAGCATTTTCTTTCTGTTAAGTATTGTTTTTGTTATTCAGGGTTTTTATTGCTCATATAAATTTTGGGATTGCCTTTTCCATTTCCTTGAAGAATGAGGTTGGAATATTGATAGGTATTGCATTGAATTTGTAGATAGCCTTGGGAAGTATTTCCATTTTCACAATGTTGATCTTTCCAATCCAGGAGCATGGGATTTTTGGCCATTTTTTAAGTTCTGGGTTGATTTCCTTTTTCAGGTTTTTAAAGTTTTCATCATAGAGGTCTTTCACTTCTTTGGTTAAGTTAATTCCTCGGTATTTTATTTTTGGTGGGGCTATACAAATGGAGTTGCTTTCTTAATTTCAGCTACACTTTTCTTATTATTGGCATATATAAAAGCCATTGATTTTTGAGTGTTTATTTTGTACCCTGCTACTTTGCCAAAGTTTTGAATCACTTTCAGTAATTTGGGAGTGAAGTCTGTGGGATTCTTTAAATACAGGATCATGTCATCTGCAAAGAGGAAAAGTTTTACTTCTTCTTTCCCTATTTGCATCCCCTTTATGTTTCCCTCTTGTCTTATTGCTGTAACTAGGCATTCTAATACTAGATTGAAGAGAAGTGGAGAGAGTGGACATCCTTGTATCATTCCTGATTTTAGAGGAAATGGCTTTAGTTTTTCAGCATTGAGTACAAGGCTGGCTGTAGGTTTGTCATATAAAGCCTTTATTGTATTGAGGAATGTTCCATGGATTCCTAATTTTTTCAGAACCTTCCTCATAATGGGGTGTTGGATCTTGTCAAATGCTTTTTCTGAATCTATTGAGATAACCATGTGATTCTTATCCTTGCTCTTGTTGATGTGATGAATTATATTGTTTTTCGTATATTGAACCAGCTTTGCATCCCTGAAATGAATCTTGTTTGATAGTGGGGTATGATTTTATTAGATGAATTATTGTGGTTGATTGGCCAAATTTTGTTGAGAAGTTTTGCATCAATGTTCATCAATGATATGCGTCTATAATTATCTTTCTTTGATGATTCCCTGCATGGTTTGGGGATGAGGGTAATTAAGGCTTCATAGAATTAATTCGGTAGTGAACTTTCTCTTTCAATTTAATTGAAGTGTTGAAGGAGTATTGGTGTGAGATCTGCTATGAAGGCCTTGTATAATTCTGCTATAAAACATCTGGTCCTGGGCTTTTCTGTGATGGGAGGTCTCTTATTGCTGTTTCTATTTCAATGCTGGATATGGGCCTGTTAAGATGGTTTAACTCATCTTGGTTTAGTTTCGGCATGTCGATATTTGCTAGGAAAAGGTGAAGTCTGCTAAGTTCTCAAACTTATTAGCATAAAGTTTTGAGAAGTATTCCCCTATAATGTTATGAATCTTGATTGTTTCTCCGGTGTTTCCATTCTCATCTCTAAGTTTATTTATTTGGTATGTTCTCTTTTTTTCTAATAAGATTAGCTAAAGGTGTGTCTATTTTGTAAATTTTTTCAAAGAACTATCTCTTTGTATTGTTGATTCTTTCTATGGATTTTTTGGATTCTAATTCATTTAATTTTGATTTAATTTTAAGTATTTCTTTCCGTCTACTAGATTGAGGTTTATCTTGCTGCTCTTTTTCAAGGAGGCTTAGCTGTCTCATTAAATTGTTGGTTTCAGATCTCTCCAATTTATTGATGTAGAAACTCAGACCTATAAACTTGCCTCTGAGTACTGCCTTTGCTCTATCCCAGAGGAGCTGGCAGTTTGTGTGCTCCTTTTTGATGAATGTCATGAACACTTGAATTTCATTTCTAATCGCTTCCATGACCCACTGGTGGTTCAACAGTGTTTTTCAGCCTCCATGTGTTACAGGACTTTCTTTGGTGGCTTTTGGTGTTGAGTTCTAATTTGATTCCCTTTTGGTGTGAGAGAATGCAAGGTATTACTTCAATGTTTCTAAATTTGGACAAGTATGCTTTGTGAGCTAAAATGTGGTCTATTTTGGAAAATGTTCCATTGGCTGCTGAGAAGAACGTGTATTCTGATATTGTTGGGTGAAATACTCAGTAGATGTCTGTTAAATCTAGTTGATCTATGCAGTTGTGTAGGTCTGCGGTTTCTCTGTTGAGTTTTTGCCAAGTTGATCGATCCAGTGGGGATAGTGGTGTGTTAAAGTCCCAAAACAATTAATGTCTTTGGATCTATATGAGATTTGAGGGAAAGTAGTGTTTCTTGGATATATTTGGCTGCTCTGTTGCTTGGCGAATACAGATTTAGAATTGTAATTTCCTCCATAAGGAGAGTTCCCTTAATTTGTATGTAGTGAACTTTTTATCTCTTCTAAGTAATTTTAATATGAAGTCTATTTTATCTGCTATTAGGATAGTAATTCCTGCCTGTTTGTGGGGGCTATTTGCTTGGTAGATTTTGTTCCAGTCTTTCACATTCAAAATGTGTTCGTTTTTATTAGCAATGTGTGACTCCTGAAGGCAGCAGATAGAAGGATCTTGCTTTTTAACCCAATTAGACAGTTTATGTCGCTTAATTAGAGAGTTAATCCCGTTAATATTGAGATAGGACTCTGAGCTATTTGGGAGTTCCTGCCTTTGATAAAATGGCAGGTGGATAACACCTTCTTGTGGGCTGAGACAACTGGGTTCTTCCTATGGTTCTTGGATTCTCAATTTTGGTGTGCTTTCTTAGCCTTTATTGTGGTCTTGTTGGTTTTCTAGGTGTAGGTCATCTTTAAGTATCTTTTGTAGGGCTGGATTGGTGGAGATATATTGTTTCAATTTTCTTTGCTATGGAAGGTTTCTATTTGACCTTCGGTTATGAAGGAGAGTTTAGCTTGTACAGTATTCTTTCTAGATAGTTGTTTGTCTTTAGGGCATGGCATACATCATTCCAGGCTCTTCTGGCTTTAATTGTCTCTGCCGAGAAATCTGAGGTGATTCTCATTGGTTTCCCTTTATAGGTGATTGTTCTTTTCTTTTTGACAATTTTATGGACCTTTTCCTGGGTCCGAATTTATCTTGTGCTGATTATAATGTGATGGTGGGATGTCCTGTTATGGTCTGGTCTACTTGGAGTTGTAACAGATTCTTGTATCTGAATAGGTCTATCTTTTTGCATGTTTGGTAAGTTATTTGCTAGGATCCTGTTAAACAAATTTCCTAGACTATTAACTTCTCTGAAGAGGAAAGAAGGATGACCAATAGACACATGAAGAAATGCTCAACCTCCCTAGCCATAAAAGAAATGCAAATCAAAACAACATTGAGATACCACCTCACCCCAGTTAGAGTGGATATAATCAAGAACTCTAGTAACAACAGATGCTGGAGGGGATGTAGACACATGGGATATTTACTACGTTGTTGTTGATGTGTAAACTTGTTCAACCACTTTGGAAAGTAGTATGGAGGTTCCTCAAAAGACTCCACCTAGAGCTCCCCTATGACCCAGCAATCCCACTTTTGGGCATTTACCCAAATGATCACAAACAAGACCACTATAAAGCTACCAGCACAACTATGTTTATTGCCGCATTATTTACGGTAGCTAAGATATGGAACCAAAACAGATGCCCCTCAGTAGATGAATGGATCAAGAAAATGTGTTATATATACAAAATGGAATTCTATGCCTCCATCAGAAAGAATGACATCGCCCCATTTGTTAGGAAATGGATTTGCCTTTCTTTTATGAAGAAAAGACATCAATTCTATTGCATTTTTAATGCCTTATGATACTGAAGATTAAATTATAAACTATTAAAGCTTGAAAATAACTCATTTTCTTAGGAGTAGGACACAAAATACAAGCTTAATCCATTTTAAAAGACCCTTATTTATACTACAAATTCACTCTTATAACTACAAAGATTCTAAAAATAAGAAGTGCAGTGACACAAATGAAATAATTTAACTGAATCATCTATTCAAAGGACTATGTTAATAGAAAACCAAGTTATAATAATAGCTTACCCAAGTCACTTACATTCTTTTATTCTATTTTATTTAGTTTCATAAGAACTGGTTTTTCATAAAATGATGCACAAATCCTATATACCCACTTACATTTTCAGATTTTAACAATATTTATTTCAGAAATGATTTTTGCTCTATAGTCAATGAACTTAAATAATACTAAAATATTCAAAGGGTCTTCAGAAATTGCAAGACTCACTCCGGGATGTTATTTATATTGGAAAAGATTCGAAAAGCCTTATTTGTTAATGTTGTGATAGTTACTCCCATAAAAGAAACATTAGTGAAGATCTCATTGCAGGTACAAAACAACTTCAAATGCATCCACAATCTGGAGGTGACACATGCTTTTTGTTTGTTTGTTTTTGAAAGGTATATCTAACAAGCATATCCACAATACTGATTTTCAGTCAATATGATGGGATATTCAAACCTAATAAATACAGGGTAGATTATCTTAGTGAGAATAGATATGATCTTACGAAGAAAGTTGTTTTCAATAGAAATCCGGAAAGAGTTTATCCACTTTGTGTTTCATAGGATTAACCAGAGAGTAATACCTGTTTGGTCAAGTTGGCCAAACACACTCAATGCGTATATGTTAAAAGTATGACCAATTTAAGAGGTCAAACACATATTTTCTACTGACAGTGATCTTACAGAAATAACTTACTACCTAATTATTTCTGTATCTTCCTACCTAACATATAAAAGGAATTGAAAGTGATCTCTTTTATCTAACTTAATGTTGTAAATATTTTTATTATGATGACATTATTTGACATATATATGTACAGAAGGGTGGTTCCAATAAAATGACATGACAGAATGCTGATAAATAAAAACATTGCAACACAGCTCTTTTCAACCTCACCCTGTCCACATTGGCAAACAACATTGCATCAGCACACGTGCACATATACATATACACACATGTGCGCACATGTACACACACATATACATTCAGAGTTTATTATACAAAAAAGTTCAAATAAAATATTAGTGATTAGTACAAATGATAGTTTTCCTTATTAAAAAAAGTACACAATCTAGTCACCATGCATGTTTCATTGTACTTGCCTCTCCACAAATGACCACTTAATTTATTTTAATTAATTAATTAATTAATTAATTTGTTTGGTTCTAATACTAAGGCTTAAATTCAGGGCCTGGCTCTGTCCCAGAATTTGTTACTTTTTTGTTTTAGTTTTCTCAAGGCTAGCATTTTACTGCTTTCCCACAGCTCCATTTCTAGCTTTTGCTGGTTACTTTCAAATCAGAATCTAATGGCCTTTTTTCCCCCTGCTTTTTCTGGTTTCAAACCACAATCCTCAGATTTCATCTTTCTTATTAGCTAGGATTAAAAACAAAAGCCACCATGTGGCTTCTTTTTCCTCTATAGTTATTAATGCACATACTTAGATAGTAATTTAAAACTGAGTGTATAGAAACAAGATGTATAGTGATGATATTGTCCTGTCAGAAATTCATGGTAGTAAATTTCTTCTTAAGGCCATAAACAAAAAATACCATGATATAATATAAGAGGACTCACTATTGAACATATGAGGTATAAGAGCTTTCTAATAGGTCCATTATTTATTGTTGCCCAACATTAGGAAAAAGTATAACGCAGTAATAAAACAGAAGTCCTTTGTATGACTACTTAAATTTCTTGTTTTTGTAAAGACACACATTTTCATCTAAAATAAGTAGGCCTGTCTATTGTCTTCATGTGATTTTGATGATTGAAGGTGCTTAATGAGAAGTCAAAATGTATTAGTAGTTCTTTGCTATCAATTAAATCTCACTTTTTCTTCCTGGAGAATATAATGATTAAAGCAGTAATTCAGAATCAGCAAGCAATAGTTCAGAATCACGCTTCCAGTGCAAGTGGATCACCAGTAAGTAATCCTCAATACCATTTTCCACAAAGTTTTGTTACAGATACAATCGGCCTTCCTTCTCTAGCTGCTTTTCTAGAATAGACACATTCGTTCATTGTACAGGAAAAGTGTGATTTAACTGATTTGTCAGATCTGTTACTAGAATTGTCAAGGATTTATATTCTTGTCTGTAATTTAGTCAAAGTTATGTATCTTTGGGTAGGCTACTAAAATGTATTTACTAATTTTAAGTAAATACATAAATTCTATTTCCATCTCTTTTTTAAAAATAAAATTGTTTCCTCTATAAATTGATCAGAGGCATGGATGGAATTTGTGGCTAGCTAGGTCATTGTACATCTTTCTCTTCCTCTCTCTTTTTCATGGTTCTCATAGATAATATGATTGCTCCATAATTATCTTAATTTATTTTGCTTTTATATTTTTGCTTGCATCATTTCACTTTCTGCTCTGCCATTATCCATCATTTTCATAGAAAGCATTATTTCCTATTTTCTCATTCCTAGAATAAGCTGCACATGAAGACACCACTGGTCATCATTTTCAGCCTATAACTTTGAATATAGAGGAAAATCTTTCTCTTTTCTCTATCAATTCCCTATTCACCAGTGAGAATAATTTAGAATAGAAAACATGGAAAAAGAGAAAACAAATCATGGTGAAAAAACAGAAGCAGAAAATTCATTGGATTTTTCTGACCAGTTCAACCAATGTGAATTATTGGGGAAATACATAGGCACCTCATTCCCAGTGGTACTCAAAGTCACTGGTTAGGCAATTCTGATGAAGACAAGGAACAAGATGAAAAAGTGAGGAATGGTATCATTTGCAAGAAAAAAGATGGAGAAGGATCCAAGCAAATTTCTTCTTTGGGCTGCCGAAAATACTCAGCTTACTACAGTGTAGACACTACTTTCCAAAAAGGCCACTCATGTGAATATTAGGAATGAGGATGAGTATACCCCACTTCATTGGCAAGCCTACAATGGACACTTAGACATTGTCCATGAGTTGGTGGCTCGAGGCAGATATTCATGAAATAATTGTCGATGGCTGGACACCCCTGCACAGTGCTTATACATGGAATAATACCAGAATTGCTTCATTTTTACTTCATCATGATGCAGATACCAATGTCCAAACTAAATGCCTCTTGAGCCCCTTGCATCTTGCTGCTGAGAATAGAGGTAGAAAAAATATGCTGGATTGCCTTCTGTTGAACCATTTTATCAAACCAGGTCTGAAGAACAACTTGGAAGAAACTGCATTTGATATTGCAAAAAGCATAATATGTATCACTACATCTTTGAAGTTGTGGAAGGCTGTTCAAATTGTTCTCATATGTTGTAATGGTTCAGTTAAGTTTCTTAAATTTCAAAAATGATGGTCCATCTTTGTGTCCTTCCAAAATATTCTCACAATACAAAGTAACAGCAATATCTTACTATAAAAATTCATGGATTCCATGGTATTCTTCCAAGTGAATTGCCTGACTTTGATATCAAAATGTATTCAAGACTTGTTTGTATATATCTATAATGATTTCTGCAGAGTTTGTGATTTTTTAAAATCAGAAATAAGTTTAACTTACCTGTTGAAATGAGTAGTAAAGAAACTAAAAATATTTCTGGTACTTGTCTGAAAAAGTTTATTTTAAAATAGTCTGTATTCTGTTTGTATAATGTCCAAAATCTATTTCATTCTCTCCAAATACAATACTTTGAATTCTACATTGATTTATAATATATAGGTTCATTAATAAATGTGTCCTTTCAGATTGCATTCCATATAGAAACAGTTTAAGATTCCGTTTTTCCTAGGTCCTTATAGTATTTTATTTCTTTGGGATAAAATGACAATGTTATCTAATTTCAAATGTTTTGTAAAGGTTATGCTATGTAAAGGCCTTTCTAAGATGAAGAGTTAATACACTGAAGACAAACTTTTAATTCTATGAACTAAATGTATTCTTTCACTTGTATCTTTGTAATCAACTTTTTAATAACTGTTTTTCATTTCTTGAATCCGAAGAATACTTCACAAATTTCCATATCATCCTTGTGGAAATGCCATGTAATTCTCTGTATTGTTGCAATTTGGGTAGATGTGCTGCTGAAGCATATAGTATCTTGTAAATTTAAGTAGTTAATGATGCAATCTTAATATAGGCATGTATCTTTCGTTGCCTATTTGTAACAAGGAAACCTTATTGTTCCTAGCAATGCTATTGAACTTATTTCCCTAAAATTCTGTGTAGAGTGGGGAAAAAAATGTATATTGTTTAATCAATTGCTCACATTTCAAACTTTTTTGTCAATGACTATTTTAAGTCTTTTTCATTTTAAACCTGATCATACTTTGAAGCCTTTATAGCTAGGTTCAAAGGTGATGGCTTTTTCAAGTACTTATTTGTCCAACTGAGTTAGATTTGTGGAGCTAAGGGATTCAAAGTAAGCTTTGCTCAAGAGCTACTTCTAAACTTGTGCAGCTTAAAATGTCCCAAATGAGGTCTTACTGGCACAAATGTCTCCCTGACCCTTTCCAATTCTTCCATGTAGGAACAGACACACCAGAGTATCTTACCCTGACAGCAAAGATTGTCTTACTGCAACAAAATTAATCTTAGTTACAAGGGATCATAGAGAGATGAACAGTTCAGACAGCACTGTTCAGACTAGAAGGTATTTTATCAAAATATAATTGTTTATTATACCTATCATTTCAAAAGTAGCTAAAGCCAAGAAGGTGAAAAATCATTCATATGCATGATTACCTAAAGTCCTGGTCTTCTACCTTCCAACCAGGCAGGAACTTACACTACAGCATTTACATCACCAAATATTTCCATAGCTGCAGGAGAAGTCCATATATTTCTCCTCGATTTTAGGCCTTAAATTGGTAATGTTTTTATCACATTGTTTTCTCTTGCCTCCAGTCTGTAAATCTACAAATGGTAAATCTTTAGGCCTAACCCTACCAAACACTGAGGTAGAGATAATGGAATAAAACTTTAAAACAGAGTTGCCTTTGATATCCTAACAACAACAGAACAATGCAAAACATGTGCCTTTTTATTATATTACATATACTTATATAATTTATACTTATATGTGCTGATTTTATATTTTACACAGTGAAACTTACTAGAATCAGTTGATAATTTGAGAAATAAATTTATATTTACTTATTCCAATAAATACAATTGGAATATAAATAATTAGGTTTAGAGTATATATTAGAATATAAAAGTATCAATGCAATGTCTTTTGGGATACCTTCTAAATATTCTTGGTCATCTTAATTCACATGGTAAAAAAACAATGTTGTTTTCCTCTAATCTATAAGGAATTTTACACTGCTGCTCTGTTTATTGTTTAACTCTCTGGTCCCAAACTGTTTTCTCCATATTTTTGAATCATATTTTTGAACCCAAATTTTGCTGATGTTATTTCGAAAAAGTATTATTCTTTTGCAGGACCCAGGGTTCCTAGTATCCCAGGTCCCAGTTATCCACATCATCATATAAGAAGGGCAAGACGTCACACCTAGGCCCATGCAATATGCCATCAGAAAGTAATTGAAGACCCATCTCAAATTCTCATTTCCTATAATATTTCAGGTCCTCAATTCCTTGAGACATAGTAATTAGCAGTAAGCAATTGTGAAATGCAAGGCAACATAAAGATGAGATAAAAAAATTCTGAGAGAAAGTACTGTAATTCAAATTTCCAATTTACAGATGACCAGCCCATATGAGTGAGCAAGATCACAAATTTCACAAGATTACTTTTAATACCTCTCTCCTAACGATTAATGAAATATTTCAGTCCAGCATATGTAGGCCAAAAAAATAGTTCCTGGAATGATAGATCCATAATTGGTCTACCAAGGCCAGAAAAATTTGACTTAGAGGTCAAATATAATTCAGAAAAAACATTAATTGAGAAGATCCTTAGTGCTTCAAAACACTGGTACTTCAGTAAAACTTGGTTCTGTAGTATAAAAATGTTGTCATTCTCAATCCAATGATAATCTACATTTAATCTCCTGAAAGTATACTCCTTTTCAAATAAACTTTTTAAAATCACATTCGCCAAAATAACATTTGACAAGTAGATGATACTTAGTGACATTAAAAGTTTTTCAAGTGGAGGGAGCAATTTACAATAGAGTGGATATATTTACCCAGCACTAATGTCAAATAGTTTCAACCATTCATTAAAGTGTAGAAATAATACCACCCACCCTTTGTGTTGTTCAGTAGGTGCCTTGCAGAAATGTGTTAAATAGATCAGCCTCCCATGTTTCAAACCCAAACATTAGCTAATAAAGTAAATTTCATCACATAATGAGGTACATTTTAAAAAGTCACAAATAGTTGCCTTATCATATGTTGTTTTATGTTTTCCCTGTCTGTCTAACATAGTAAAAACTATGACTTGAAGTCTTGAATATGGGTACTCATCAGAGATGTGACAAACATAAAATCTGTCTTCTATATCTATCATATTTCTCTATAGTAGTAATTATTATTTTTCTTTTTTTCCAAAACATATAGGTAGCAGAAAATACTATCCCATGTAAAATAAAATAATCACAAACCATTGTACAAAGGCATTTATAAAAATTGGTAGTTAGGAATACATTCTAAGCCATTTTTAAACTTTCTTGTTGACTAAAGATTCACGTCTCCAGACTTGCGAATTTTTATTGCAGATGAATGAATTATGGAAATAGAAGTTGACATAAGTTCAAGTATTTGCAGGATTGAAACTCCATGGAATGTGTATAAACCTTTAAAAATATTAACAGACATTTTAAGAGAATGACTATCTGGAAGATGAAACCAGAGAAGAATAATAGTAAAGACATAGAATGAATGAAAAATGGAACAAGGGACAAGTACAGCTAGAATACTCAATGTACACATGTGATAAAGGAAGTAGTAAATCGGGAATAAATATTGGAGAAGGGGTTGGTTCAGAATGATAGAAGGAGTAACTCTGATCCAGGAGCATTGGACAATTAGATGGACATATTTAATTGTAACATACTTGCACAAGCTTTTGAAATGCAGCTTAAAAACACAACAAAAAAAAAAAAACAAAATCACACAAAAATTACAACCAAACAGCAATCTCTAGGAGTTTGAATATAACCTCTCAAAATTTTAAGCAGTTAATGAAGGCAGTCTTGGGAAAGCAAAAAAAAAAAAACTGTTCAAAGAGGGCAGTACGGGGTAGGGGAGAATTTTGAACAGATTTAAATAGATTGTCTAAGGTTATAAATCATCTACATCTGCTGCAAATATTTTCTTCTTTGAGTTCTCTTTGTCTGAACTGGATCCTCCAATCCTGAACCGCACTTGATACTTGTGAAGACAGAATGATAGAAACAAGATCAAGAACCCATTACTCCACTGGAAAAAAAACAATCCTCTGTTTTCTCGCATATCTCTTCATTACTATATTTTCATAATTTAAAGTCAAGTGATTTTGAATTATATCTTTCCTTCTTTTTTCTGGCAAAGTAATTGGTCAAAGTAATTCACTAAATATTATCTGCCATTTTTTTCTATCAATCTGTTTACTTGTCCAAGCGAGTACATTAAACTTCCCCCTTGCATTTGGTTGCCACGAAAACCCAACATCTATGATAATGAGGACAAACTCTAATGTAAAACTTTGTCTCCAAAAAACCAGTCCAAGAAGCTGTGATCACAAATATTTAGGATTTTTTTTTCTTTTACCTTGAAATTCTTCTTGTGTCTAAAGTGCCCACAAAAATAAATACTCCACCACTTTTTGCTTCAATCACTTCTAACCTCAAAGATGTATTTTGCTAACAATATGCTTAGAGGAAACAAAAAAAATACTCCACTTTTATCTTCTCTCTTAATATTCTCCTTAGATACCATATTAGGAATAGTGAAGTTATTCTTTGGAAAATTATTTCAATAGATTATTTTTTGTCTTCATTTTGCATTTGCTCAACAAGTTGTATGGAGAAGAATAAAGTTAAATCACCCATTTCTTGGATGACAGTGTCTGTTACAAAGGACAATGCTTCTATGTCCTACTTCTATGTCCTCTTCTTAGCTCTTGCGTGATTTCCAATTAATCACAGATTATTGGCTTCAAGTCTAGTGAAGCTGAAGGACTATAAGGCCTCCCCCACTGCTACATCTTCATGGTTTCTCTTTTAAAACTCTTTTATTTGGATGTGGAATTTATTTCCATGTCTTCGTTCAATCTATTCCACATTGTAGTGAGGCAAATACGCTCTGTAAAATCACTTTAGGTAGCAAAAATATTATGACAATCTATATCAAAAAGTTTTGGCTTCTTTCCACTGCTTAGGCCAATACACTGAGCTACGGCTTCTAAGACCACGTTTTCTTTTGCTTTTCAATTTGCTCAATTCTTTTCTGATCCCAAAACTTTTTGCCGAATGTAATAAGAGAAGTCCTCACTATCTCATGTTAATAAGGATATTATGTTTTTGTGAGATACTTAGAAATATGAAATCATTGGTTTGAAGTATCCAATCAGATTTTTTTCTCTTTTTCAGTATTTCACATGCAAAGGCATTTTGGAAAATATTACAAACAGAAAAATGTATACCCAATATCTTCTTTCATTGTGGAGGGCACTTTCTCCCTAAATATTTGGACCCAAATTATCTTTTTCAGAGAATTACTGTTTGATAATTAACGGTCAATGCACAAATTTTGATATCTTATTTTTTAAAGAAGTTTGAATTTAAATTACACTACAACATTGTTTCACATAGTAAGAGTATATTTCCTGGGTAAGGACAATTCTCAAGGAAACCTACAGGATTGATAGCAAGGTTTCTGAGGTTTGTTTGTTTAATGTAAAAATGAGCCATCTTTACCCACATTGCTCCCTCTCAGTTAAGTCTCCATGGATTTCTTTGCATGAAAGCCTTTTTTCCCAGGCAATTTTAAATTTTCTTCATAGGCTATGTTGTTAAAAACTTTGAACAATTAAAATTTACCTGTCATAATTTTAAAACTTTTTTGAAATTCCTTTATCAGAATCGCGAATTCACCAACGCTAATTCCAACTTTACCATCAATAACAGTTAAAATGTTGTTTTCATGACATAGTGTCCATGAAACTATTATTTTCCAGTGGCTTTGTTATGCATATATATGTCCATGTAAGCTGATGCTGAGCAAAATGAACTCCAAGATATGGAAACAGAGATTTTTATTTACAATTGTTGTTTTTAATGTACTATGTAACTTCTATTTTCTTTGACCAAGGACAAACCAATTTAATAGCAATACTCACAAAATAATATGTTGGAAATGTACATTACAACTTGTGAGGGGTATTGGGGTGAAAGAAATTTATGAGAAAAATGAGAGAGGGGGTAACAAGTTTGAAAAGACATGTATTCAGTACCTTACAATTACTGTAACCACACTGTACATCACTTTGCTAATAAAAAATTTAAAAAATAAGCTGCATGAAATAAATATCATGGATTAGTATAATAAATATTATTCTTTATGTAGTAACTTTTTAAAAATCAATACTAGCTGGCATCTAATTTGAATTAATTATCCCTTTTTAATCAGAGGATCATCAACTTGAATGTTATCCAACTTGACAATATTTTCACAATATACTTGCCTATATTTTCAAAAAAGAATAAATATAGTACTTTCTCATGCTAAAACTGAAAACAGATTAATTCTGGTGAAACCCATAACTTTTAAAAGTAAATAAGTTGTTAAGAAGACAGGATATATGTGTTCTTCAAATTCCTATGACTAATAACTACTCATTTTCAAATTCTGAACATTCCATATCTGAGAGATTGAAAACAGTACGTGTTTGCATGTTATATAATTCTGCAATAGATGCAGTTTCCAATGGGGTGATACAGATTGAGAAGTCAACAGAAAAATAGCCACATTCTGGTAGAGGGTAAAACTATGAAACATCTGTAATAATTAATTCTTTAAGAGTAAGCAATTATTTATCAAAGTAAGCTATTATTTCTATGACCATCAATCCCAAGATTTATCTCATAAAGTCATCCTAGCCCAACAGTTTCCAACTTGTATGGTGCACCTCAAAATTCCCTTAATTCACATCACAACTAGCTTATCTCTATTGTGAAATAATACTACACCTCTGTGTGATGCCCTCCTTGTTCTGGAAAGAACACCTCAATAAAGTGGGTTCCATAAATTTTACTCCCAGTGGTATTCTTGACATCAGAACCCTTGTAAACATTATTTATATTTTATAATTTTTTAACTATCACAGATATTCAGGATGCTAAGATGGGAAGATTACAGTTGAAAGTCAACCCAGGCAGGAAGGTTCCTTAGATTCTTATCTCCTATAAACTTCTCAGAAAACGCCAGACACAGGTGGCACTGAGGTTGAAGTGGTAGGGCACAAGCCTTGAGCAAAAACAGGCTCAGAGACAGTGTCCAGGCCCAGAGTTCAAGCCCTAGGACAAACCAATAAAACAAAACAAAAATAAAAACAAACCTCAAAGCTAGCATTTTTCTCATTGTATAAAGAGGCACGTAATTAAGGAAATTGGTTCCTGTGTTACATATATGTAGAAGAAAGAATATGTCACACAATTATTCTCTTCATACCATGTTATACCAAAGATTCAAAAAATGCTATTTTTCTTAATTTATAAATTAATTTCATCCATTTGTTGGCAACTCTGTCTATATTATTCACATTATCATTTTATATATGAACTGATGGAATTATCTCTTAAATAACTTTTAATTATAACTCTTTTGAAAGAATCTTCTAGGCAAATAGAATGTTAGAACCATTTGTGAGTTTTTCAATTAAACACTCTACTTAAAAATAATTTTGTAGTATCATATAGAATATGAAATTACAAACAAAACCAAAATATTTATTTTAAATCTACGTTCTAATTTAGCAAAATCTACATAGTCTTACATTAGATGAACTTTGCTTTTTCTCCAGGGATACCCTTTTGTAATCCTTCATCATTTCTTTGGAATCCAAAAGAATGATGATTACTTACTTTTTCAAATTTTGGATGGGAATCATGAGCCATTTTGCATCTAGGAATGTTCTGTAAATAAGAGAGCATTTAAAACACAACTGAATATTATATATGTGTTGCATTTCAGTAGGAAACTTGACTTCTCAAACCATAATGACAAAATTAGCCCAAACTTCCAACTGTGTATTCCTTTCTTGACTGGTTTGCTTTATTAAGACAAAATTATACTACCTGGTCCAGAGAAGGTATCACTACATAATTCCAATCTCTAATCTGCTAGAATTCTAGGCTTGTATCACATTGCCCTGCCTAGTTGGTTGATTTATTTAATCTAGGTAGAGACTAGCAATTCTAAACTTCTCCAGTGATGTTATGCACCAAAGTGACTGCTCAGACTGTTTATCTACTATTTTCAAAGATTTTCTAACATTGCACACAGGATATGAACATTTTCAGATGCACCTGAACGGGTCTCTGATTCGTTCCTCCATGGATCTGATCTCTTGAATTATGATTACTTGACTCTCTTACTATATATCGTCCCTACCTATGTAATATTCTCAAACTTTTTGAAGAATTTCACTTAAGACTTTCTAAATAAAAAATTATCACTTGATTCTAGTCTTACTCAGGACATATTTTCTATTGTTTTCTAACTTTTCTACATATTCTGAGAGTTGTTTCATTTGTGTGTGCCACATATAAGTGCCTCTGTGTGTATGTGTATATTTGTATACATGTATGCAAAAGTGTCAAGCTCTTATTCATCAATCTTGCTCATCAATCTTGTTCATGACTGGTATTCCATCATCTGAGCCATTCTTCCAATTCAGCTTTTGGCTGCTTAATTATAGGTAGTGTCACAAAGATTGTTCTGCCCAGGCTGTATGCAAACTGAAATTCCCAGACTCCTTTACATTCTTAGGTTTTATTTTTCTAGGAGTATCAACTTTTAAACTAAAAACATTTTTGTGAATGTAAAGTCTAAGCTGTAGCCCAGATTTTTAACTCAAGAATTGATATAAAGATAGATGAACATACACATTACATATGCTGAGTGTACATTGTTAGAAATGTGATCTTAAGCTGGGTGGCAGTGATATCTAAGGATTGAGGTTCAAAGCCAGACTGGGTAGGAATATCCTGGAGACTACTTTCTCGAATTAACTACCAGAAAACTGGAAGTGACACTATGGCTCACGTGGTAGAATATTAGCCTTGAGCCAAATAGCAGAGGGACAGTGCCCAGGCTGAGTTCAAATGTCAAAACCACCACCAACAAAAAATATAAGTAAAGAAAAATAAATGTCAGCCACCAGTTCATTGCTAATATAATCCTTGCTCTCTCAAGATGGACATTTTTTTTCCTAGTTAAATTCATGCTCTTATATCTGACCTTTATTGGGGAAGAATTATTCTTCCATTCTACTTTTAACAAATTTGCATGATTAGCAAGCGTTATTTAGAAAGGGAGTGGCCTCATACTTCATGGTCCACGTAGGAGTAATACTTTCTCTATATCACTCCCGTAAATCTACATACTGGACTTGGAATTATTGTTTCAATGTTGTCTTATTTGTAGAGTCTTCTACAAATACTTAAACACAAAACTTCTCTTTCTCCTATTATTGCTATTGTTTCTCTTACTGTTAACTCATGTGCACTTGGGAAATAATGCATAGCACCTACACTCACAAAAGAATGATTTGAGAACCTTCTTCCTATTTCAAATTTGCCTTAATTTACTGAGAACTTTAAAGTTTGAACTCAATGTACTCATGGATAATATATTTATAAGCAATATAAATTTCATATTTTCTCTTTAGTAACTTGTCTCTGAAACATGTGTTACCTCAGGTCCAAAGATATCCTTGTGTTATTTCAGTGAAGAAAGAAAACATTCATTATACCTCAAGCAGCACAATTGATTGTTACTGGAAGTAACTGTTACTGGATGTGGACACTGATTCCAGGAGAGGAATTGAAAATAGAGGAATGACAAAATTCAAGTTAACTTGTGCTTTCCTTTTTATTGTACAAGAAAAATATCCCAAGGCTTGAAGGAATCTCTGTCCCTGACTTGTTCGAGTGTGTTCTTTACTTATATGAAACTTTTCTGTAAACTTCTAGTTTAGAATATTACCAAAAGAAATAATATGCCATTTGAAGGCCAACATAGAACAAAAGGAAATAACGTTGTTTTAAAAGTGTTCTACTGCAAAGAAACAAAGTCATGGAGGTTTTAAAGTGTATTATGGATGGATATTTGAACCCTGAGATGATTCGCTTGTTGCAGGAGTCAGTTATCAATTCCTTTAGTCTGGTCCTGATTTCTCCATAGCAATAAGGATTCCAAAAAAGCAGGATCCAGTGAGCATGATCAGCAAAAGGAACCTCTTCTCAGACTAGTACTCCTTTAAGGAGGGTCTCAAAGAAATATGTGGAGTTTTTTGCTTGTTTGTTTACTTTGTGTTGGTTCTGGGGCTTGAAGCCAGAGGCTGAACCCTGTCCCTTAAAAATTGTCTTTCCTGTCCACCTGCCCCCAAAGCTAGTACTCTACTGCTCGAATCAAAACTTTTTGGTGCTAATTAGCGATAGAGTTTGGCAGAGTCTTCTGCCTGGGTTGGCTTTGAACTAAAATATTAAGAAAGCTAAGTGACATCAACTGCATCGACTTCTCTTTTGAAACAAGAAATATTAAATGAAGTTTATTATAAAGCTAATATTTGACAGTTTTTAAAAGAAGAAAATGTCCAGCAAAGAAGCCATAACCTCAATAACTCAGCAAAAGTAGGTTCACTGAATAATTTTGGAATTATTTTTTCTGCTTGGGAAGATTATTGACATTTTCGTTCCTTTTGGGAAAACTTAAAGTCATATTTTCACTTATTTTATTGGTCGTGGGGCTTGATCTCTGATCCTGGGCATTGTCCCTCAGCTCTTCAGGTCAAGTTGAGTACTTTACTACTTTAGCTACAACACCGCTTCTCGGTTTCTGGTGGTTAAATGAAGATAAGGATCTCTTGGTCTTCCCTAACCAGGCTTGCTTTTTTGAACCACAATCCTCTGGTCTCAATTTACTGAGTAGATAGGATTACAGGTGTGAACAACCAGGAGCCTGCTCATATTTGCATTTATGTGCACTGAATGACACTAGCCAAAGAATGGAAATTTGAATAAAATGATGACAATGAAGCTTTTCAGAAACATTGAGGTTGCAATAAATATGTCCTCCTTTTCCACGTTGTTACATTAATGACTCATGAGCCATCTGTATAGATGCATTTAGTATCAGGAAATGTTCATAGAGAAATATAGAAAGAGAGATTTTTAGAAAGCAAACGAGATCAGATATGAAAGAACAGCACAGAAGCAGATACATTTATCTCACAGAGATTAAGAACTAGCCTAAGAGACTTAGAATGCTAAAGGCAATGAGGAGTAAGCCTAGTTGATAACTAGGACTTCAATAACCAAAAATGGTTCTCTAGAAGAGTTTCTGGTATTCCTTAGTTACTATCATTTATTCCTTGCATCTGAAGTTATTCCTCCTCTTCTGTTACAACTGTTACTTAGCCTCTACCTTTTTGGTGTCATGACTGACCAAAAAGTTTTCAAATCTCACTTAGACTACCCTTCTCTTTGTGATTAGCAGTGACCACACAAAATCTTAGAGTCTTTGAATTTCCAGAGTTAATCTTCACCTGACATCTAAGCACATTCCTGGCATTAATTGCTGTGACCTAATGAACAAAACATTTTTTTTCAACACAGTATCCTAATATAAGTAAAGTACATGACTTAGGGACTATTGTCAGGTGTCAGTATGGAAGGAGCAATTTTATATTCCAAGTATGGGTTCTAACCAAATGTATTTTGTTGTGTTTTGTTTTCTTTTTGCCAGCCCAGGGGCTTAAACTCAGGGCTAGGGAATTATTCCTGAGCTTTTTTTCTCTCTCTGAAGGCTAGCACTCTACCACTTGAGTCATAGCACCACTTTTAGTTTTTTTCTGTTTATGTGATATGAGGAACTGAACCCAGGGTTTTATGCATTCTAAGCAATCACTGTAACATGAAGCCACATTCCCAGAGCCCTAAATGACTTTCTTAAGTTGACATTATATTTTCATTCTGTAACTATGTATCATAATTTTGGCCAGGTGCTATAAAATGATGTAGAAACAATACAATACAATAAGTCCAGTAAGGCTGGATGGACAATGAATAACCCTTAAATTCTAGCCAGGGCACAGAGGGGCTTACCTCATGGAGCTGTTTCAACAGGCTGAATGAGACAGCTCCTGACCCACAGCCAACCTCCAGAAAGAGAGGGCCACTTTGGGTGCCAGCATTATGGGGACTCTGGGTCACTTCCTCCAGCACCCATTCAACCAGTTCCTGTGAGAATGAGAGAGAAAGAAAGTCAGAATTACACAAGTCGGGTGCTGGTGGCTCAGAACTCTAATCCTAACTACACAGGAGGCTGAGATATGAGAATCATGGTTCATAGACAGCCCAGGCAGGAACGATTGTGAGACTCTTATCTCCAAAGATCTACCAGAAATCTGTAAGTGGCACTATGGGCTCAAGTGGTAGAGTGCTAGCCTTGAGCTGAGGAGCTCGGGAACAACAACCAGGCCTAGAGTTCAAGCACCACGACTGACAAGAAGTGGACTTCCCACCACAAGAAGTGGACTGAATGGAACCCATTGTCCTAGGGAACATGGTAGAGAAGTCAGCCCGAGGTCCTGTGAAGTTGAGGTCATAAGAAGGTCACCTGGCTTTTCTGTGCCTTGGTTTCCCCAGCTGAAAAACTCAAGAGAGTGAAGGCTCCCCTCCTTTATGGGGATAGGGGAATGATGAAAGAGAGCCATTCTTTGTTTCATAATCCCACACTTGTTGTACGATTAGTAACAGGCCCCACCTGAGCCCTTTCCAGGTATCTTCCTGTCATATGCTCACAGAATTGCCAGCAGCCAAGAACTTTATCTGTATGCTGCTCCCTCTGTTCCTAGCCATGCTCCAGAGATCCCTCTGTATAAATGTTTCCTCACAACTCACCTGAGGAGACTGAGTTCCCATGGTTGAGGCCCTACACAGAGCTTCACCTGTGGTCAAGAATCGGCTGCTGTGGACTAAGAGTTTGGGTTAATAGATCTAAACTGATGACTGAGCATGGAGTTACATGTCTACCATCCCAACTACAGAGGACCAGGCCTGGTGGATCATACTTGTCACGGATACAAGGACCACTATCCAGCCAATCCTGAGCATATGTTGAGTCTCTACCTCAGAAATGCCCAAGACAGAAAGGTGGCCCCTCAGAGCCAGGGAGAGGAATTAAGCAGGGGCTCATGGTTACCCCAGAGTGGTGTCTGACCCAGGGTGGGGGTGTTGTTGGGGCAGCCACTGGGAGAAGCTGTTGGTGGCTGCTCCAGGTAGCGCGAGCAGCCTGGGTGATGGCATTATGGACACATGGGCCCAGAGCAGAGGACCAAGGGCAGGGACCAGGTCAGGGCCTTAGGTTGGCTGGCAGCGCACCATTGCCAGAGCTTGAAACCCGGCACCTCAGGAAGGTAGGAAGGGGATTGGGGGGCCAGGGAGCGCATCAATTTCTTACTATACTCCAAAGTCACATTGAGTCTCTTGCTCAGCACTCAGTCAGCTCTAAGTTCCTCAACTGCTGGTAGTGGTGTAAACTAACAGAGGGAACCCTGGTGCTACTGGGCAGCATGGAATGTGGGTGTGGTCACCATTCTTGTATCCCATTGGTCAGAAGGAAACATGAAAGAATGGAGATGTGGCCAGAATCCTGTGATGCAAGCAGCATGGGCAGAGTCAAGATGACAGCGGATCCCCTAGCACTTTTCCCATGGAACTCTGCACAATTCAGTTCGGGACAAGAGGGTGACCTGCTTTAGCTGGATGGCTGCACAGATAGTTGTATATGTTTATTTGTTCCCAGTCCTGACCTTGAACTCAGGATCTGGGCACTGTCTGTGAGCTTTTTTTTGCTCAAGGCTTATCCTCCACACAGGAGCCACAGAGCTTCTGGCTTTGTTGACAAAGAATTTGGACAGAGGTATCAAGGACTTTCCTGCCTAGGGTGACTTTGACCATTTTCCTCCTATCACAGCCTTGTAAGTATCAAGAACTACTTAGAGCTACTGGTGCCTGCCTAATTGGTCTTGCTGTTGTTCTTGGACAGACTGGTGAGTTCCCTATCCTTGGGTTGAAGTAGGAGTTGGAGCCCACAGTTCAAGTCCTGGTCCTGCCACCACCTCCAAATGGCAGGAGATCCTAAAAAATTTGTTCCCATCCATATGATTACCAATGGAATGTGATGTATGTCAAGATTGAATGAGAATTTTTTGAATGATTCTAGGATAAAATTATACACAAATATAGGACACTGATTGATTTTAATTAATACTTTATGAAGCATTTAAACAATCACAATAATAAAATGGAGGCATAATGAAATACCTAAGAATTGGACATCACATAGTATAAAGGTGCCATTTTTTCTGCCAGGACTGTGATTGGAACTCATTGTCTTGGTAACTCTGTTCCACTGTGCGGGAAGGGGAAGCTTGCCCCCTTGAAGTCAAGAAATTCAAGTCTGTTCCTTAGGCCTGAAATCAATCCCCACCTATAGAAAACATCATATTCATGTACAATTCACATATATGATTTCTATTTATATACATATGTTGACTCCATATTGCATTCAGTGGAGTTATTTTATTTTTTAGTTTTATTCATGTATTGACCATTTATTTTATTGGCTATTATGGCACATAGAACATTGATTACATTGATTACATAGGATATAGGTCTGCATATGTATTCCACTTCATACCTGACACCCAGGACATTCACAAAAAAGGAAAACATGTGTCACCATCAGTTTCTTACTCCATGATTCATTGTTTGGGAGTGCTGTCATCTGAACTCATGGCCTACAAGGCCAAATTAATGAATGGGTGAGTGTCAACATGCCATCCTGGGGCAAATTGAGCAGACAGGCAATTCCCAGGACCTGATATTGAGTCCCAGTGGTTAACAAAATAAGAACAGATTGACATGAAGATGGCAGCAGGCTAATAAATATATAATTTTTAGAGTGCCAGAGATGTCTATACATTAGTCAGTTATATAGACTACATTCCTACCAATTCCTGGGTATTTATTATGCCTCTATATAATTAATGTTATTGTTTTCATCCATATACTATGAATGAAATCAATCAGTGTCTTGAAATTATTGCATTCCTGTAAGTAATAATATTCTTTTAATTCTTTATAAATAATAAATGAAATCAATGAACCTCCTGAAATGATGCTGCCTAATTTTATAGGAGCATGATTCACAATCAACTCATTCAACCATGACATTGATAACATTCCATTGTTATTCTTATGGATAGGAACCAGTTTCTTAGTATCTCTTGCCATTGGTTGGTGTCAGGACGGGGATTCGAAATCAGGGCCTATGTTGCCACGTAGGCTTATGGCTTCCCTGATAGTCTGCCAGCCTTCAGCAATGCAAGGTGAAGTACCTTTTGCAACAGTGTAATTCAGACTCAGGAGGGTCACCGTGCAAAGGAAGAAAATGTAAAAAGGCATTTTTCTTGAGCATTGTTTCTGCAAGACCTAGGTGACTAGGATCTCAGGAAGAGCTGTGGGTCCAGTGGCTGCATCCTAGCATACGGTGATAGAAGCTGAGGCAGAGTTGCCAAGACCTGAGTTCAAACGCGGTGCTGAGAAAAATTTAAAAAAGTAAATTAGTTCCCTGGCTTGCACTTCGTGCTGTTTATTCTTCCAGGCTTTGGATTTGAACTCAGGATCTGGGTAAATCTGCAGCAGTGCGGATGAAGGGGAAGATAACTGTACTTGAAGATAAAATCAGGCCTGTTCACTAGTCCTGAATTCAAGACCCAGCCCTAGAAACATATTATTTATACACATTGTAAAGATAGTATTTATACTTACCCATAGATGTTCAGTCCATACATGTTTTGTGTGTTTGTTCCTTGTATTTTTTGTTTTGTTCATTTATTAACCATTGATTTTACTATGTTTTACTATTACCTTTATTACATTGATGACATCCTATCACAGAGCATCTAGATTTGTAGAAATGTTCTCCATCATGCCTGACACCCAGGATTCTCAGAGAATAGGAAACCAAGTTTCACACTCGGCTTTTTACTCCACGATCCACTTGTTGGTAGTAATGGGATCTGAACTCAGGGCCAGCAGGACCAATTGTCCAATAAGTCAAAGTGAACACACCAACCTGTGAGCAACTAAAGAGCTAGGCCATTCCCAAGATCTTACATTGATCCTCAGGGAGTGGTCCAATATAGTCATAAATCCATAATTTAAACATAGGATCTATATTGACATATTTGGGTGGTCAGCATCTTGTGTTTGGTGCACTTGTCCTTTTTTTGTCTTTAATTCATGGAGGTATTTGGTATGTTACAAAATATGGTGACACGTAAAACTGTGCTGACATGAATGACAACCTGTTCCCATGGTTAAAGGTTTGCCTATGAATTCTCCATCATAGTTGAGACCCATGACTTTCACAGGAGAGGAAAACGTGTGCAACAACTGGCTTCTGATATCAGGATGAATCTTTTGTCAGCGTTGAGATTTGAACTCAGGTCTGGGTAGCTCTGTTGCACTTTGGGGGAAGTGAAAGCTCACTATCCATGAAGACTAGAATGTCAGGCCTGGTCCAGGGCCTGATTTGAAGCCCCAGCACTGGAAAAATAGCAAGCCCACCTTTTATAAGCATAGGATCTCTCTTGACCTACAGGTGTGGCATGCATCTTGCATTCAGTGTAGTTATTCTTTTTATTTTGTGTCTTATTCATGGATGTATTGTGTATTTTATTAAGTATGGTGACAGATATAACTGTGCTGATATGGATGACAACCTATTCCCATAGCTATAGAGTTGCCTATAGAGCATTCTCCATCCTCCCTGAGACCCAGGACATTCAAAGGACAGGAAAACATGTGCAACCATAGGCTTCTCACATCAGAATGAATCTTTAGTCAGTGCTGGAATTTGAACTCAATGCCTAGCAATCCCAATTGGTGAATGGGTCATGGTGAGCACACCAGCCTGTGAGCCACTAAGGAGCTAGGCCATTCCTGGGACCTGAGATCGAGATCTGGTGGGGGCCAATATAGTCATACATTCATAATTAAACAGGGGATCTATATTTCCAAACATGGGTGAGCGGCATCTTGCGTTCGGTGTAGTCATTCTCTTTATTTTGTGTCTTATTCATTGATGTATTGTGTTTTTTCTTGAGTAAAGGATGGTAGATATAACTCTGGTGAATTGGATGACAACCTATTGCAATGAATATAGAGTTGTCTATACAGTCTTCCTCCTAGGTGAGGCCCAGAACTTGCACAGCACAGGAAAACAGATGCAACGACTGGCTTCTCACATCAGGGTGAATTGTTAGCAATGCTGGCATTCAAACTCAGGTCCTAGGAGGCCCAACTGGCCAATGGGTCCACGTGATCACACCAACCTGTGAGCCACTAAGGAGCTGGGCCGCTCCCAGGAATAGAGATCGAGCCCCAAGGAAGTCAAAATATTCCTCAATGCATCATTGAAACATGGAGTATATATTCACATCTGTGTGAGGACTGCATCGTGCGTTGAGTGTAGTTATTCTCTTTATTTTGTATGCTATTCATGGATGTATTGTGTATTTTCTTGAGGATATGGCGACAGGTATAACTGGGCTTACATGGATAACAACTTATTCCCATGGCCACAGGGTGGACCACAAATTCTCCATTATAGCTGAGACCCAGGACTTGCACAGGAAAGGAAAACAGGTGGAACGATTGGCTTCTGATATGAAGATGAATCTTTTGTCAGGGCTGGGATCTGAACTCAGGGCCCAGCAGGCCCAATTGGTGAATGGGTCCACATGAACACAACAGCCTGTGAGCCATAAAGGAGATGGGCTGTTCCCAGGACCTAAGATTGAGCCTCCCTGGGGGTGGGGGAGTGAGAAGCATAATAGTCATCCATTCAAAAGCTGAAGGTATCATGCAAGTAAGTACATATTTGTATAGAGTAGGAGAGATGGTGACCTGTGATGGAATCCAATCTGTGTGACTACCGATTCTTGGATCTTTCCTGATGACTCCATTTCATGACAGTGATGATTATTGTCACACTTCCTCAACTGCTCTTTACAAATAATAAATACCCCATGAGTCTTGCCTATCATTTCCTACTCACATCATGCACGAACTACTCACTCAAAGATGAGATCGATTGCATTCCATGACTCTTCCTAGGTCCAGAAACGAGTATCTCAGGATCTCCGCCATTCCCTCCTCATAGGGGGGCTGAATTCAAGCCTCAGGCCTGGAAAAGATACTCCTTATATACATTTTAAAGATAGGATTTATACTTCTGTCCAGATGTTCAGTCGACATTGTGTTTGTTGTGGCTATTCATTTTATTTCTTGTTTCATTCATTTATTTACCATTTATTTTATTGACTCTGATGACACCTATACAATTTATTTCATTGTTTACATCCTATCACATAGCATCTAGATTTTAGATGTGTTCTCCATCATGCCTGGCAGTGAGAGGATCTGAACTCAGTGCCTATCAGGCCCATTTCATGAATGGGTGAGTTTGAGCATGGCAGCCTCTAGCCAATGAAGCTGTATGGTGGTCCGCAGGCACTGAGATTGACACCCAGGTTTGGCCAAAACAGCTATACATGAATAGGTAGATGGTGGTATACAAATAAATATATATTGGTAAAGAGTGCCAGAGCCATCTATCTATGATTTAATGACACCTACTACATTCCTACTAACTCTTAGGTATTTATTATACACCCATTGGAGGAATATTATTCTTTTCATGCTTAATAAACTATTAATTAAGATCAATCAACATTCTAGGATTATTGCATCCAATTTTAGACTAGATGGATTCATGAACTACTCTTTCAAACGGTATTCCTATCCTTAGGAATGAGTCTCTTGTAATCTCCTGCCATTGGCGTGAAGACTCGGATTTGAACCCAGGTCCTATTTGCTAATGATGAGATCATTGTTTGGAAAATGAACACTGATCTACACCAGAATTGGAGTTAGAGCTCCAGGTTCAAGTGTAGCAGATCCATATGCCCAGCCTCTCAGACTCTAGCATTGTAATCTTGTGTCCACAGGGTTCTGAAAGGTCTAATATTGAAAGGCTTAATATGCTCTCCAATCCCTTTGTGATAAGCAGTTGACTTGTATTGTCAATGTCATTACAGTTCTGAACCTAGCAGAGCACTAGTAACTCAGGCCCTCCCCCCTTGCTCAGGAGGCTGAGGTCTCAGGACACAGAGTAAAACCAGCCAGGGCAGAAAAGTCTATGATAATCTGACTTCCACTTCTGAAAGTTCAGATGTTCAAGAGGTCCCTGTTTTTCCTTGGTGATGAGAAGTTACTGGTACTCTAAATGTTCCTAGAGTTCTTGAGCTATAGAAGCAGGAAAGAAACATTATTGACCCATCCTGTGTTCAAATGAAGTTTTCAGGATCCAAGTCCCAGTCCTGTTAGCAGGAAGAACTCCAGTGTAACACTGTATTTGAATGACAGAAAACAGTTGCAAAAGCCAGGCTAGTTGCAGAGAGCAGGCCTGTAGGATTAGGAGGCAGAATGCACACACTCAACAGGGAAGTTAGTTGCAAAACCAATTCATTCCAGGCACTACTAGCAATGGGGGGAAACCTGAAACATTTGTTAGAGTTAAACCAGGGTCAGGCTTTTGTCAGCCTCTTCAAACAATTACTAATTAACCTTCCTCTTCAGGTGAAGGGAGACTCAGGCTATGTTTAGTTTACCAATAGAGAACCAGTTTAGTGGGGGAGAGGGGAGGAGCAGAGAAGAAAAAACCTGCTCTCTGGTCTTAGGGAGTGGGTTTTTTATTCTCCATCAGTCAGATCTGAAGGCCCTTCTTTTACCTCTGCCAGTGCATTCTCCTTCCTTCATTCTCCAAGTAATTTATGCAAATCCCAAGACCAACTAGAGGCAGGGCTGTTTCTCTTCTCTCTCCAAGCACCTAAGTTAGAACCTACCTCTGCCCTCTTGGCTCTGGGGCCCTTGGCTGCCTAAGAAGTGGGAAAGAGACAGTCTTCCTGCTCTGTGATTGTGTGAATGCGATGCTGGTGGCCTGGCACACTGCAGAAGGCCTCATGACTGGGAATTGTTCCCTTCTTTCCTCCTGGTGTCCAAGACCCAATTCATCTATCATTTTTCTTTCTTTCTATATATCTATGTATCTATCTATCTATGTTTCTATCTATGTATCTATGTATCTATCTACCTACCTACTTACCTAACTAACTAACTAACTAACTATCTATCTAGCTATCTCTTTGCCAGTTCTTGGGTTGAACTCAAGGCCTAGGCATTGTCTGTAGCACACTATTGCTTGAGCCACAGCACATATTCTGGCTTGTTCTGTGTATGTACTACTGAGGAATCATACCCAGGACTTCTTGCATGCTAGGCAAGCACTCTCTCAGTAATCCACATTCCCAGGCCCCTCATCTTTTCCTTAATGGTAGTTTTTACATAAGTATGCTACCATTTTATGTCCCCAAGTTTAACTTTCTGAATACTGGTTACTTCTATGAAACCTGATTTTCTCTTCCCCTGCCTGATTTGTAATGGCTCCTGAATTGGCCTCATAATAAATTGTAAATAAAGGTTGTTGAAAGCTTCATTGTGCATCATATAAGGACACAGGCCGGGAATCCTGGAAGAGAAAACCATGGGTCTGAAATGAAGAGAATGATGCAGTATGCACAAGGAATATGTCTGAAAAATAATCCAGTAAATAAAAGCAGAATTATTGCATTCAGTCTGTTTGTACTCAGGGAAGTAATATACACACATAAGTAGGTAGGGCACTGATATATAAACTTGGCCTTCTCTTTTTGAAATATTTTGTGGCCATCCCAGGGCTTAAACTCAGGGCCCGACGCATTCCTCAGCTTATTTTCCCAAGGCTGAGGCTTTACCACCCCCACAGCTCCACTTCCAACCATCTGGTGGTTAATTGGACATAAGCACATACCAGGCTTTCCTGCCTGGACTAGGCTGTGTCTCCTGCTCAGCTTTCTCCCTCAAAGCTGGAGCTCTACCCTCTGTGCCACTGTTCAACTTCTGGTTCTCTGATGGTTTGTTGGAGATTAGAGTCTCACAGACTTCCTGCTCCGGCTGACTTTGAATGGTGATTTCCTGAAGAGGCTTCAAGTGGCTTTCCTCAGGGATTCCCTTAGGAGCCTCTCCACACAAACCCTTAGTCGAAATCTCAAGAGATACATGAAGATACTTCTAGTGTGTTCTAGATATTTAAGGTTTTGAGACACCCAACAATCATAATTATTAGATCATTTTATAGGCAAAAGGTGCAATTCAGACAGTGTGAGGATCACTCCAGTTTTTGGTCCTCTCATCCTGAGACAATAAATTCACTTCAACTCAATGTTAAATGACAGAGCTTGCATATCCTGTGGACATTTGCTCCCAAATGCTGTGGCATTCATTTCTCACTTTTGGTTCAAACCTGTGACCAGAGGAGAAGATGAGGAGAGAATATACTTTTCATAGAAAGCATTTATAAAGAACATTGGGTAGTTGACTTATAAATTCAAACCATTGAATTACCCTTTTAATGAGTCAGATTGTCCAGATTAAAAAATGAAGAAATAAGGAAAGAAGGTGTCAGTGGCTTCTCACTGTAATCCCAGCTCCTCAGCAGGCTGAGATGTAGAGAATATGAGTTTGAATCCAGCCAGCTTAGGAAAGTCCATGACACTGTTATTTCTAAGACATCATAGAAAAACCCAGAAGTGGCGCTTTGATTCAAGGTTAATGCACTACTCTTGAGCAAAAGGAGCTCAAGGACAATGCCTAGGCTCATAGTTCATCCCTAGGACCTGCCCCCTCAAAAAGAGCCTGTACCTCCGTGTCTTTGTGTATATATGTATGTATTTCTATAGGTGAAGCTCCAGAGTAGCTATGATGAACAGCACCAAGCTAGGAAATTTGTATTCAATACAATGATTTCATAACAGAGAGTGGTTTGATGACAGTGCATGTTCCTGGGCTCCTCTCACTTTTCCCAGAGTAGCCTGAGGGTTTCTCTGCATCCCAGGCCTGCTGGAAGAAGTCTCTCTCATTGACTGGATAGGCAGACAAAAGGCCTCAGTCCTGTACAGCTGTGTAACAAACAACTTCCTCCAGGTCAGATAGTGAGGATGAGTGTGGGCAGGATCTGCAGGTCAGAAGAAAAAGGTCTCTTTGTAGCCTTAGCTATCTCTCTCCCCAGTGCTCTGGTTTGACAGGAAGCCTTCATTTGTTACACGTTCAGTGGCAGGCCAAGTCCTGTGCACTTATCCTGCCTTTGGGAGACTGTATTATGCTGTTCACATACAGTACTTAATATAATTCAGGAGTCCTTCAGGCAGATAACTAGGGCACTGAACCTCATGAAGTGTTTCATTGAGGGCGATGATGGGCCTATGATGCTTCTCTTAGGTTTCCAGAAGCTTCGGAAATCCAAGCACATATGTGATATCACAAAGCTTCCTGTCATACAAGGCTAGTGAATCTCATCAGGTTTTGGAATGTTTGACCTCTCCTAGTTGGGCCCTGGATGTCTAGGATTTGGGGTTGAACACAGGGCTGGTTGAACACAGCATCACTTTCTAGTCTGTGTGTGTGTGTGTGTGTGTGTGTGTGTGTGTGTGTGTGTGTGTGTGTGTAAGCACACATGTACGCAGGCACATACACCATTCTGAGTTTGAACTCAGGAACTGAGTACTGTATGTAGTTTCTCTTATACAAGGATTGCCTCTTCCACTTGAGCCACAGAGGCACTTCAGCCTTTTTTTTTTAGTGATGTGGTCCTGAGAAATTAAACCAAGGGTTTCATACATTTAAAGCACTCTACCACTAAAGCACATTCCCAGCTCTCTACTTCAGGTTTGTTAGATTGTTTCTGTCTTTCTTTTATTGTTGTAGGACCTGAAGTCTAGCCTGGGTGCTGTCCTTGACCTCTTTGGCTCAAGTCTTGTGTTATAACACTTGAGCCAAAGTGCCACTTCAGCTTTTCTTGTGGTGCATTGGAGCTATGTGTCTCAAGGCCTTTCCTGCCCAGGTTAGCTTTGAACCTTGATCCTGAGATCTCATCCTCCTGAGTAGCTAGGATGACAGGCATGAGACACAAGCACCAAGCTTCCACTTCAGATTTCTTAGTGGTGAATTGGAGATAATAGTCTCATGGGACCTTTAATGTCTGGGATAGTTTGGAACTCAGATACTCAAATCTCAGCTTCCTGAGAAGGCAGGAAGACAGACCTCAGCTATAGAACACTAGGCTGTGGCCTCTGCTAAAAGAAGGTTTTTGGTTCAACGTGGTGGAGTGCTAGCCATGAGCCCAAGGGGTAAGGGACAGCACCTAGGCCCCTATTTCGAGGTTCATGACTGAGAAAAAAACAAAACAAAACAATTGTCTGCAGTAGACAACTGACTAGTCTTCAGTAATACATAATTTTGTTCCTGCCAAGGGGACATATCTTAGTCTCAATATTCTCGGCATGATCATCTCAGTTGTAGAGCTCTTACAAGGGCCATACGGAAGAATGCACTCTGTGAAGGACACAGTACATGGCACTCTGCATGACTCAGCACAGAGCATCCTGTGGAAGACTCAGCACCCAGCTCCCAATGCAAGACTCAGCACAGAGCACCCTATGAAGGACTCAGCACATAGCACTCTTCCACAAGCTGTCATTAGAATTAGGGTGCTTTCATCAGTATCGCCATTCTTTGAGGAACATTTCACAAACCACACAAGTTCACATCTAATGGTTTAGTGGGGTGGGGTTTTTGGGGGGGGGGTTAGCCATGGGTCTCTAACTCAAAGCATGGGGATACTTTTCTAATAACATTTGCTCAAGGCTAGAGCTCTGCACTTCGAGCCATATTTCAAAGAATCTAGCAGACTTCCTGCCACGTTTTAAAGCCCCGAGCAGCCAGGATATCGTGGATAAGCCAGGGTAAGCCAGGATGATGGGGGTAACCCATGGAGCTGGGTTGCAGCAGTTTACATCTGGTTAAGTCAGTTTAGGTGGCAGCTGTCAGCACCAGACTACTAGTTTTCTCTGTGATGAGGTACTTGAAGACCTGTCCTTATATAGTTGCATTTAGAACATTCTACCTTTTTTTGGCGGCAGTCCTGGGGCTTGAGTAAGGGCTATGACACTGTCCCTAAGCATTTGTACTCAAGGCTAGCACTCAATTGATTGAAAGACAGTAGAACTTCTGAGCTTTCTGTTTATGTGGCTCTCAGGAATTGAACCCAGTGCTTCGTGCTTATAGGTGAGCACTCAAACACCGAGTCCCAGGAGTGAACGAGGTATAAATAGAAATAGATTGCTATATATAAATATTATATACACAAAAGATGTTTGTATATATTAATTTATGGATATTATTACTATCAAACATTAAATATTAAATTATGGCTCCATTTAATGATGTGTCCAAGTTAACAATTAATAAAGCATTAATTAATAATTAGTCAATAGCCTGTTATTTTTATCACACATGTACATACATCCATTCATATAATTACATATTTTATAGAATGAGACAGATGTCTAGATATTATTAAATCATGCATCATGTGTTACTACCAATTATTAGGCATTTATGTTTCCATGCAATTTTTATTCTTTTAATGATTGATAAAATATTGAACTTAATCCACGTTCTATAATTATTGTGTCTAATTTTATCCTACAATGATTCACTACTAATTCAATCTGTTTTTCATTTATTGTAGTGACAATGCTTCCACCTAGGACATTTTTTATATTTATGACATCCTATTACATAGAATATAGATGTGCTACTGAATTATACATCCTACATGTCACTGATCACTTTCAAAGAAAAAGAAAATGTGTCACCCTTGGCTTCTCACTCCTCGATTACACTTTTGGCAGTACTGGGATATAAACTCAGGGCCTAGAAGGTTCAATTCATGATTGGGTGACTGTCAGCACAGCAGCCTGTAGCCAATTCAGCTGCCAAGCAATTCCCAGGCCCTGAGATAGAGACCCGTATGTTGACCCCATATTGTGCTTAGTGTGGTTGTTCATTTTATTTTTTGTTTTATTCATTTATTTACCATCTATTTTATTGACTGTTATGACAATGAAATATTTATTACATTTATTATATAGGATATAGTTTTGCCCATGTATGAAACTTCACAGCTGACACCAGGAGTTTCACAGAAAAGGAAAACATGTGTTACCATGGGATTGTTACTCCATGATTCAATTTTTGTGAGTGCTGAGATCTGAACTCACTGCCTACAAGGCCCAATTCATGAATGGGTGAGTGTCAGTATGCCATCCTGGGGCATATTGAGCTGACAAACATTTCCAGCACCTGAGATTGAGCCCCAGGGGTTGACAAAATAAGAACAGATTGACATGCAGATGGTAGTACACAAATAAATATATATCTTTATAGAGTGCCAGAGTTGTCTATACATTATTCAGTTATATAGGCTACATTCGTACCAATTCTTAGGTATTTATTATGCCTCCATGTAATTAATATTATTGTTTTCATCCTTAATGAATTATCAATTAAGTCAACCACTGTTCCAAAACTATTGCGTCCATGTAATTAATAGTATTTTTTGAATGTGTCAAAAATATTCATTAAAATCCATTGGCCTCCTAAAATCACTCTGTCTAATTGTATAGTAGTATTCAGAAACAACTAATTCAACCTTGCCATTCATAACATTCCATCAGTATTCCTCTGAATAGGAATGAGACTCTTAGGATCTCCCTCCATTGGTAGGGGTCAGGACTGGGTTTCAAACACAGGACCTATGTTGCTATGTTGGCCTATTGCTTCCCTGGTATCCTGCCAGCCTTCAGCAATGCAATGTTACCAACATTTTTCAACCGTGTCATTCAGACCCAGCATAGTCACCTTGCAAAGAAAACAAATGCAAAACCAGCAGCCATCCGCAAGATGCCAGGTTTGTTTTTTTTTTCCTGTGTAGCATTAATTATTTTTTTTCCTTTTTTTCCTTCTGCCTTTGGGGCCCAGGAACCCAGATTTGGTTTTGGGTCTAGTGGTTGTACCCTAGCCTAGCGTGATCAAAGCTGAGGCAGAATTGCCATGAACTGAGTTCAAGCTCTGTGCTGGACAAAATATAAATAAATAAATAAATAAATACATTCATACATACATACATACATACACACATACATACACACATATATACACACATATATACATTAAAATATTTGAAATATTATGAGGCCCCTTGGCTTGGAATTCATGACCTTTTTTTCTACCAGGCCTGGGATTTGAACTCAGGGTCTGGATAAATCTGCAGCACTGTGGGAGATGGGGAAGATCACCGTGCTGTAAGACAAGAAAGTCAGGCTTGTTCCTGGGTCTTGAACTCAAGTCCTAGCTCTCAAAATACAATATTCGTATACATGCTTACTGCATTTTGCGGTTAGTGTATTCATTTAATTTTTGTGTTTTATTTATTTCTTATGTATTTTAGTGAGTATGATTACACATATAACATTTTTTGCATCCTATTACATAAGAAATAGATTTGCCTCTGTATTCTACATCATTCATGAAACCCAGGACTTTCACCAATAAGGAAAACAAGTGGGGCAATTGGCTTTCCCACCAGGATTCAGTTGTTGGCAATTCTGTGACTTGAACTCAGAGCCCAGCAGGTCCACTTCATGAATGGGTAAATGTTAGCACATCAGTCTCATGCAAGTGAAGTTGATGGGCAAATTTGAGGACCTGAGATTAAGTCCTAGGAATGGCCAATATATAAACAGATAGATGTTTAGATTGCAGTGTGTGTCTGTGTATGTGTGTGTGTGTGTGTGCATGTGTGTGTATTTACATATGTATATACATCTATAAATGAATAAAGAGAGACAGATAGACATTTATGTAGATTCTAGTGTATAACCCTATATAAAGTGTGATGTCTATATCTTATTTTCTTATATTCTATTACTACCAATTATTTGGTCTAAAATTATGCCTCCATTAATTAATCACGGTAGAAGACTTAATAATTTATTAATCAATGACCTATATTTATTGCATACAATCTTATACTGGAATGACTAGCTAATTAGTAATTCAATTAGTACATTTCAAACATTCTATTAGTGTTCCTATATATAGGAATGAATTTCCTAGGATCTTCAGCCATGTGTAAGTGGCAATCTCAGGATTGAACTCAGGGCCCAGGTGTCTGAGTTGGACTCAGGCTGCCAGCCTGCCAGCCTTCAGCCATGGAAGGTCACATACAATTTTCAAGCCAAGTCACTGAGACCCAGGAAACCAAGGAAAAACTGTTTTGTAAATTCCTGTTTTTTTTTCCTTCTCCATTTTGTTGGTTTGATGTATTTTTGCCAGTACTGAGAGTTGAACTAGGGCCTAGGATTCCTGTATCATCGCACCCCAGCCTAGGGTAATCATGGTTTAAGACACAATAAAATGCTTCCTAGAGCAAAAGGAGCTCAGGGAAAATGTCTAGGCTCACAGTTCAAGCCTCGGGACGTGCCACACACACAAAAAAAAAATGAGCCAGTAACTCCATGTGTCTGTGAATGTATGAATGTATTTGTATCAGTGAACATCCAGACTTTCTATGTAGAAAGGCACCCAGCTAGCAAATTCGCTTTGAATAGAATGATTTCATAGCACAGACAATACTTTGGAGACAGTGCATGCCCGGGGGCTCCCCTCACTGTTCCCAGAGTAGCCTGAGGGGTTCTCCATACCCAAGGCTGCTGGAGGAACTCTGCTTCATTGTTGGAACAGGCAGACAAAAGGCCTCACTCCTGTACAGCTGTGTAACAAACAATTCATCCAGGCCAATTACTGAGAATGAGTGTGGGCAGGCTCTGAAGGTCAGGAGAAAAAGGCCTCTTTTTACCCCAAGCTCTCTCTCTCCGCAGTGCTCTGTTTTGACAGGAAAACTTCATTTGTGCCACATCCCGGGGCAGGCCAAGTTCCCTGCACTCATCCTGTCTTTATAAGACTATGTTTCAATGTTAAAACAAACTGCTACCATTAATTCAAGAGTGCTCCTGGTAGACAATTAGGGAGCTATACCTAATGAAATGATTCATTATTGGCAACGATGCCTCCGTGTGTGTGTGTGTGTGTGTGTGTGTGTGTGTGTGTGTGTGTGTACACCAATCCTGGTGCTTGAACTCAGGACCTAACCACTGCAACTGTTTCTCTGGTACAAGGACAGCACTCTACCACTTGAGCCACAGAGCCACTTCAGGGATGAGTTACTTTTCTAGGGATGAGGTACTGAGGATTCAAACCCAGGGTTTCACACATGCAAAGCAGTCTACCCCTAAGAAACATTCCCAGCACTCCACTTCAGGTTTCTTTCTTTTTTTGTAAGTTGGAGTTGTCCAAGTCTGGGCCTGGGTGCTGTCTCTGAGCTCTTCAGCTCAAGTCTAATGCTCTACCATTGGAGCTTCAGCACCCCTTCAGGCTTTCTGTCAAAGAATTTCCAGCTCAGGCTGGCTTTGGACTGTGATCTGGGATAGTTTTGAACCTAGATCCTCAGCTTCCTGAGCAGGCAGGATGATAGACCTCAGCTAAAGACACCTAACCAGTGACACTTTGCTGCAAGGGGGACCTTGGCTCCCCATGGTAGAAAGTTAGCCATGAGCCCAAGAAAAAAAATCAGCACCTAGGTTCTGAGTTCAAGGTTCATGATGGAGAAAACTAAACCAAAACAATTGTCTGCAGGGGACAAGTCACTAGAGCTCAGTATATACAGAAATTTGGCCCTACCTTGGGGACATATCCGAGCCTCAACTTTCTCATCTGCACAATCATCTTACTTGTGTAGCTCTTATAAGGACCAGATAAATGAATACAACTCGTGAAGGACTCAGCACATTGCACCATGAGAAGGACTCAGCACACAGTACCCCATGAACGACCCAGCTCCCCATGAACAACCAGCACCCCAGGAAGGACTCATCACATAGCTGTATCCCACAAACTGTCATTAGATTTAGGTTGCTTTCATCAGTATCACCATTCTTTCACAAACACCACAAGTTCACATCAAATGTTTTAGATGTGGGGAGGGTCATCAGCCTCGGGGATTGCACTCATAGGTTGGAGGTCCTGTCCTAAGAACTTTTCCTCAAGGCGAGAGCTCTACCACTTTGAGGCACAGCTCAGAGTCTCCCAGACTTCCTGCCAGGGCTGAGTTTTCAACCCACCAGTGTCTGATCTCATCCCCCAAGCAACTAGAGGTAGGAAGCAGTGTCTGGTTCCATGGTGCTGGGTTGTATCTGTTCACTACTAGCTAAGTCAGGTTAGTTGGCAGCTGTCATCTTCATACTCCCAGCTTGCTCTGTGATGAGGTATTTGAAATCCTTGCCTTGCCTTCTATACTTGCAGTCAGAACATTCAAACTTGTTTTTGGATCCAGTCCTGGGGCTTGAGTAAGGGCCTAGACACAGTCCCTAAGCGTTCATGCTCAAAGCCAGTGCTTGACTTCTTGAGTGACAGCACTATTTCCGGTTTTTTCTGTGCATGTGATAGTGTGGAATCGAACCCAGGGCTACATACATACTAGGCGAGCACTCTAGCACTGAACCTCAGGAATGACAAGTGTAGAAATAGATATGTAGATTGTTACATATATATATATATATATATATATATATATATACAATGTGTGCATATATTATGTATGTATGTATAAAACAAGTCAGAGATGTATGTATATTTAATTATACATACTATATTACTACCAATTATCAATAAATCATTCCTTCCTTTATTTAAGTATTATGGTTGAATACATAACAAAGTATTAATTGAAAATTAGTCAATGTACTATAATTATTGTGTATTATTTTATAATATAATCATACACTAACTACGAATGTAATTGTTACTTTACAACATTCTATTCATATGGATGTATATCAGAATGCGTTTCTTAGGATCTACCGCTATTCATAGGTGGCAGTCCTGGAATTCACACCCTGGGCCTAGGTTGCTGGTTTGGCTATGGCTTCCCTGATAGATAGCCCACCAAACTTCAGCAGTGCAAGGTAATGTACACTTTCCGGGCCCTATGAGTTAGACCCAGGATGTTTCCAATGCAAAGGAAAAAACAATGTAAAAGTGGCTTCTAGAACTTCCCAGTTTTATCCTTCTCTTTTTTTCCTCCCTCTCTTTTTTTCGGTTTTGGGGTCAGAACTCTCGGTCTGGGTGCTGTCTCTCAACTCTTCAGCTCAGGGCTGCTGCTCTACCACTTGGGTCATAGCACTACTTCAAGCTTTTTTATGCTTATGTGGTGCTGAGGAATCGAACACAGGGCCTTATGCATGCAAGGCAAATACTCTATTTCTGAGCCACCTTCCCAGCACTTATTGTTTGCCAGTCCTAAGATTTGAACTCGGGTCCTAGGATCTCAGGATGGGCTGTGGGACCAGAGGCTGCATCCCAGCCTACAATGATCGAAGCTGAAGCAGAGTTGCCCCAGGCTTGGCCAAAAAAATTTAAGGCCCTGGCTTGGAATTTGCACCATTTTTCTGGCAGGCCTGAGATTTGAACACAGGGTCTAGGTTACTCAGTGGCACTATGGGGAAGAGAAAGCTCACCATCGTTGAAGACAAGAAATTCAGCCCAGTTTATAGGGCCCAAATTCAAGCCCCAGCACTGAAAAAAATAATATTCATATATGAGATCTATTTGCATACATGGGTTTACTCCATATGACATTTATTACCCTTATTTTTTTATTTTATTGAGTATTAATACATATATAACATTTATTTCATTTATTACATCTTATCACATGGATTTATTTGCATATGGATTATACATCATACTGAGACCGAGGACTTTCACAAAGAAGGAAAAAATGGGTCAAAATTGGCTTCTGACTCCACATATAAAATTTTGGGCCATGGTGAGATTGGAACTCACAACCCACAATGCCCAATTCATGAAAGGGAGAGTTGTAGAACAAAAGACTTTGGCAAACTGAGCTGCCAGCCAGTTCTGAGAGCCTGGGAACAAGCTTTGGTAGTGGCTGATAGATAGATATAGATACAGATATAGATATAAATAGATAGATCGATTGATAGATCAATCGATAGATAGATAGATGTATAGCTTGCAATATATATGAGAGAGAAAATGTGAGGATATTAAATTATATATATTATGAATTATTATTAAATTATGCCTCCATTTAATGAAGTATCATGGTTGAATACTTATTAAAGCATTAATGTAAAAGTAGTCTGTATTGTTTAATTAGGAGAATCATAGCATGGTGCTGGAATGGAAGACATAATCACTACTTTTTATGTGTCATTCTATACGAGAAACATGAACTAACTGCAAATTTAATTGTTAATTTTATAACATTCCATTAGGCATTCCCATGGATAGGAATGCTTTTCTCAAGATCTCCCTTCATTTGTAGGTGGCAGTACTGGCACTTCAACTCCAGTCCTGGGTATTTTACTTCGAAATGCAAACCATTGGAATGACACTGTGAAGATTTCAGTTTGTCACAATGAAAGAAACGAATGAGAAGAAGAAAAGAAAGCCAGGTGTCATTTGCTTCTGCCTGTAATCCTAGCTCTTCAGGAGGCTGAGAGGTAGAGAATGCCATTATGAATTCTGCCATGACAGGAAAGTCCACAGCACTCTTATTTCTGAAGGATCACAGGGATAAAATATCGCCATGAGTAGGGCTGTGGCTCAAAAGCAGATTGCTACCCTGGAGCAAAAGGAACTCAGGGAGAGTGCCTAAGCTCATAATTCAACCCCCGGACCTGCAAATACAAATTAAAAATAGTAACTCCATGTCTCTGCATGTAAGTATGCATGCATTTCTATCTGTTAAGGTCCAGAGTCATTATGATGAAAGGCACCCAGCTAGGAAATTTGCTTTGAATAGAATGATTTCATTGCACAGACAGTGCATTCAAAACAATGCATGTTCCAGGGTTCCCTTCACTGTTCCTAGTGTAGTCTGAGGTTTTCTCCAAACCACAGGTTGCTGGAGGAAGTCTGCCTCATTTTTGGAATAGGCAGACAAAGGCCTCACTCCTGTACAGCTGTGTAACAAACAACTACATCTGGGCCAATTAGTGAGGAGAATTGTGGGCAGGCTCTGAAGCCCAAGAGCAAAAGACCTCTTTGTACCCCAAGCTCTCTCTCTCCCCAGTGCTGTTTTGACAGGAAGCCTTCATTTTTGCCACCTCCCATGGCAGGCCAAGTTGCCTGCACTTGGTCTGTCTTTGTTAGACTACGTTCCAGTGTTGAAATAACCTGGTACAATTTATTCAAGGATCCTTCTGGCAGACAACAAGGAAGCTGAACCTAATAAAATGATTCATTATTGGCAATGGTGCCTTTCTAGGTTTCTGTAAGCTTGCTAAATCTAAGCACATGTGTAATATCACAATGCTTCCTGTCATTTAGGGCTCGTGAAGCTCATCAAGTTTTGAAAACTTTGGCCACTCCTAGTTGGGCCCTTGGTGGCTAGGTTTTGGGGTTGAACACAGGGCCTGGGTGCTGACCATAAGCTCAGAGCAAAAACCAAATGGGACGTTTCATTTCCATTGTGACATTACGGATCACATTGTGCCATCCCAAAACTATTATGACTTCTTATCACCTTTGAAAACACTGATGGCCTCTGTGACATCACAGAACCATTTTGTATCTATATCCTCATGGGAACTAATGACAACTGACATCAGACATACCATTGAAACATAACAAATCCTTTCTGACATCATAATTGTGACATCATGTTGCCATTATGACACCATCAGCTCATTTTGACATATAAAACTATAATGGCATCATAGCTTTGTAACATGACATTGTCATTCTAACGTCATAACACTTTGTGTTTGCCTATGATGTTATTTGATTCTATTTCTAATGTAGCATGTCGGTTTATCTCAGAAACTCATTGTGAATTCATGACCATTGTGATATCACAATGCCTTAGTAGCATCACATTGCCATTGTGATATCACATTGCCAAATTGATGTCACAAAGGGATTTTGATGTGACAATGGTTGTTTCTGATATCAACCCACATGCCACATTTCAAATACAAGGAAATCACAGATTAGGTATTCATAATGTGACTATGATATCACAATGACATAATGGCAAATGTTTAATGTCATTGTCATTTTGTGATGTCACCATAAGCTAAAGATTTCATAACAACAATGTGATGTCAGAATTGTTATGATGTCACACAAGGTTTATGATGTTATAATGGTTATGAGGTCACAATGTGTTTCTCTAATCAACTGATATGCACATTTGAAATAGAATGAAATCACAGAATATGGATTCACAATGTGTCTATGACAGCAAAATGGCAATGCGATGTCATAAAGCTATGATGTCACTGTAGCTTGGTGATGTCGCAATGAGCTGATGGTATCATAGCAACAGTCTGATGTCACACTGGTGATGATGTCACAAAGGGTTTTTGATGTTACAATGGCATGACAGATCTTAATTGACATTAGTTTAAAGTGAGGACAAGAGAATGAAGTCACAATGACATACACAAATGAGCTGTGATGACACAAACGCCATGATTTTTGTCAAAAGTGCTAAAGTTCCTGACAGGCTTTGTTGTCAAAGTATTAATGATATAAAAATGGGTTAGTGGTGTCAAAACTAGTTTGTAATATCACATCTTATTTCAAGTTTCAATTGCTACAAGTTCATAATGATACAATTTCACAGAAGGAGCTTGATGTCCCAAAGGCCATGAATTTTCTAAGATGTGATGAGGTCATAATAGCTTTGTGAAAGCATGATGGTACAGTAATATCACAATTGCAATATGATGTCAAATGATGTCATAAGAGAGTTGTTATGTCACAATTAGTTGGATGCCATTATAGTGATAAGTTCAAAATATTTTTGTGATGTCACAGTAGATTGCTGATGTGACAATGGCATTCCAGACCTCAATTGTCATTAATTCACAATGGGTATATAAATTTAAAACAGGCTTATGAGGATTCCAAAGCATTTGTTGGCACAAATGTGATGAAGTCAGAACAGATTTGTGATGTGACAATGTGACACAATGGTCATTACATCTAGCAGTGTGATGTCACAATATTCAGGATGTCACAATATTTCATGTCATACCTGAAATAATATGAGGTCGAAAATAGATTGAGCTCTCAATGGGCCTAACAACACAGTGGCAACATGTCACAAAACTTATCAGGACAGGATATGTTAGAATTTTCACAGTTGTTTAGAGATATAACAATGGCAAAGTTATGTCACAAAGGGATTGTGATGTCACAATGCTTATGAAGTCGAACTGTGTTTTTGATATGAACCCACCTGCCACATTTGAAATATAATGAAATCACATAATAGGCATTCATAACGTCTATATGATGTCACAATGACAACATGATGTCATAGTGGTATGATGTCATTAAAGATTTGTAATGTCACCATGAGCTTATGTCATAATGACAATGTGATGTTACACCAATGATTATATTGTGAATCCTTTGTGATATTACATTGGCATATCTGATCTCAGTTGACAATGAGGATATGGATAACAATGGGACTGTCATGTCACAAAGGCCATTTGATTTTTTTTGCCTGTAATAACATGATTTATAATAATCAAGAATGGAAAATCAATGCCAATAAGCAGATGAACCCATAAATCCAATACAGCCTGAATATTATACAGGAATATTGTACATAGAATATTATACAGTTTCAAACTAAAAGGGAATTCTTATGGTTCACCAAAGACAAACACTGAAAATGTTATTTCAAGTACACTGTCAGTCACAAGAAAACAAACACTGAATGTGCATTAGAAGGTGGAATTGAAAGTGTAGCTTACAGAGAAAACAGGATGACAGCTGTTGGGGGTGGAGGAAGTGGAAAGGTTAGGAATTCTTGTTTGGTAGGGAAAAAAGTCACTAGAGATGGCTGGAGAGTTTGTCTTACAGTAATATGAATGCGCTTAATAACCTTGACCTGTCCTCTTAAAATGGCTAAAATGCTATGTTCTTTGTTTAATAAATGTTTCCAGTGGCCTTTCTTATGTTAAATGAAACAAGTAAGATGTAAGTCATCCCTGCTCTGTGAAAGTGGTCACTGCATACTGGAAAGCACAGGAAGGGACAGGATGAAGCTCCCCAGGGAGCATGGAGCACACAAAAGGAATCACCGTGGTTCCTCTTGGGCATAGCTAACAGAACTTACCATACACTGCAAAACTGCCCAAGTTGGCCATTTGAATTTTCAAAGGTGCTAAAGATGTCATAATGGGTTTGGGAGGTCTCAAGGTGATTGTAATATCACAACAGCAAGGTTTTATCACAATGGCTTTGTGATGTCACATTGGTGATGAGGTCACAATGGACAGGACAGGGTTGTGATGTCACAACAGGTTAATGATATCACAATGACACTGTGATGTCGCAAAGGATTTTCATGTCACAAGGCTTTGAGGTTACAATGGATTTCTGATATCCACCAATATTGCTCGCTTGAAATATAATGAAATCACAGAATAAGCATTCACACTATGTCTATAATGTCACTCTGACTTATGATGTCATAATACTATGATATTTATGTTTAGTGATGTCAAAATTGCATGTCTTATGTTATTAGTCATTAGATTACCATGAGGATCCCAAAGGTTGCTATGTGCTGAGTCCTTCAAAAGGTGCATATTGCTGAGTCCATTACACAGGGTACTTTGTGCTCTTTTTTAAAATGTGCTGTGTGCTATCATCCCAAATGGTGCTATGCTCTGAATCCTTGAAAGGTAGGTATCCCGAACAATCACATACGCACACACACACACACACACACACACACACACACAAACATGGAGGTCACCGTGCACCTATTGGTGTGTGGGGTGGAAGGAGAAGAGTCCCACAGCAGTTGGGCTGAGGGGAGATTTGATCCCCCAAGCAGCTGCTGCTGGGGTTGGGGGAAGCCTTGACCTGAGGTGAGGCTGCTTCTGTCATGGCCTGGTAGCATTAGGGCAGAGTCAGGACAGCACAAACCCAGGGATGGAGGTGTGGCCGAGGCGGGGAGGAGGCATGACCAAGGGGAGGACAGGGCGTGGCTGAGGGAGCACGTAGCTGCTGCAGCAAGGAGCACACTGGGCTGGCCACTTGCGCGGCAGAGGTAGGGCAGCCAGGAAGAAAATTAGGGTCAGAGAGAGAGCAAAGAAAAGAGCAGGCACATGCACCAGGGGAGGCAGCCTCAATGGCTGGCCTCTGTTGCTGTAGGAGCACGGGTCTGGGACAGGAGCATAGAGCACACAAAGCCAGTACATCAGGCACATCCCTAGCACAGTTAAGGCTGGTTGTTTCCAAGGGGAAGGGTCTGACCCTGGAGAAGGGCAGAGGTGCTTCGTGTTGTGTCATTAGAGTGGTGCTCTCCTTTTGTGAGAGTCCTTGTTTCTGACAAGAGTACGGGGAATGAGAACCCGCGTGCTCCAGCTTCTACATTGTCCCAAATGAGGAACCAACAAAATTAGGAGAGGCACAACTCTGTGTCTGTGTGAGTGTGTGTATGTGTGTGTGTGTGTGTGAGAGAGAGAGAGAGAGAGAGAGAGAGAGAAAGAGAGAGAGAGAGAGAGAGAGAGAGAGAGAGAATCTTTCTCCTTGTACACCCTGACTGTGCTCAGGTGAGTGATCAGTTGGCAAATGGCAGGTGCTGAATGGATAAGCCTTCTGTCACCGTTCTGGATTTGTGTGTGTGTGTGTGTGTGTGTGTGTGTGTGTGTGTGTGTGTGTGTGTGAGTGTGTGTGTGTCTGTGTGTGTGTACGTTGGGATAGCAGGGAGATGAGAGCAATGAAAATATATGTAAGTCATCATGTCTAAAAACAGCTAAAGCATTTTATTTCTGTGTGTGTATTTGTTGTTGTTCTTTTTTCAATACCAAGTATGAGCACAGCCACAATTTTTGTTTCCTCCTTCACAGTTTCTTGGCTCCTTTATGGGAAGATTTCAGTAGACATTCCTTTCCTCCTATTTCCACCTCTCTCTTCCCCCTTTCCTATAGCCCACATTAGATGCTGGGCCTGCATGTGCCTCCCCTAGGTGACCTGCGTGAATGCTGGACTAGAGTGGACACTGCTGGACTAGAGTGGACACCTGTCCTTCTATCCACAGCCAAATGTTTGGTGAGGCGAGTGTGACCACAGTCACAATCTTCCAGCCAGACACTGCTTTTGTGTTTATAGTTAGAGCTAATTCAAGGGTTGGGAATGTGTCTGCCAAACAAAATTAGGGAATGAGGTGGGGGAGAGGGTAGGACAGGGGCTGTGAATCTATGAGGTTTTGGGGGCTGGCATAAGTTGTGACATGGCAGATGGTTCACCCTGACCGAGGATGAGAGGGGAACCTTACCTAGGGCATTTATGGCTTCTGTGGGCATCCGGGCACAGGGCTCTGGACCCGCACTGGTGGCATGGATTCCCTCCTGGGGCATGGCACCAGTTTTCTGACTCCTCCCTGGAGTCCTACAGACTCCAATCTGTGTCCACCCTGGCCTGTTTCCAGCTGGGAAGTGGTACACAAGTCCATTCCCCCTCCTGGAGCCTTCTCCATATCAGAAGGTGGCAATTAGCTAGGGCTCACTGAATGCCTGTTTCTGCAAACTGCTGTAGGCTGTCTGGAAGGAAAAAGGGACCACTGACTTGGGAACACTTTAAGTTGGATTGAGACAAATTAAATGCCACGTTTTCCAGGGTATTTCTTTTATTTAAGTTGGCAATTTTCACTAACGCCTGGGATTATGAGTCAAATTAGATGGATGATTTCAACCGTCAAAATATGATTTTCAGAGGTCAGGAAGATGGCAGAGGAGAAGCTGGAGGCTAAACGAGCTCTCCCATAGAAAGAAGTTTTAGAGTTCTAATGAACACTCCTAAGCCAGAGAATTACACCAAGTGTGCCATCACAGTACAAAGAGTTTCGCCAGAAAGGGAAAATCCAGGCAAAGAGACAAATCTGAGCACTTACTGGCAGCTGCGGCCGCAGCAGCAGTGGCTGTAGCCACCATATCTTCAACACAGAGTCCGGGTCAAAGGTGTCAGACACAGCAGGTAAACAGATACTTCTTAACACCAGCAAGAACTGACAAGGAGCAGATATCTTCACCCTGCAGATCTCAGACCAGGGACTACCCAGGGATCAACCCTCAGGCGTGTGTAGAAACCTGAGATCCTAATTCCTGAAGGAGCAGAGGAGGGAAGGCACCCATCCCCGACCCCACTACAGGAGATCTCCATCTTTGATACTGAGAAAAGTCAAGCTGAGCTGCCAGCTCCAACTCAGGCCTTGGGAAAAAAACAAGACAGTCATTTAGCAGGTCTCAGGAACCTGTCCAGACCTGCAAGGCACAACTGCTCCCAGGAAAATGTCATCCACCCCAGGCAGAGGAAAATCTGCCCCCAGGAGTGGCTTTCTTCACTTGGTAAACAGAGCCAGATGTTGCCCCTCCCTACAGCAACCTAGACAATACATTGAAATTCAGTAAACATAAACCCCAAGAAAGGCTCTAGGCTCGGCTCTGTGACTGTCTCAGAAGCTAGCCCCTCAGGGAAAAGCTACTGTTTGCTGAAAAGCCTCAACTCTATCCAGAACTTAGCCTCAACACAGCATCTCCAAACTAGAGGAAAAAGCCATCTCCCTCTTTTGTGATACTCAAAAGAGATACCTCTCTCACAGAACTAGCCTGGGAGGAGGATCACAAAATCCTGGGTAAAGCAGAGCATTTTTTGCTTGCCCAAAAAACTGATTTAATAAACCAATCAAGCCACAGGAAAACCAAACACCACAAGCAAACCAGAGACTCCACCAAGAGACTGGTTATGGACACAAGGGAGATACAGAATCTTTCCATTCCCTCCAAAAAAAAAAAAAAAAAATCAAAGCACTTTCTTTTTTTTGCATCTTATTTTTATTTTTTTTTTAAATTTTTAATTTTAAAAATGTTTTTTCAATTATTTTTTCTTTTCTTCCTTGTATAATTTTTATTTTAGGTGTATATGTGTATGTGCTTTTTAAAATCTCTACTCACCTTTTGATCCTTTCTTTCTTTCATTCTTTTCTCATTCTTTTCATTTCCTCTCTTTTATTCTTTTCTGCGTGACTTAATTTCTGTTCTGTTCACCCTCAAATATACCCGTCATCACTTATTAAATCTTATCCTCCATTGTGTCCATACTTAATCCAGAAATAACTCAATTCCAAACCTCTTAGACTTAAATTACTTAATAGCAGTATTACCTCTTTATACCCATATAATATTTTTGAACATTTTTATTTTTCTAGTTTTTCATGTCTCCTTTCTAACCCTCTCCTCCTCTCATCCCATCCTCATTCTTCTCTGAATACTACTTCTTCAAACTTACAGTTTTTAAGGGTTTAACTTTTTTTTTGGAGGGGGTCCGGTCGTGGGGCCTGAACTCTGGTCCTGGGTGCTGTCCCTCAGCTCAAGGCTAGCACTCTACCACTTGAGCCCCAGCGCCACTTCTGGCTTTTTTCTTTTTGATTATGTGGTGCTGAGGAATCAAACCCAGGGCCTCAGGCATTCAAGGCAAGCACTCTACCACTGAGCCACCTTCCCTGCCCCCTAACTTTTTAATTTAAAATTTTTGTTTTTCCTTTTTTTCTTGTCTCTTTTTTCTTTTTCTTCTCTTTTTTTCTTCTCTCTTTTTTTCTTTTTTTCACTCTCTCTGCTATCATTCTGTCCAATGCATTTCCCTCTTTGGGATTAGGATATGGTTAATTCCACTCTCCCTTACATTCCCAAATCCCTCTAATCCTATTTTCCCCACATTTTCCCTAAACCTAATAATTTCTGGTTGTCAAATTCTCCTTTGCTGTTCTTAGGCCATTAAGACATAGTTGTTTGATGTTCAATAGATTGTATCTCTTGAACCAGATTCTATCTGCAGATTTTGGACTATGCAACTATGGACTTTGGTTGATGTTTACTTTAAAATAGTGTTCTAGTACAAAACTGGTGTTATTCTCATCCCAAATAGGCAGAACAAGCCAGAAAAACACAAGAAAAATAGCAAGCCCGGGGTTCTCAACTCCCACTCATGACAATCAGGGGACAGAACAGATAATGAATAATCCAGAGGAGAGTTCCAAAAAGCTGTATAAACACTACAGTTAAACAGGGTAAGTAGGGCTGGGAAGATGGCTCAGTGGTAGAGTGCTTGCCTTGCATGCCTGATGCCCTGGGTTCGATTCCTTAGCACCACATAAGCAAAATGAAAAAAGCCGGAAGTGGCGCTGTGGCTCAAGTGTCAAGTGGTAGAGCACTAGCCTTGAGCTGAAGAGCTGAGAGACAGCGCCCAGGCCCAGAGTTCAGGCCCCATGACTGGACCAAAAAAAAAAAAAAAAACAGGGTAAGTAAAAAAAGTGAAAACTTGCAAATGTCTCTGTGTGAGCATGATAGGGAGAGAGAGGAGGAAAACTAAAGATCAATACAGGAGTCTCCTGAGTGTGAGGAAGCTACTCAAAGATTGATACAGAAATTACGTGAGCCGATTGAGAACATTCAAAGATAAAAAAAAGGATTTGCTTGAGAAGGTTGAGATCAAAGAGATAGATAGGAATTGCGAGAGCTGGCTTAGAACAGACAAAGAGAAAGTCAGGAATGGTGTGAACAGGCTCAGAACACTCAAAGAGAACTACTGGAAATGTGTGAACGTGAGGATGCTAATCAAAGAGAAATACAGGAACTGAGAGATGGGGATGAGAATAGACAAAGATCAAAGGAGGCATTTATGAAATCCATAAACAGAGAGCTGAAAGACATCAGTAAGACCGCAAAGGGAATGCTCAGTGGAGCCCTACAGAAGGAATGGGAGTCCAAGGAATCCATAACCAATCAACTAAGTGATTTGAGAATAAATACTGAATACCAAATTAAGGAAGTAAAGAAGTCCTTACAAGATCTAGAACAAAGTTCTAACAAAGAATATTAAGCTCTCAAAGCCAACCAATTAGAAGGAAAAGAAATAAAAAGCAAAGTAGAAAGTCTTGAGAGTAGAATAGACCATGAATAAGATCGAATCTCGGGGATTGACGACAGCATAGATATTATAGGGAATGAACATACAACCATCCAACACAAATCCATGAAATATGATAGATCTATTCAACACTTGGAAGATACCATCAGAAGGCCTAATCTGAGTGTAGAGAAGAACCTAGAGACAGAAGTCAATGGTCTAGGAAATTTGTGTAACAGCATCCTAGCAGAGAACTTCCCAAACATGCAAAAAGATAGGCCTATTCAGATACAAGAAGCTGTTAGAAGCCCAAATAGACGAGACCAGAACAGGACATACCACGGTCACATTATATCTGTACAGGATCAATTTAGGCCAAGGAAAAGATCTTTAAAGCTGTCAAGGAGAAAAGATCAATCGCCTATAAAGGGAAAACAAATAGAATCACCTCAGATTTCTCAGCAGAGACAACCAAGAATACTGTACCCACCTAAACTCTCCTTCATTATGGAAGGTAAAATAAAAATTATCCATAGCAACAAAAAATTGAAACAATATATCTCCACCAAACCAGCCCAACAAAAGATCTTAAAGATGTCCTACACATAGAAAACCAACAAGACCACAATAAAGGCCAGGAAACCATACCCAAGAATCCAAGAACCATAGGTAGAACCCAGTAGCTGCAGCCCCAAATTAGGTGGATAAAATGGCAGGAACTCCCAAATACCTCTTACTCCTATTTCTCAACATTAACGGACTTCACTCTTCAATCAAGCGACATAGACTCTCTATTTAGATTAAAAAGCAAGATTCTTCTATCTGCTGCCTCTAGGAGTCACATCTTGCCCATAAAAACAAACACATTTTCAATGTGAAAAGCTGGAACAAAATCTACCAAACAAACGGCCCCCATAAACAGGCGGGAGTTGCAATCCTAATACCATATAAAATAGATTTCAAATTAAAATTAGTGAGAACAGATAAAGAAGATCACTACATACACATTAAGGGATCTCTCCTTCAGGAGGACATTACAATTCTAATTATGTATTTACCAAACAAAGGAGCACCCAAATTTATCCAAGAAAAACTACTTTATCTCAAATCTCATATAGATCCAAAGACATTAATTATTGGAGACTTTAACACACCACTATCCACACTAGATAGATCAACACGGCTAAAACTCAGCAGAGAAAGTGTAGACATAAACAACTGCATAGATCAACTAGATTTCACAGACATCTAACAAATATTTCACGCAGCAGCATCAGAATACATGTTCTTCTCAGCAGCACATGGAACATTTTCTAAAATAGACCACATTTTAGTCACAAAGCAAACTTGTCCAATTTCAGAAACATTGAAGTCATACCATGCATTCTCTCAGATCACAAGTAAATAAAATTAGAACTCAAAACCAAAAGCCACCAAAGAAAATCCTGTAACACATGGAGGCTGACCAACACACTATTTAATCACCAGTGGGTCATGGAAGAGATTAGAAATGAAATTCAAGTGTTCATGATATTCAACAAAAGTAAGCACACAAACTACCAGCTCCTCTGGGACACAGAAAAGGCAGTACTCAGAGGCAAGTTTATACCTCTGAGTTTGTACATCAACAAATTGGAGAGATCTGAAACCAACAATTTAATGAGACAGCTGAGCCTCCTTGAAAAAGAGCAGGAAGATACCCCCAATCCAGTAGACAGAAAGAATTAATTAAAATTAAATCAGAATAAATGAATTAGAATCCAAAAGAAACATAGAAAGAATCAACAAAACAAAGAGTTGGTTCTTCGAAAAAATTAACAAAATTTACAGACCCTTAGCAAATCTTATAGAGAAAGAAGAGAACACATCCAATTATAAATAAACTCATAGATGCGAATGGAAACAGTACCAAAACAACTAAGATTCAGAACATTATAAGGGAACACTTCTCAAAACTTTATGCTAATATGTTTGAGAACTTGGCAGGAATGGACCTTTTCCTAGCAAATATTGTCATGCCAAAACTAAACCAAGATGATTTAAACCATATTAATAGGCCCATATCAAGCATTGAAATAGAAACAGCAATAAGAGACCTCCCATCTAAGAAAAGCCCAGGACCAGATGGTTTTACAGCGGAATTCTACAAGGCCTTCAAACAGAACTCACACCAATACTCCTTCAACTCTTCAATGAAATTGAAAGAGAAAGTGCACTACCAAATTCATTCCATAAAGCTATAATAACCCTCATCCTAAAACCAGGCAGGGACTGATCAAAGAAAGAACTATAGACCCATATCTTTGATGAACATTGATGAAAAACTTCTCAACAAAATTTTTGCCAATCCACTTCAATTCATGAAAAAATCATACAACATGATCAAACAGGATTCATTTCAGGGATGCAAAGCTGGTTCAATATACTCAAATCAATTAACATAATTCATCACATCAACAGGAGCAAGGATAAGAAACACATAGTTATCTGAATAGATGCAGAAAAAGCAATTGACAAGAACAAATGCCCCTTTATGATGAAGGTTCTGGAAAAACTAGGAATCCATGTTACCTTCCTCAATACAATAAAGGCTGTATATGACAAACCTACAGCCAGCATTATACTTAATCGTGAAAAACTAAAGTCATTTCCTCTTAACTCTGGAAAGAGACCAGAATGCCCACTCTCTCCACTTCTCTTCAATCTAGTATTAGAATGCCTAGCTACAGCAATAAGACAAGATGCAAACTGAAAAGGGATCCAAATAGGGAAAGAAGAAGTAAAAATCTTCCTCTTTGCAGATGTCATGATCTTGTATTTAAAGAATCCCATAGACTCCACTCCCAAATTACTCAAGCTAATTAAAAACATTGGCAAAGTATCAGGGTAAAAAATTAACCTTCGGGGCTGGGAAGGTGGCTCAGTGGTAGAGCACTTGCCTTGCATGCCTGAGGCCCTGGGATTGATTCTTCAGCACCACATAAGGAAAAAGCCGGAAGTGGCACTGTGACTCAAGTGGTAGAGTGCTAGCCTTGAGCTGAAGAGCTGAGGGACAGCGCCCAGGCCCAGAGTTCAGGCCCCATGACCGGACCCCTCCCAAAAAAATTAACCCTCAAAAAGCAATGGCTTTTCTGTATACCAACAATGAGAATAGTGTGGCTGAAATTAAGAAAGCATCTCCAATCGTAATAGCCCCACAAAAAAGAAAATACCTAGGAATTAACTTAACCAAAGAAGTGAAGGAACTCTAAGATGAAAATTTTAAAAACCTGAAAAAGGAAATCAAAAGAGATGTTAGAAAGTGGCAAAAACTCCCATGCTCCTGTATTGGAAAGATAAACATCATGAAAATGGCAATACTTCCCGAGGCTATCTACAAGTTCAATGTGATACCTATCCATATTCCAACTTCATTCTTCAAGGAAATTGAAGAGACAATCCAAAAATTCATATGGAACAATAAAAGACCCGAATAGCAAAAATGATCCTTAACAGAAAGAACAGTGCTGGAGGAATATTAATACCAAATTTCAAACTCTACTACAAAGTCATAGTAATCAAAACAGCTTGGTACTGGCACAAGAATAGACCTCAGGACCAATGGAATAGAACTGAAAACCAGAGATGAACCTACAGACCTATAGCCATCGAATCTTTGATAAGGGACCTAAAAATGTAAGGGAAGAAAAATAGCCTCTTCAGTAAATGGTGCTGGCAAAATTGGTTAACTACTTGTAGAAAACTAAAGCTAGATCCTTATATATCACGCTGCACCAGAATCAACTCCAAATGGATCAAAGACCTCGGAGTCAAAGCAGACACTCTGAAAACATTATAGGATGGAATAGGAGAAACACAAGGTCTCCTTGGCACAGGCCAAATTTTTTTAATAGAGATCCAGAAACACAAGAAATCAAAGAAAGATTGGACAAATGGGATTGCATGAAATTGCAGAGCTTCTGCATGGCAAAGGACATAGCTTGCAAGATCAATAGAAAGCCTATGGATTGAGAGAAGATCTTCACTAGCCATACAACAGACAAGTGTCTCATATCTAAAATATACCTGGAACTTAAAAAATTAAATCTCCCAACAACAAATCCTCAAAGAAACAACTGCCGGATAAATAAGTGGGCTAAAGATTTAAAGAGAGGGGCTGGGAAGGTGGCTCAGTGGTAGAGTGCTTGCCTTGCATGCATGAGGCCCTGGGTTCGATTCCTCAGCACCACATAAGCAGAAAAAGCCGGAAGTGGAGCTGTGACTCTAGTGGTAGAACGCTAGCCTTGAGCTGAAGAGCCAAGGTACAGTGCCCAGACCCAGAGTTCAGGCCTCACGACCAACCAAAAAAAAAAAAAAAAAAAAAGACTTAAAGAGAAACTTCTCTGAAGAGCAGAGAAGCATGGCTAATAGACACATGAAGAAATTCTCAACCTCCCTAGCCATAAAAGAAATGCAAATCAAAAAAACATTGATATACTACCTCACCTGAGTTAAAATGGCTGTAATTAAGAACTCTAACAACAGATGCTGGAGGGGATGTGGACAGAAGGGAACCTTACTTCATTGTTGATGGGAGTGTAAACTTGTTCAACCACTTTGGAAAGCATATGGAGATTCCTAAAGACTCCACATAGAGCTCCCCTATCACCCGGCAATCCCACTTTTGGGCATTTGCCCAAATGGTCACAAACAAGACCACACTAAAGCCACCAGCACGACTATGTTTATTGCAGTTTTATTTACCATAGCTAAGATGGAACCAACCCAGATGCTCTTCAGTAGATGAATGGATCAAGAAAATGTGGTGTATATACACACTGGAATTCTATGCCTCCATCAGAAAGAATGACATTGCCCCATTTGTTAGGAAATGGAAAGACTTGGAAAAATTTTATTCAATGAACTAAGGCAGGCTGAATGAAGCATAGGTCCCATGGTTTCCTTTATTGTCAATAACTAGTATATGTCTGAGTCAAGCAAAAAACGTCAGATAAGTTGATGCTAGTGGAATGAACCCCAAGATAAGTATTCAAATGTATTTTCTGTTTTTTTCCTTTCACGTAATTTTTTCTATCATATTCATAAGATGATTCCTATGTTGCTTTGTATGTGCCTCCCCACAGTATAACCAATACTTTCACTGTACTTGATGTTGGTATAATTTGCAGAGGTGATGGGAAAAAAAAACAAATCGTTAACTAGTGATACATGTGGACCCATTGCAACAATGAGCTGTACACGTTGTTATGTCGAAAAACAAACTTTACAACTTTGGTGGGGGGGTGGGGAGAGGTTCGGGTGGGGGGACAAGAGGAGTACGGAAAAGGGTGGGAAGGGGAAACAATGAGGAGGCAACAATGTTTGATAAGAAATGTACTTGTTATGTTGCCCATGTAATTGTAACTCCTCTGTAAGGCATTCTTACAATAATAATAATAAAAAAATTACATTCAAAGCAGCACAGGCAGAGTTCCCAAGCCAGATTGTCTCCTGCTTTGAATGTTGTGCCTTGACTGCCTTTCTCTGCCAGCTGCTGAATCTCCTCCAGCTCTCTCTAAGGTGGGCACCACAGTGGAGGACATCATGGAGAGCAGAGATTGTGACCTGACCATCCCCATCCTGCCAGCTGGGAAAGAGATGATTCCCAGCACCTGTACTTTACTCCAAGATATTCAGAGACCCCAGGCTACCTCAAGGATCCTTTCTCTGCAACATGAAACTTGGGGCGGGGCGGATGTGATGGACTATCATGTCTGGCCCCATGGGGAGGAGAGTAGGTCCCTTGAACCAGACATTCAGCTCAAGGCAACCTCATTCACACCTGAATGGGGAATTGAGTGCCACAGAGCTGGTCAGCCGCTGGACAGATATCTTTGAGAAGATAGACATCACAGAGGCCCCAGAATCCAGCCAGTACATTGTGGCTCACATCCTCGGAGCCAAAATAGATAAGTGAAGTGGCACCAGAAGGCCATGAAGAGGGAGGAGGGAGTACATTGCGAAAGCTACATCATGCTCTCCCCAACAGAGGATACTTATCTGAATCAGATGGGACTTTTCTGTAGTATTGTCATAGACAGATACTCATTTATTTTTCTACAAACAGTTACAGAGTGCGCCAGGCTTTGGGGGGCCATAGACAATGAAAGGTTCCATGACTAGTTCCACAGAACATGAAGAAACCTTGGTTTGAGCTGGATGCTGGTGCTTCACACCTGCCATCGTAGCTATTTAGGATGTTGAGATCAGAGGATTGAGGCTTTTGGCCCAGGCAGGAAAGCCTGTAAGACTCTTGTCTCCAATTAACTACCAAAAACAAAACTCCAGAAGGGGATGTGTGGCTCAAGCCCTAAACTGCTAGCCTTGAGTAAAAAGGCTCAGGGACAGCACCTAGGCTATGAGTTAGAGGCACAGGACTGACACAAAGAAAGGACAGAGAGAGAGAGAGAGAAAGTAGGGAAGGACAGAGGGAGAAAAAGAGGAAAGGAGGGAAGAAGGGAAAATATGCAAGCCTTGGTTTGGAGTCCCTGGATCAAGGGAGCCAACCATTCACAATTTCTGTGGGGACAGTTTCAAAGACTAAAGCCAGTATGTAGAACCAAGCCACTGACCCCTTAGCAACTTCATGACATCCAGGAGCTGTGTGGTCACCGATTGCAGAGGAAAGTAGCCTGGGGTAGATCCTAGGGCTCAGGGTTTTTTTTTTATCATCCCCGACCCCAAGGAGTTTATTTTCTGGTCAGATAAAAAGAAAGTGTCCAAGGGTTAGGGAGGTATTGGGGTGAGGGAGTGTCAAGATTGGGGAGGCAAGGGATAAGCAGGAAGATAAAGATGGAAGATGATCCTAGGTCAGGTGTATCAGACATTGGAGTCATGATCTTACCTGACAACCTAGACTACCAGTGATAGAGCCTTTGATCCAGCCACTCTGCTATTAAAAGTCTTGACACCTTGAGTTCACCATTGATGACCTGGCCGTTGTTCGCTGCAGGATGCCTGTGCAGTACATCCTTGGGGCTGGGACTTTCCAGAGCTCACTCTGAAGATGACACCCCCGGTGTTCATTCCTGCACCAGAGACAGAGGTAAGCATATCACTGTCACAGCCTGGGAATGATGGTGGGAGTTGGGACTCATGTCACCCTGACACTTCATAGAGAGGGTGCTAGAGCCCTATGCCTGCCATTCTCAGAGGCAGAAGTGGATCTCTTTGCTGGCTCAGTCTTTAGTCTAGATGGCAGATCTGGGATTCAGAGAGGGCAGACTGAATGTGGGGCAGGGCTGGGTAGAGGCTGGTGGGAAAACCAGAGGCACTGGGCTCTGAGCAGGGTTGTTTCTTTGATAATACAACACAGGAACACTCCTGGGATAGAACAGCCCTTTTCACCTTGCCAAGAGGGACCTAGAGACCTCCATTCTCCATCCCTTGACCAAAAACCCTTTGGTTCCCATATCATGTGTTTGGATAACTAGATCTCATCTCACTGCCCAGTGTTGAGTCAGGACAGTGAGAGATCCTGATTCTTTGATAAGGTCATTGGATCCTCAGTATGAGATTATACTTGAATGTCCTAACTTGGTGCATGGTCAGTCCCATCTAAGACTGCCATGATGTAGAACAAAGAATCTAGAGAATCAGAGCTGGATAGGGTCTGTTCTGGGAGGCTTGAATATTATGTGTTAGCTTTGAGCTCCGGTGTGCCCACCTGCTTCCCTTTCTTGGGTGGGTCTATGCTAGAAAAAGCTTGAAACTAAGGTGTGGGTCTTGTCTTTGATGCTCAAAGCTAGCACGCTACCATTTGAGCCACAGCTGTACTTCAAGCTTTTTTTGGTGTTTAATTGGAGATAAAAAGTTCTCATGAACGTTGCTGCCAAGGGTAGAATCCAACTGCAGTCCTCAGATCTCAGCTGCCTGAGGGGATAGGATGACAAGCACGGAAAAGAATCTTTGGCTATGTGCCAGTAGCTCATGGTTGTCATCCTAGATACTCAGGAGCTAAGATCTGAGGATCATGGTTCAAAGCCATCTTGGGCAAGAAAGACCCTGAGAGTTTTATCTCCAACAAACCACCAGAAAACCGGAAGGGGTGCTGTGGCTCATGTAGTAGAGTGCTCGCCTTGAGCTGAAGAGCTCAGGGACAGCACCCAGGCCCTGAGTTCAAACACCACAACCGAAAAAAAGAAAAAAAGTAAAATATGTTTGCCTGCAAAGATGTGGAGGTGTGTGTGTGGGTGCTGTGATTGAGAGACCAGGTGCTGACCTCACTGTACAGACATTTCTAAGAACTCCTCAAGTTTTCCCGTTTGAAGCCACAGTAGGATGGGAGGTGCCTTACCAAGAACACAAGAGGACGAGGCCTGTGGCAGGCAGGGAGTGGTGGGATGGGTGCAGGGGTGGGATTGTTGTATCTGTATTCTCTCCATTGAAGGATGGATTTGGATGCTGGGTGTCAAAGTTTGAAGTCAAGGGTTGCAAGAAGTTTGTGGCCTGACGAATTGGGTTTCCTCTGGGTTTATGAAGGTGGTTGAAGCCTGGGGCTGCCGGTGCTCACAACTGCGATCCTAGCTACTCATAAAGCTGTAAAGACCACGGTTCAAAGCCAGCTTGTGCAAGAAAGTCTGTGATACTTGATATCCAATGAACCACCAGAATACAGGACATGGTGCTGTGGCTCAAGTACTAGAGTGCTCATCTTCAGATGAAGAGCTGAAGGACAACACCCTGGCCCAGAGTTCAAACCCCATGACCAACAATAAACAAAGAGGTGGCCTGATTTTTCCACATAGCAGTGTGTATGGTAGGAAATTCCTTGCTGTGTTATGAGATATTACAGATATGTGAGAGGCTCAATGTTGTGTCTACAGTTATTCTGAGTATGATAGTGCCATCTTCACGCAGGTCAGATGTGATCCTAATGGAAGGAGTTCATGGTTCTGTTCTCAGGAACTGCTGAGGCCGTGGAATGTCCGTGTGTACCTGTGTGTGTGTGTGTGTGTGTGTGTGTGTGCGTGTGTGTGTGTGTGTGTGTGTGTGTGTGTGTGTGTGTGTAATTTTCCTTCGTCTTTCTCTGTCCCCTTCCTGGCTGCCTGGCTGCCCCTTTCTGACCTCAGATGGTGACCTTCCTCCACACCGACCTTGCCTTTAGCCCCCTATCAGGGCCTACAATGAGTCCTAAATTGCCAGAGGCCTGTGTTCCAACTTTTCTCTGGGGCCCAAGTCTGGCTGTCCCAATATTTGGCCACCTCCAGGGGATTCTGGAAAAGCAGTGCCAGCTGGCATAGGTCTCCCCTGCCTCAGAGGGAGGGCCTCGGTTATACGATGTCCTATCCTTTTCCTCAGCTGGGCCTCTGACTGCACATCCCTCTCAGCAGGCTTGCAGTGGGTTGGGGAATGGGTGGTTGCTGGTGGCTCTGGCCAACTCGATCTTGACATCTGACTGAAGGTCGCTCAAGCAAGGAGGATCCAGGGCTACATGAGAGGTGAGGCCAAGGTGGCTTTGAAGTATCTGTCAGTGTCTAGGAAATGTAAACGTACTTTATTGCAGGAAAGTTTAACTTCCAGCACCAGCTGGACCTCTCAGGTCTTGCTACACAATTCTGGATACCCAGAATACAGGAGGTACAGACTTTAGATTCTAGGGCCAGGGAACTGGAGGATGAGAGACTTGTATGTCCAATACCTCAATGTTCTGGGGCATTAGTCTTGACCTGGCTATGCCCCTGCTTGTGTATGTTCACTTCTTAACCCATTGTTGGCCACACACCAGCCACTTGTGGCAGTACTATGGAAGGGGCAGGAGTGGAAGTGAGATCTAGGATGAACAAAATCTGGATTTATGGCCTGTGGGGTGGCAAAGGATGTCTTAAAAAAAAACTTAGAGCTGGAACTCGGGGTCTAGGCACTGTCCCTGAGCTTCCTTTGCTCAAAGGTAACATTCTACTACTTGAACCACAGTTCACCTTTCATCTGTTTTACTTGTTTAGTGGAGATAAGAGTCTCATGAACTTTCCTGCCTGGGCTGGCTTCAAGCAGTCATCCTAAGACCTCAGCCTCTTAAGTAGCTAGGATTGCTGGTGTGAGCCACAGGCACCTGCTAAGGATGTTTGTGTGTGTGTGTGTGTGTGTGCGTGTGTGTGTGTGTGTGTGTGTGTGCGTGCACGCGTGCGCGCGTGCATGTGAGTTTACCGGGACTTGAACTCAGAGCCTAGGTGCTATCCTTTAGCTTGTTTGTACAAGGTTGGTGCTGTACCACTTGAACTACAGTAGCTCTGCTTCCCAGGTTTTGGTGACTCATTGGAAATAAGAGTCTGCCCAGGCTAGGTTTGAATCTTGATTGATCCTCCGGTGTCAGCCTTGAGTAGCTAGGATAACAGGAATGAGCCACAGGTGCACAGCTGATAATGGCCTTTCTCCACAGCGGACTGGAATCTCCTGAAAGCTTTTCTTTATTTTTA